>NC_047626.1:35322692-35645575 GCF_004354385.1 Drosophila innubila | reverse complement strand
TGATACGGTATCACTGCTGTTCACCAGAAGTATCATAGGTATCACAAAAATTATTAGGGAGCAAACCTGCCTGAGCATGTACCATAAAAAAAGTCTGCTAGTTTGTGCTACTTTTTTGCTCACGTCAGATTTTTTTATCGAAATGCATGAAATGTTTATCGAAAGTTTTCTTTGTTATCAATGTGCAACAGCAGCAGCAGCTTTTCAATAGCAGATAATTTATTTAAATTTATTAGATAGTTTTAATTTAATTTCCTATCTGCGCTGTTCATAACTTTTATTATCGATAATTCGATTATCAGGTGTTGGCAGAAAATTTAATAAAGCGCTCACCAGGAAGTATCAGTAGCATAAAATTTGTGAGATACTTGATCAGGGAGCCTGTTTTCTGGTGAATTCGACCATTGTACATCACAGACGTTCAGCAGAACAATCGAGCAAATTTAATCGATTTTCTGTTGTCGATGAGTTCTGGTGATCGCACCCAATATCGTGTTAAAGCAAAATTTGTTACAGCAGCAACATTAATTTTTAATACCGCGAGCGAAGCGAGCAGGGGGCGAAGCCGCCTTGTATATATATAAATATTAAAGCAAGCCAAATGTATTTTATTCAGCCAAGTTTTGAACAAACCTTGGATTCATTCTTGACCAACCTCATGGAACGCAATGTTCTACAACAGGGGTGCTCAAAACTGACTGATGGATGTGCACGCACCAATACAAATAAAATAAATCGTACGCACACATGAAACTTAATTTTCTTTTGTTTCAATGTGTACTCTGAAAAAAATAGGAACATGTTTCTTCAAGTAAAAAAATTAAATTACAAATTGTTGATGCTGAGCTCGGCGACATGTCAGAAAATGAAAAGAAAGAGAGCGAATGCGTAAAATTGTTTTTGTTTCGAAAGAATCGAAAGGGACGGAAAACGAAAAGTCAAAAATTGTTTGTGTAATTGGTCATTGTGCACTAGAAGCCTACTAATGTGTGCTCTCACACATTTCCATATGGTATGTGCACAACAAAAACAAATGTGCGTCGTGAGTATAGGCACTGAGCCCCCCTGTTCTACAACATTTTTTTTCTGTCCGTTACGCCAACCCAAGTAGACTCTTCACCCATTTTATTAACGGGTCTAAAAAGTGTATTGCGTGCATTTCGAACTGCCATTTAGCTGCAAATTAAAAATTTAAATGGAATACAAAAAAATTTAAAAAAAGAAACCGCATATGCCAGGTTCTGAATTCGTACCTCTGTTTCTGCTTCTAGCCCTGTCCCCCGACCATGTGTCATTTGTTGCCGATGTAATTGCATTCAAAACATCACCAGTCATAGACTATGGACTTACTTACATTGACGTCAGCATCTTTTAGAAATAGTCACGGAAATGCCTGACACGAAAACGGCCAACCCTTTTGGCAATCCAGGATTAAATAAAAGTCCTGTGCTACAATAAGAACTCAAACTGTGCTTAAAACCTCGGGAAACGAAAGTCTTTAGATGCACTAAAATTTCTGATATCCAATTTTGTGACGAACGATATTCAATTTAATATATGTATATTAATTGTAATTATAATTTTTGACTTTAAAGTTCTAGAAAAACTAGAAGAAAATAAATATTTAAAGAATGTTTAAACTTTTATTTTCTTAGCTGTATTAATAAGGCGTCGTTTAAGATATGGTATATTAACATCTATGGCTAAGTTATTAGAATATAAACAAACAAACAAATTTTTAAAGTAAAGGTTGATTTTTGACTGATCGGCCCCATTGCAGCTATGTGCTATAGTGGTCCGAATTTGGACAGGTTGTATAAGACGATACGAAATTCATAATTTGTAAGTTTTGTACAGATAGCTAAAAAAATAAAAAAGTTTTTTTATACTTAAGGTTGCTGATCGACCGATTGTTCCTATGACAGTTATATGATATGTTATAGCAGTCCGATTTAAACCAAATTTGGTCTTATGAGTTTAAATGAGATATCTTAAAAAGCAACAAAAGTTTTCATAACAAACCTTGGTTTTTTACCGATCGCTCCTATGTCAGCTATATGTTATAGTGGACAGATTTGAACCGATATTGGTAAAGATGTATAAGACACAATTTATGAGTTTGGTGGAAATATCTTAGAAAATAAAAAAGCTTTTCATACAAAAGGCGTATTTTCAACCGATCGTTCCTATGGCAGCTAAATTGAATAGTAAGCCGATTTGAACCAAATTTGGTAGTGATATTTAACACGTTACCAAATACAAATCCTGTGAGATATATATAAAAGGCTGATTTTAAACCGATCCCTCCGATGGCAGCTATATGATATAGTAATACGATTTTAACCAAATATGATCAAAATGTGTAAGACAACAACAAATTGATATTCTGTGAGATTGTTTAATTTGCAGCTCATTAAAGTGCATACCATACAAGTTTAAAATTGAATATTCCTCACACTAAACCATCGAAATGGAACACTCTGCGCCTCTGAGTTTCTGCTAAGCACATTACATTTTTAGTGCCCACACAAATACAAGTTCGCTTACACCCCATCGGTCTTTAGGCAGAAACCCTAGCATTTCATAACCGTATTATAAATATGGATTTATTGGTTTGCAGTAGAAAAGGATTATATGTAGAAGGATTCATAGGCATATGAGTTGATGTTGACACGTTCCAGGAAATGAGTGGAACACTGAATAAATTCTCGGTCAGCAGTGCACAGTTCATGAAACAGTATTGTCTTGACGCACACACACAGCAAGAAATCCTTAGCTATAACAAAGCAAATTTGACGAAGGCGGCTTTAAAGGCAGGACGTGGCGTGGCAGCGAGCACGAGTGCGAAAAGGAATGCAAGCAGCTTCTGCCTCCTGGTGGATGGCGATGACTAGGTGCAAAACCTCGAGCCAGCTGGTGAACGCCCAGTAGCTGTTTAGCAGCCGGCCCATTTCTGGCGCGCGTTTTGCATTTGTGAAGCGATTCATTTGACGGGCGGGCGAATCACGCCCCCGTGTGTATATGCTTATATGTATGTACATATGTACAAATAAACGCGTTGTCTGTCACATGCCCAGCCGGAAGTGTGCAAAAATTAACTTCATCAAAGGGGCGCAAGCGTGCAAGCAATCGAGATTTGGTTGCTTAGTTTCTCTCTAGATCCCTTTCTCTCTTCCTCTCTCGCTCTCCCTTAGGGTGCATATCATAATTACATTCGCGCAGTCTTCACATATTGCACCCTTTTGACGCTTGCAAGGACAACGCACTAATAAAATTATAGACCTAGCGCCGGAAGCGCATTCATCAGCACCCAAGTAACCCAAGCATCCTGCACGGGGTGCCAAAGCTTTGTGCGCCTGCGCTCCTGCAAATCAAATCCTAGTCCTGACTAAAATCCTATGAAACATGTCAAACATTCCACTCCGAATACGAAGCATTACCATCTCCCCATCTTTTTTGCAACATATAATTATCAAAACAAAGCGTGAGTATCGGTTTTCAAGCATCCTGTCGATACCAGGTTCAGATCCCTTAGTTTTTTTTTTCGCAGCTGCCTGGTTTCTTGTTATACAATCATTGTTAGCTTCCCTGTCCCTTTGAAAGTCTCCTACATTATACGGTTGCAGTATAAGGCATATGCATAATTTTATATGGAAATTGAGTTGTTTGACATTCTTCAAATTTTAATTCATTAATTAGTCCAAACCAAGCCATAGTTTTCATCCCGCTACCTTATTCAACCTGCTATTTAAATACTTACGGTTAGTAAGTTGACAATTGCGAAGACTTTAATTAATAATTAATTTATTATAATTTTTTGTTTAGTATAAAAATTTTTATTTTTTTTTATTAAAACAATTATTTTTAATTATTAAATTTGTATATAATATTTCAATTTTTGTATTCAAATTAAACCAATACTTTTATTTTAAATTTATAATTAAAAAAATGTTAATAAAAAAAATCGTAAATTTTTATAATTCAAATTGAAATTATAAATTGAATTCCAAAATTCCAAACGAGAGAGTCAGATCATATATCGGCTTATGCCAAGTAATAATATAGTGGACCGATTTGAACCAAATTAAGTCAGTAAAAGAAAGCGTTGTGCCATAACGCGTAATTTTTGATTATCGACACTGTGGTGACGACAATGCGTCAACAATAGGGACAATCCGTAAGCAATAGGGGTATTCGGGAAACAAATTCAGATTTGGTTTTGTTATGAATTCGGGTCCGCCGACCAGCTGTGCAGAACGGCTCCAAAGGGAGCGAATTCAATTACGAAATAATCAAAATAAACGAGTGGGAGGTAAAAGTGCAGTAATATTTTTTTTATTTCTTTTGTTTACTTTGCCAAATTAAATGAAAGAATCAAATTGGAGGTCAAAGTTCACACATTGAGAAAATTGCTTGGTATCAATAACTTTGTTAGTTTCAATCTATCTCAACCAAACTCACAAATTGTGTCTTTTTTACCATTTGTTACACCCTGACCAAATTTGCATATGATCGGATTACTATATCATAAACGTGTAGCTGTCATAGGAACAATCGGGCTCAAATTAACCTTAAGTATGAAAAACTTTTTTGTTTAAGATATCTCATACAAAAAATACAAATAGTGTTTTCGGAACAGCCTGTTACACACTGACTGTATCATATATCATATAGGAAGCCATAGGAACATATTATAAGTAATATTAATTTTTTAGTTTTGTTGAGATGTGTGTGAGGGAAAAACAAGAGGGCTCCGCCCCCTGCTCGATTCGATCGCCTTCCTCCTACTCGCTGCGCGCGCGGTGAGCTGCGGCTACAGTCGAGCAAAATAAACAAATCTCATAAAATAATAATTATTACTGGAGTTTTATCTTTTGCTCATAAGTAATCATAAGTAAGAGAGGCAGAGCTTTTTAATAAAACTTAAAAAGGAGTGCTCTACAGATACTTTAGTTGCTGGAACAGAATGAAAAGTGTGTGCAACTCTTTTTAAATCATCTTTGTAGCACTACCAAAACCTTGTAACTTTAGTTAATGTGTCCTTTCGTGGGTAATTATCAAATCGTCCAATACTTATGTCGTTAACAGATTTAATAAAGGGTGTCTCAAAATGAACGCAAGATTTAATTTTGCCGTCATTTATGCAGTAAAGTTGTGACAGCCTTAAAATAAAATCGAATCGACAGCTAGTTTAGGGTTAGTAAATATGGAGCGTTCCACGACAGAACAACGTGTCTTCATTATTGAACAATATTAAAAAAATAATGTACTTTTTTGAAAATGGGTCTGGTCGAGCAGTGACTGTTACTGGTGCTGGATATCGCGACATGATAGCACAGTTCTTTTTGCCGAAATTGGAAAATATTGATGTGACCAATATGTGGTTTCAACAAGACGGTGCCACATGCCTTACCGCCCGTGAAACACTTCAATTATGATTCAATAAAAAAATCACAATGAAAGACTAAAAAATTTGTTTTCTATTTAATTCAAATCTTGCGTTAATTTTGGGACACCCTTTATTGCAAATTTCTTGATTAATTTCAATATTTTCCATGAATTTTTCATCATCACTATTCGTGGTCGACTCATTTAATGTAAAATTGTTGACGCTTTCATTATTTAAAAACTCTTTTTGCCGTTTTATAACACAATGCAACAAATTTGAACTTTTTGGCTATTACACGAACGAAACCCACTTTTGTTTTACATTTGGGGCCCCACATGATAAAAAACATTTTATTCTTTTTTTCTATTATGTAACTTTTTTAAAAATAATTTAAAAATTTGGCTTTTTGGACCTCGTACTTAAAAAAAGTACAGGGTTAATAGGATCCTGTAAAGGATCTTGAATTTTATTTGATTGCAAATTATGCTTCAATTTGCACATCTCCACTATAGTTAATGACGCCAAAGGAGTACTTGGTTTTATTAAACGTTGGTCGAAAGAATTTAATGATCCTTTCACCACTAAACTCCTTTACTTCTCTTTAGTTCGTCCCATCCTGGAATACTGTTCATGCATTTGGAGCCTGCAGTATCAAATAAACCAGAATCGAATTGAATCAATTCAAAAGAAATTTTTGCTTTTCGCCTTACGTGGTTTTAACTGGGATCCCAACCTTCGTTTACCACCGTACTCCCATAGGCTTCGTCTTCTCAATCTTCCGTCTTTAATTAATCGTAGGAAACTCTTGGTGTTGTTTTTCTTCACAAATTGATTATTGGTGAGATCGATTCTAGTTCCCTTCTGGCCCGCCTCACCTTTTCAGTCCCCCGCAGGTCTACCAGAATTTACAAGCCTTTATTTTTATCTACATGCACAACTGATTACGCCTCACATGATTCGTTTCGCGTTTTATGCACTACCTATAATAGCCTCCTTCACGTTTTCTACTCAGAACTCTCTCTCCCTTCCCTAAAATCCGCACTTTTCCATTACCTATCGTTAAATCCCTGACCTTACTAATACTTATAACTTGTTTTATTACATTATACTAGTTTAACATTCATACAATTACTAATAACAACGCTAATCTTAATTGATCTGATTGGGTTTTTCTGGTTTTTCCGTAGTCCTTGCAGCAAATGTTGGATCATTTATAATTTTTGCATACCCCAGATCTAATTATAATTCTAATTTGAACTTTTTCTTTACGGTTCATAATTTATATATATTTTTATTTTTAATGTTTAACTTAATTTTTATACTTGGATTTTTTTGTTTCTTGCCGACTGTTTTTAGTAGTGCATAAATAAATAATAGTCCGTCTGTCCTGACGTTAGTATGAACACCTAGATCTCAGAGACTATAACAGCTATAGACTCAAACTGTGGGATGTGGGTTCCTCTTTATGGCAGGCAGATCAAATTGGTTTCTGAATTCGGCCATGGCCCCTTTAACGGCAAAAAAATCGACATAGAAAATCAACATATCCACATTATCTCTGAGAATATAAAAGCTGTAGACACCGAATTCGGTATGTAGGTTCCTCTATATTGCAGTCAGTTTTTGGATCGAATCACCACATCATATAGATCCCATAGGACTGATCGGTCGAAAATCAAGCTTAAGTATGAAAAACATTTTTGTTTTATGAGATATCTTAGCCAAACTGATAGAATTTGCATTTAAGTTGGTCTAATACATCCTATATCATATAGCTGCCATTGGACTGATCGGGCCAAAATCAAGTTTTAGCATGAAAAATTTTTTGAATTAATGAATAATCGTAGCCAAACTGATAGAATTTGCATTCAAGTTGGACCTGCCCAAAGTTGAGCCAAATCGGTTCACTATATCATAGAGCTGTCATAGGACTGATTGGACGAAAATCAAGTTCTAGTTGAATTGAAATTGTGAAAAATACCAAATTTAATTATGAACAAATAAATTGGAATTTCAATCGCCGAAAAAAAATTTATTGACTAAGTCTATCGATTTGTGAATTAGACTGCTAGTAGGTCATATTATTCTCTTATGTTTTGTAAAAGAAAACAAATGCAAAAATGTACCTGCAAGTATTCCGCCCCCTGCTCGCTTCGCTCGCCTACCCCCGGATCGCTTCGCTCGCGGTGAGGTGCGGCTACAGTCGAGCACGCTCGACAGTAGGATACCCTGAGCCCATGTACTCTTTTATAAAAGTTGATTGTTGCCCATTTTTAATGGGCTCAGGGTATAAAAATTACACACGCGAAACTATGAACAAAGTTTGGTTTTCTTAAATCACTGTGTTTATCACTGCAGACTACGTTATTAACGCCCCACTGAACTAATATATCACTCGGTATTATATTAAACGTATTTAAAATTAATTAGAAATTGATAAACTGGTAAATCGCAAGTCGTAATCGTAATCGCTTGCAATCGATGTAGAGTGTGTCAAGAGTAGCCACAACACATTCGAGCCTGCCAAAGGCTGCTGCAGTGCGCGCGAAATTTGAAATAAAAGACAATGTCTAATTTTATGAGATTTTTAAAGCGGAAAATGTAAAGTTTTTTTTTACAATGATAATAAGCAGATACTTATTACATATATGTGTGAGAAATCGGAAATATAAGTAATTAAAATTATTGTTTTGCAGCTTTCAGTGCTCGGCAAAGATGCAAAAGTAGTGCTGAAAAATTATCGCTTTTTCTCTCATGCAATTTCATGCATAGCTATCAGCTTCTGCCCGACTATATTGTAAATTGTGACGTCATAAGGAATTTTGCCATGCAAAAATACATACTTATATATAAACACAATTATATTTGAATCAAATTGTATATTTGTATCCCACAAAAAAAACCTCTACACGAGGTAAAAGTCTAGTGACAAAAGCAATTTCTAGCCCCAAAATTTCTGATATTCAATTTTGTGACGAACAAAATTCAGTTTAATCTAAAAATTTTAAAAAAAAATATAAACTATTAAAATAAAAATCGAAAATTGGAATTGTGCACTGTGAGCAAAAATGGTGAGCTTCTTTGTACATAAAAATTACTTTTTTCGCAGTGCCGAATGCCAATTTTCATTTTTTTTTTAAAAATTTATATTTTTATTTAAAATTTTTAGACTAAACTGAATTTTGTTCTTCACAAAATTGGATATCAGAAATTTGGGGGCTAGAAAGTGCTTTCGTCACTAGACTTTTACCTCGTGTAGAGGTTTTTTTTGTGGGATATTTAAGAATTTTTTTAATTGCTTTTGCTTTTGACATCGTGACTTTATCATTAATGCAGGCAAATAGTAAAATATATTAATTTAGTTGTTAAACGTATTTCATATTTAAAAAAAATTGTTTCTTTAATTATAAAGAAAAACTAGGGGGCTTCGCCCCCTGCTCGCTTTACACGCGTTGCTACAGCCGAGCATACTCTACTGTCGGAGACCCCGTACTTATTATGAAAAAAACAAGTTTTTCATACTAAGACTTGGATTTCGCCCGATCGGTGCTAAGACAGCTATATGATATAGTGGTTCGATTAGAACCAACTTTGGACAGGATATATAAAACCAATTGTTATGCATATTTAATCAGTTTGGTTACGATATCCCATAAAACAAAAAAGATTTTCATACTAAGACTTAATTTTCACCCGATCGGTCCTATGACAGCTAAATGATATAGTTGATTGATTTGAACCAACTTCGGTACGGATGTATAAGACTAACTTAAATGAATATTCTATAAGTATGGTTACGATATCTCATAATTTAAAAAGTTTTTCATACTAAGACTTGGATTTCGCCCGATCGGTGCTAAGACAGCTATATGATATAGTGGTTCGATTAGAACCAACTTTGGACAGGATATATAAAACCAATTGCTTTGAATATTTAATCAGTTTGGTTACGTTATCTCATAAAACAAAAAAGTTTTTCATACTAAGACTTAATTTTCACCCGATCGGTCCTATGACAGCTATATGATATAGTTGACCGATTTGAACCAACTTCGGTACGGATGTATAAGACTAACTTCAATGAATATTCTATAAGTTTGGTTACGATATCTCATAAAACAAAAAAGTTTCTCATACTAAAACTTGATTTTTGACCGATTGTTCCTATGGGCGCTATATGATATAGTGGTCCGATTCAAAAAAGAAATAAACTTGACCTGCCTGCTAGATAGAGGAATCTACATACCAAATTTGGTGTCACTAGCTTTTAAATTGCTCTTATAATTTGGATATGAACTTTTTTTTTTCGATTTGTGGGCGATAAAGGGGGCATGGCCGAATTTTGAAACCAACTTGATCTGCTTGCAATATAGAGGAACCTACATACCAAGTTTGGTGTCTCTAGCTTTTATAGTCTCTGAGATCTAGGCGCTCATACAGACGGACAGACAGACGGACAGACGGACATTGCTATATCGACTCGGCTGTTGATGCTGATCAAGAATATATATACTTTATAGGGTCTGCCACGCCTCCTTCTGCCTATTAAGCACATATTCGTTAAAACAAACCCAATAGACCCCTGTACTTTTTTTAAGTACGGGGTCTAAATATGGCCGTTCGCTTGCATCACAAGGAAATATCGCACGCAACTTTTGGTGATGTCTTTTGCTATTTTTTGCTTCAAAGTTTTTTTTGAGTTGATAATCAGTAATATAACTATTAAAGTAAAATTTTCTTTAATTTAAGTTATTAATGTTTATAAAATATATTAATTTATAAGCAATTTTATATGAACAATTGCTTGAGTTGATAGATTCTGTAGAAGCGATGATAAGTTTAGCAGTTATAATAGTGATGGGACTCCGATTATGTAATGTCGACAACATTTGATCTAGAAACCCATACTATTCCAAAACCATTAGAAAATTGGAAAATTATTCAAAAAATTTCCATGCTTCCCAAGGCGAAGAACTATCCCAAGGATAGAAGAACTTTTCTCATCAAAAACCGCATGCTTCAAGTCTTTCCAAAGCATTCAATCTTCGTTGCCCATACTTGAACCAACTAGTCCTCAAATCCAGTCTACTTCCCGCCGAGTTCTGCTCCAAGATTCAAGGAGCTTTCATAAATTCGGTATTGTGAAAAGATAACAAGTGCGGTAGGCTGGCATATGTTAGGATATCACCACTCTTCAGAACCAATCATAATAAGGAAAGAGCTAAAGCAATGCATAATAGTAAGATGCAGAAGCAATATATAAAAAAAAACAGTTGCCTCCAAATAAATGAGGAATACAATAATCACATTGGAAGGAGTCCCATGGATGGACGGCCTAGTGGGCAGTTATTAAACTATTTTTTGGGACTACCATTACAAAAATAAATATATTTTAAGACATCTAACTCAAAAAAAATACCTGTGAATAGGATTTTCCACATATTACGTAGTAATGGTCAACTCAAGCAGTTGTTAATTTAGAACTGCTTATAAATTGATATATTTTTTAAAAGTCACTTTGATTTAAGCCAATTGCATATTATTATAGCTATATAAGTGATTACCAACTCATTAAAAAAACTTTAGAAACAAACAATAGCAAATGTAATCGCCAAAGGTCGCGTGCGATATTCCCTTGTGATGCAAGCGAACGGCCATATTTTCTTCCGCTCAAACCGACAAGACCGTCTACAGACGGTCTTCACTATTTTGCACCTGATGGTCGTTCCAACCAACTGAAAATTATGAAATTTAAAACTTATTCTTATTTAACTCATATCTACTTATAAAATAAATATAAACTTGATTGAAAAAGGGTATAATTTGTTTGGCAGAATGTATGTAACAGGCAGAAGGGGGCGTGGCGGAGTAATATATTCTTGATCAGGATCAACAGCCGAGTCGATTGAGCCATGTCCGTCCCTCTGTTTGAACGCGTCGTTCTCAGAAACCATAAAAGCTAGAGACTTAAAACTTGGTATGTAGGTTCCTGGATAACATAGGCAGATCAAGTTTGTTTTTATATTTGGATCGGGCCACCATGTCGTATAGCTGCCATAGGAACGATACATCGAAAATGAAGTTTTAGTATGGAAAAGTTTTTTGTTTGCTGAGATATCGGAACCAAACTCATTGGTCATCCTGACCAAATTTGGTAAAAAACGGTCTTCTATATCATATAGCTGCAAAAGAGACGCTCAATCGAAAATTTAGTCTTAGTATGAAAAAGTTGCTTGTTGGCGAGCCGGGGGTAGGCGAGCGAAGCGAGCAGAGGGCGTAGCCCCCCTATTTTCTATTTAAATGAGTGTATAGTACACAGTATTTAACATATTTTGACACAAACATTGAAGAGAATTAATTGCAGACTTTTTAAAAAAAACTTCACCAGTTTGTTGCAGCAACGAAAAAGGTCGGTTTACTCGAAAATCTTCCCAAAAGAAGTTTCCACCACATTATTTAAAAGGTGATTTATACAGTGAATATGATTATTTTGCTTAAAAGCGCTTATCATATTCGAGCCACGATCGGTAACGACGATTGCTTTGTCCTCATCCATTTTGCAATTGAATTCGGCCAAGATATTAGTTATTTTTTATACCCTGAGCCCATTGAAAATGGGCAAAAAACGGTATAATGTGTTTGGCAGAATGTATGGAACAGGCAGAAGGAGGGGTGGCAGACCCGATAAAGTATATATATTTTTGATCAGGATTAACAGGCGGGTCAATCTAGCCCTGTCCGTCTGTCTGTCCGTCCGTCCGTCTGTTTGAACGCGTCGATCTCAGATACTATAAGCGCTAGAGACTTAAAATTTGTTATGTAGGTTCCTGGATACCATACGTAGGTCAAGTTTGTTTCCAATTTTAGGTGACACGCCCCCTTCGCCCACAAATTGCACAAGACGATTTACAGGCGCAATTTATGACATAGCACTCCCTAACTGAACAATCAGTTGAGAAGTATGCGTATTAAACGACCCTGAAAACTTCAAAGCGATTGACCCATAATTAGAGAAGTTATTTCGGAATTACATTTAATTCAATAATTACATTTGCATGGCAAATCGAACGTGCGAGCGAGACAGCATGTATACGTTTGTATGCAAGGCGCGCACAAAGACATTACGAAATAGTAAACATTTTTTTTTTTTGGGTACCAAATAAGAATCGAGCGATAAGCAACAATATTATCGATATCATGTAATGAAAATGTTAATGTATAATTTATGTATATCACTGCGGACGGCAGTTCGCGTTTGTGACGAAAGCAGCACGTAGGGTGCGACTAACTTAACAATATATACAGCTAAGTTGGAAAATTTGCTACGACTGTCCGATCAGATCAAGTTATAAATTGATCGAAAGGTTTAGTCCTAACTTACAAAATGGCATACTAAAACTTTTTCTAATTCACCTGGGTCATGAGATACGGGGGTGTTAGTGGGAGGAAAAAAATTTGTATCATCGCAGCTTGTGGTGCCGTTGGGGCTTTTTGGTAAAATTATTTATTTTTTAAAAAATCTTATCAAAAATACTCGTCGATTGATAGCTCGATGACCCAAATCCGTTAACTGGTTCGAAAGATAAATAAATTTGAAATTTTTAGTGGACTTCTCAAAATGAAATGAAAAGTTAGTTTCTTTGTTTGTCTGTTTGTATCAAAGCGCTAAAAAAGCTTAGATGTAATGATAGGGATTTATTTCTCTTTGAAAATCTAGAAATGTTTGTTTTACGACTTTTTCAATTTCCCGCTAGTTTAGCGGGAAAACGCTAAATCCCGCTAAAACCTAAACCTCAACAGTTTCCAAACCATAGAAGCTACAGATATGTTCTATATATTAGTTTAATCTGTAAATTTTAAATAAAAATATAAATTATTAAATAAAAAATCGAAAATTGGCATTCGGCACTGCGCAAAAAGTAATTTTTTTGTACAAAGAAGCTCACCCTTTTTGCTCACAGTGCACATTGCCAATTTTCGATTTTTATTTTAATAATTTATATTTTTATTTAAAATTTTTAGATTAAACTGAATTTTGTTCGTCACTAAATTGGATATCAGAAATGTTGGGGCTAGAAATGGCTTTCGTCACTTGACTTTTACCTCGTGTAGAGGTTTTTTTTGTGGGATACAAATATACAATTTGATTCAAATATAATTGTGTTTATATATAAGTATGTATTTTTGCATGGCAAAATTCCTTATGACGTCACAATTTTCAATATAGTCGGGCAGAAGCTGATAGCTATGCATGAAATTGCATGAGAGAAAAAGCGATCATTTTGCAGCACTACTTTTTCATCTTTGCCGAGCACTGAAAGCTGCAAAACAATAATTTTAATTATTAATATTTTCGATTTCTCACAAATATATATAATAAGTATCTGCTTATTATCATTGTAAAAAAAAACTTTACCTTTTCCGCTTTAAAAATCTCATAAAATTAGCCATTGTCTTTTATTTCAAATTTCGCGCGCATTGCAGCAGCATTTGGCAGGCTCAAATGTGTTGCGTGAGTGGGAGAGAGTGAGAGAGGAAAATGGGTGCTGCCAGAGTGCAGGCTGAGTAAAGTTGTAGTTTGTGGCTACTCTTGACACACTCTACATCGATTGCAAGCGATTACGATTACGACTTGCGATTTACCAATTTATCAATTTCTAATTAATTTTAAATACGTTTAATAAAATACCGAGTGATATATTAGTTCAGTGGGGCATTAATAACGTAGTCTGCAGTAATAAACACAGTGATTTAAGAAAACCAAAAGTTGTTCATAGTTTCGCGTGTGTAATTTTTATACCCTGAGCCCATTGAAAATGGGCAACAATCAACTTTTATAAAAGAGTACATGGGTTCAGGGTACCGCGAGCGAAGCGAGCCGGGGGTAGGCGAGCGAAGCGAGCATTTGGCGGAGCCCCTTGTTTTTTTTTCTTAATATTTGCTCTTGAAGAAATTCTAAATAATAATAATAATAAAAATTGGATTGTTAAAATAATTTTCTCTACCTGAGGCTGACCATTTCACCTTCTTTAATAAAATGTAATGGACATGACACCAATATTACTATTTACTACTTTATTATGAATACATACATTTTCTTCAGCTTGATTTTCAATTGTTTTGTCCATTTTTTTTTCGCTTCTATTCTTTTCAGCAAAAAACACAGCAAAAAAAATTACGATAATGTAATAACGAGAACACTACTTGCAAGCAAGGCTTGTAAGTACTTGAAAGAACCAAAACTACTCTAAAATACTGCAGTATTTTGTTTACTCCTTTGATTAAAATGTTCTTTCATAGTATTCGTTCGATATTCATGTTAGTTTGCTGATGATCGTTGAGCAAAACATAAACAAATACATTGTGTGCTTGTACTTTGTTTTGTTCGTTTTCAACAAATGTATTCGTGCAAGGCTCTAATTCAAACCCTCGCCGACCGATTAGCACGCGCCTGCTCTATCCACCAAGCTACCAAGTACATAAAACTGTTTCAAGTCTTCACGATGTCTTGATTTGAAAGTTCTTTACTTGTCAAAAACATAGGAAACAGCAGCCTCAGAACCTTTGAGATTATCAAAAATTCCCTTTCATTCAAATTAAGTTTTGAAAAACCAACTCAAATTCATATACAGAGGTGCTCTACAAATCTCTAACTGCGACAAAGCAACTCAAAAGCAATTGCTGGGGTTCCTGAAAACAAGCAAGCATTGCTTTCAAATTTCAAAAAAATTGTTGAGAGATTTCACAAAATGAAATAATTATTGAATTTAACAAAATTAATTTTTAATTTGAATAAAAATGCATAAAATCCATTTTTTTTTTAATTTTGTAAATTATATAAAATATATCTCAACCTAAAAATGTTGTTAAAACTGGAAGAAAGTTGATTTTTTTTTTACTTAAAAAGAAATATGTTCGAAAAAACTAAATCTCTGACATTTGAGGAGCACCGACATTTCGAGCGGTTGTTTTCAAAAGCAGTTCTCTTCAAAAACTCTAGAGATTTCAGGAGCACACCTGATAATCTCAATTCGTTCTCTCGAACGCATTCAAGAGTGTTCTATGATCTCACTAGAGCTAACTTATTAAATGATTTCATGCAGCTCTCTAAAACAGAGCTAAAGATTTGAAATAGTGTACAGTGAGCATAGGATTTGTCTCTGCCGGCGTTCTGCTGCACACACACAGTATAAATGCATTTCGTGTGCTTCGCCATGTGCTTCGGCGTGTGCTTCGGCTTCGCGCTCTCTTTTGTCACTTCAGCAGTGTTGCCAACTTTGCATTTTTCTGAACAGACCTGTCCTTTATAGAACTACGTCAGACGGAAAATATGACAAACACCTTCTAGCTGAAAATCTATCCAATTTTATAAATTCTAAAACTTATGAAATTCATGCACACTTGGTCAAAAAAAAAGAGGTGCCTAATAAAGTATATTAATAATAATATCATCTAAATGTAATCACTTTTGGTGTAAAAAGCATCTGTATTTTTTTTTTTGCCTTTTTTTCTGTTCGGTTTGTCATTTTTTTTGTCATTTTTTTGTTGTCAAAGCGTGGTGAGCGGCAGAAAAAACAGAAACAGTTGCTGATCAGGCGTCGACTAAGAAAGACCTCGCTGCTTAACTTTTTATTTGTACACTGAAAAAAAAGTGTAAAGAAGAGTGGGAAATAAAATTTACTATTTATTATTTAATTTTTATTTTTATAATCTTACTTTACTTTATTTTTCTTATTATTTTTTCGTAATTTCTTATTATTGTTTCGTTAATTCCTTTTTATTTGTGTAAAACAGAAAAAACGTCTCTCTCGCAGACAACTTCGGTATTTTTCTCACTCATACAAATGAAATGCCAACTGTCAATGTATGTGTTTGGGCACCGCTGCTTTAGAGCTATAAATTTTAGAATTAAGAAAATTATGTTTGTTTTAAGATTTTTATTTTACGATTTTTAAATTTAAAATTCCAGGAAAACTAGAAATAAGTAATTACATAATTACATTATATAATTAACATTTTATTGCCAGGGATGCTTTTGTCGATTTTGATTACTTCCAAGCGGAGGTATTTTGACATTTAGTATAAAAAATGTTTTTGTTTTTTGAGATATCTTAGCCCGAATCGTCCTGAGCAACGTTTTTTTTCGAGTTTCTTCATGAAACTTTCAGGACTAATAAATTAGAAAAATACCATCTTTTTGTTCGTCCTTGACAGGATAATCGACAGGACCATTTTTTCGGCTGTTACCATATGGTACCGCTGGGAATAACAGGGTACAGGTTTTTTAAATACTACAAAATTCGAATATGTGCGAAAAAGTCTAATAAACACAGCTTTATCCAACAGGGGGCTCCTCCTTGATATATATGACCAAGTTTGGTTCAAATCAGTGTACTATATCATATAGCAGCCATAAAATCAATCGAAGTAAAAGTAAGCTTTATTATGCAAAACTTTTTTGTTTTCTAAGATATCTCGACCGAAGTCACAGAATATGCATTTGAGTTGGTTTTATACATCCTGACCAAATTTGGTTCAAATCGGTCAACTATATCATATAGCTGCCACAGGAACAATCATATTTTATGAACAAAACAATCCCGAAACGCAATTAAAATGTATAAAAAAAAACCTGTACCCTGTGGTTCCCAGCATTCCCATATGGTAACACGAAAATAGAAAGCGGAATTTACCGAAAAAAGTGTTTTTTTTCGAATTTATAAGTTTTTTATAAGTTGAAGTTGACAAAATTGCAGCTCTAAGCAGGGAAGAGTTTAGTGTAAATTAAAAAAATTAATGCAGCACTTCTGTTTTCAATAAGTGGCAACTTTTGCAGTGTTTGTGGTATGTTGTTTACACAAAGTGAGAAATAGATGCCATGTTTTTTTTTCGATTAAATTAAAAATCATCCTAAACGTGTCCCTGTCGGCACAGTAGGTATATCGAAATCTGTTCAAAATAAGAAAAGCTATTATTATACCCTGAGCCCATTAAAAATGGGCAAAAAAGGGTATAATGTGTTTGGCAGAATGTATGTAACCGGCAGAAGGGTGCGTGGCAGACCCCCCAAAGTATATATATTCTTGATCAGGATCAACAGTAAATCGATTGAGTCATGTTCGTCTGTCTGTCCGTCCGTCTGCTTGAACGCGTCGATCTCAGAAACCATAAAAGCTAGAGACTTTAAACTTGGTATGTAGGTTATATATTATATAGCTGCCATAGGAACGATACGTCGAAAATGAAGTTTTAGCATAAAAAAGTTCGTTGTTTGTTGAGATATCAGAACCAAACTAATAGAATAAGCATCAGGGCTGGTATTATATATCCTGAACAAATTTGGTTAAAATCGGTCTAAATTTTTAAATAAATTTAATTGCCCTTACAAAATTTGCTAGAAATCGGACCACTATATCATATAGCTGCCATAGGAACGATCGATACGATCGATAAGCAACCTGTAGTATGAAAAACTTTTTATATTTTAAGTTACCTGTACACTGAAAAAAAAGACCAAGTTCTAAAATCAAGAACATTCATCTTAAATATTTTGTTCTTAAAATAAGATTATTTTAAGACCAAATTACTAAAACTAAGATTATTAATCTAAAAAATCTTAAAATCTTAATATAAGAATAAAAATCTTAAATTGTTAGGAAAGTATAAATAGGTACTATTTCGTATCAAACAAATGGTGGCACCGTGGCGCTCTGGTTAGAGAGGCCGCTTCAGTTGTGAAGCAGTAGGCGGCGGTTCGAATCCCCCTCGTAACAAATTAAAATAACATTTATAAAATTACTGAGACAGAATAAAATATAAATAAATCAAAATTTAAAAATAAAAAAATATAAATATAAAAAATAATTTTCATTTATTTTATTTTTTGATTTTAATTTTAAGAACATTTATTCTCAAAATAAGAACTTGGTCTTATTTAAAATGTTCTTAAAATCAAGATGTGTTTTCTTAATTCAAGAATTTTATGTTCTCGACGCATTTTTTAGACCAAAAATCTTAGTTCTGAGACCAAAATCTTGATTTAAGAACATTTTTTTTATCAGTGTACCAAACTTACAAAGTAAGTAGTAAACCTCGTATCATCTTATACAACCTGTCCAAATTTTGTTTAAATCGGACCACTATAACATATAGCTGCCATGGGACCAATCAGTCAAAAATCAACATTTGCGTGAAACTTGTTTATTTGTTTATATGCTAATAACTTAGCCATTCATGCTAAGATTTTGGGAATGACTTTGAAAACAAATACAAAAATAACAATACATTTTAGTACATTAATTTTTGTGAACGGTAGCAACTCTTTATTGCCGTTCTCGTTTTGCGCGATTACTCGGACTAAATAAACTCTGGTGCAAAAACATAGCCGCACCAATTTTTTTTTGGTGTATGCATAGAAAGAGTGAAGCTAGAAAAATTTTGCGATTACCGTTTGAAAGAGCATTAAAAATATGAGAAAAGAGATAACTAACATTATCACTCTCCATGCAAAAATTAATTCATTTGCAGTAGCTCCACGTACTACTTGGAGCTCATATGAGTGCTTGGAAATGCTAATTCCAAGCATCCAGACTCGCAGAAGGCAGCCCAAACCATCAATGAACCTCCTCCGAAATTTCTCTTAGAGAAATACATGGGTTCTTTTCTTAAATCCCTCCAGTCATGTGAAAACTCATCAGGACCGTCTAAATTGAACTTTTACTCATCCGAGAAAATTATCTAGAAAAGATAAGTTAATATTTGCAACGCTCTATATAAACATATTATTATTAATCCTTGTGTCGGTCCAATAACCTTGAGGCAACCTTCATTTTTTGTCTTACTATTACTTCAGACTTTTTTAAAGCCCGTGCAATAGTTAAACGAGACACTTTTAGGTCACAATCAGCAGCTAGCTCATAAGCGGTTTTCAAAGAATTGCTTGCAGCTTTCACTAATCGGCGCTGATCACGCTGATTAATCTTTGGCTTACGTCCCGTTAATCTTTGGCTTAATTTGCCATATTTCCAAAAATTTCTTACAACTTTGTCAGAGCGACCAATTTTTCTGCCAATTTCTCGAAATGAATAATTTTCTATTTTGAGCGCCAAAATTTGACCTTTCTCAATATCTGAAAGTACTGGTCCACGTGGCATTATAATTTAATTTAAGAAAATAGTTATACAATCAAGTATGCGCGCACAGAAGCGACGGCAGCCAAACATAGAATAAGAAATTATAAGGTGCGGCTATAATTCTGCACCTTGCATAAAACGAAAATGAAGCATAACGGTTAATTTTTGCATGGAGAGTGAAATTGTTTGTTATCTCTTTTCTCATATTTTTAATGCTCTTTCAAACGGTAATCGCAAAATTTTTCTAGCTTCACTCTTTCTATGCATACACCAAAAAAAATTGGTGCGGCTATGTTTTTGTTTACTCTGAAAAATGAAATCTTTCACAGTTCTGTGTCAGATTGTTTGAGAGATTTGCAAATCAGCTCGAGCCAAAATCTTCAGAGATTTCTGTGGCATCCCTGTATATCATAAACTGTCATTGAAACAATCGGCCGAAAATCAACTGTTAGTGCAGAGTGTCTGAGCACAGGGTATCCTACTGCCGACCGTGCTCGACTGTAGCCGCACCAAAGAAGAGCAAAGAATACATGCTAAAATCAAGAATTTTAAATTTGAATGTTTTTTTCTTTGATATATGCACACAAACGGGTGGAATTGTATTCAGAGCAACAGATATTGCTGTATCTTCTTGAGATATCACAGGCAGCAGTACCAGGACCAGCAACAACAGCAATCAAGTGTAGCAAGTAACAATTTCCAAGAATGCTAAAGCTTAATAGCAAAACAAACTACATTTAATAAGCAACTGCGAATGCCAAACTGGCCAAGTCAAACAACAACACACAAGTGCATCAGATGCACAAGCAATGTACATGGGTGCAGACATCGGTTGAATGAGAAGCGGACTGTAAGACTGTGCAAGAGACCTTGTCTAAGCAGCCAATGCAAATTCAAATGTAAGCCGATTGCTTCCTGCTGATAAAATGCAAGTAATAATAATAAAAGCGCTAACCTGTGATGCAATACTCGCCATAACTGCAGTTCTACATGACCGATCTCGATGCGATTCAGTGGGATAAATTTGGTTTCTCTATCTCTTATGGTCTCTGAGATCCTTGTGTTTAAACAGGCAAACGAACGGTTTTTCGCGATTTACGGGGGCGTGACAAAAATTTCAAGCAAACTTGACCTGCTCCAACGCCTTTGGAGCCTGTGTGTGAAAGTTTGGTATCTCTATCCCTTATAGTTTCTGAGAAATAGGCGCTCACACAAACGGACAGACACACATGGCTATATCGACTTTCCTGTTGATGGTGATCAAGAATATATATACTTTTTTGGGTCGGAGATGCCTCCTTCACCCTGTTACAAAAATTCCAATGAATGTATAATAAGAACAACTTCTAATATCAAGAACATTCATCTTAAATATTTTGTTCTTATTATTTTAAGACCAAATTACTGAAACTATGATTACACTAGGCAATAGCCTAAAAATTAATCGAACAAAACCCACTTTTTTAGAAATGTTTAAAAATCTGTCGTTTTCTTTTTACTTTTTTTTTTAAAGGTGCGCGTACTTTTGTCATCCTTACTTGTTAATGCCAAAGCCGATTTTCAAAAACTTTACTTTTCCTAAAAGCTTTTGAATATGTCTATAATTAATTTATACACAGACTTAGATTTAAACTAGTAGTTTTAGAGCTATCAATTTTTGAATTAAGAAAATTATGATTTTTTGCTTAGCTTTCTTTTACATTTAAATTTAAGGAAAACTCGAAAAAAATTAATTAAATTGTTTTATTGTTTTAAATTCGATTTTATTTTATTAACATAGCTGTATTAAATAGGCGTTGTTTAAGACATGATTCATAGAAATCTATGGCGATATAAAATTTTTTTTATCTGTATCGATGTTTTTTCGATTTTTATGACTTTCTTAAGGAGCAGCATGACCTTTAGTATGAAAAGTTCTTGTGTTTTTTGAAAGTTGTGAAACAGTAGGCGCCGGTTCGAATCCCGTAACAAATTAATAAAATAACATTTATAAATTTACTAAAACGAAATAAAATCTATATAAATCAAATTAAAAAAAAAAGAAAATTATAAATATAAAAAATAATTGTTATTTTTTTATTTTAATTTTTAGAACATTTATTCTTAAAATGAGAACTTGGTCTTATTTTAAATGTTCTTAAAACCAAGATGTGTTCTCTAAATTTAAGAATTTTATGTTCTCGACTCATTTTTTGAACCAAAAATATTAGTTCTGAGACCAAAATTTTGATTTTAGAACATTTTTTCTTACAGTGTATGGTAGCTATATGATATGGTGGTCCGATTGGAACCAAATTTGGGCAGGATGAATAAATATCGACACGTTCAAACAGACTTACAGACAGACGGACATGGCTTAATCGACTCGGCTGTTGATCCTGATCAAGAATATATATTTTTTGGGGGGTCTGCCTGTTACATACATTCTGCCAAACACATTATATCCTTCTTTGACATTTTCAGTGGGCTCAGGGTATAAAAATTAGGCAGGAAGCTGCAAATTTTTAATCACTGTGGACGGCTTTTCGCGCTAGTGGTGAAAGAAGCACGAAGGGTGCAATAGTGACTACGACTGTCCGATCAGATCGAGTTATATACCGATCGAAAGGTTTAGTCCTTACTTACCAAACGGTATACTACATTTTCTAACTCACCTGGGTCATGAGATGAAGGTGGAGGGGAAAAATTAAAATGATTGCAGCTAATGGGGCCGTTGGCGCCTTCTGGTAAAATTTTTATTTTTTTTAATTCTTATCAAAATTACGCTTCGATTGATACCCCAATCAGCCAAATCCGACAACCGGTTCAAATAAATACATTTTTCAGATAAATAAATTTGAAATATTTAGTGGACTTCTCAAAATGAAATGAAAAGTCAGTTTGTTTGTCTGTTTTTTTTGTTTTAATTAAAAAAATAAATTACATTCGGCACTGCCTTTAACCATTTTGCGCATGGTCAAGAATGTAATTTATTTTTTTAATTTATATATTTTGAGTTAAATTTATATATATCATTGAATATTGTTCGTCACAAAATTGGATATCAGAAATTTTGGGGCATGATAAGACTTTCGTCACTAGACTTTTACGGCGTAGAGGTTTTTTTCGAAAGATAATATATATTCAAAAGCACTTGTTTAAATTGAAGGAAATTTTACCAATGCAACCGAAAAATTATTCTACATCAAATTGAACGGTATTTTAAAATGTTAAGTAATTTAAAATGCTTTGTAATCTTTCCTTTTTTTATTAATCTCGCACAATTCTCAATTTTTAGCAGTTCCCCCTAATACACCGGTTACTCAGCCTCCCGGGACTCCATTGGCAGCTCGTCACTATCAAGACGCTTCGCCAACTTTGTCTTTATCGGCCGCTCCGGGTATTATTAGCCTATTCAATTCTCCTATACCTTCTACAGGTGATTCTATCACTCAGACAACTGAATCAGCCCAAGTCATCGTGTCTTCGGTGCGGGCTGCGTGCAGCGTCTAGCAATAGAACTGATAACGTAGTTGCCCCTACATCTGAGATCCCTATTTTAAATGTTGTTGCTCCTCGTAAGCAAGTATTTGTGTCTAGGTTATCCTCGGACACTACTTGTGAAGATGTAGAGGCATACATTTCTAGCAAAGTCTCTGCTAACGTCTTAATCACTAAATTTAATTTTGCTACGACTCGTGAAATAGCATCTTTTAAAATAAGTGTCCCTTACGACTCATTTACTGTCATTTGTGATCCAACATTTTGGCCACCACTTATGATTGTTCATGAGCTTAAGCCCAAAAGGCGAAGTGATTCCTTGCCTGTTTCTCTTACAGCCGGCAGTTCCAACGAACAGGAGCCCGCTAGTACGGCTTCAAAAAACTAGGCCTCCTTACTAAGCTTAAAAATCTATATTTGAGTAGTACGTCTTTTGATTCTGATATAATTGCTTTGTCAGAAACTGGGTAAAATCTACAGTATCTGATTCTGAAGTTATGTCAAATAGTTATCTTTTATATAAAAATGATCGACCAACTCGAAGTGGTGGCGTACTTATTGCCACTAAATCGGCACTTCAGTCAGAACGAATTACTTTTAATGTGACTACTGATATTGAAAGTGTTGCTGTCAAAGTAACTTTTTCAACTCGATCAATTTTCATCACCTGCTCCTATGTCCCTCCAAAAGCTTCTACGGCAGTTTACTTGCAGCATTTTGCCTGTATTAAAGAAATTAATTAATTAATTGTCAAGTCAAAGACAACGACTTATTTATTGTGCTGGGTGTTTTAAATTTGCCTAAAATTTCTTGGTAAATTTTCAGTAGCACAAATTACCTTTTTCCCTTAAACCAAGATAATTTTTTAGATAACTTGCTTGATCTCTCATTGTTTCAAATGAATAAAATAAGAAATCGTAATAATCGAATTCTTGATCTGGTTTTTATTAATGATTTCGCAAATACTGCCGTCTCTTGGTCATCCCCATTAAGTATCCCTGAAGATTTACATCATCCTACTATAGAACTTTCTATCTCAATCTCAAAACCTTTTAGTCCACCTCTATTATGTCAGCATTCACCTCGTCGTTGTTTTCAAGGAAATTATTCATTGTAATGAACTTATCCTTGCTACCGACTGGTGCTTTTAGAAAAGCAACTGACATCGATATTGCCCTTAGTTCTTTCTATGAGACCCTTAATGCACTCTTAGATGTGTGCACTCCAAAATATGTTCCACCGTCTGGTTCTATGAAGCCACCTTGGTTTACACCTAGACTTTCTCATTTAAAGAATATTAAATCAAAATATTTTAAAAAATATAAGAAGTCTGGTTCGAGTCTTGACTGGTCTAAGTACACAGTGGGCAAGTCGGACTTCGCCAATTTAAACTCGCTATGCTACGAGAACTATCTAGCTCGATGCAAAAGACAGTTTTCCCCGTGACCCCAAACAATTTTTCAAATTTGGGAACTTGAAGCGTAAATCCCCTAGTTTACCTTCCTCTTTTTTTTATGGGATAGATAATGCCAGCAACGACTCTGCAGCCTATGAACTATTTGCTAACTTTTTTCAATCCACCTATTCACCAATCTCCACTTCCAACTCATCTTATCCTTATTCTATTTTTCAATCAAACACTATGTTTGCTCCCTCTATTTCTTATAACATTATAATCTCTTCTATTAGCTCTTAAAAGTCTTCTTTCATTCCTGGGCCAGACAACATTCCTATTTGTCTCCTTAATGAATGCTGTTCTTCTTTAGCTGTTCCGTTGCATAAGCTTTTTAATCTATCCCTTGAATCTTCAATCTTTCCATATCTTTGGAAAGAATCTTATATCATTCCCCTCCACAAAAAAGGTGGTAAGTCTTATATTTTGAACTACAGAGGCATTGCAAAGCTATCAGCCATTCCTAAATTATTTGAAAAAATCCTTGTATCTTCTTTGCAGCATCTCTGTAAATCGATAATTTCCCCTGCACAACACGGCTTTATAAAGGGTCGGTCCACTACGACCAACTTGCTTGAATTTACCTCCTTGGTAAATAATGCATTCTCAGAAAAAAAGCAAACTGATGTCATATACAATGACTTCAGTAAAGCCTTTGACTCTGTGAACCATGACCTCTAACTTTACAAACTTAATTACATAGGTTTCCCTCCCGCGTTTGTACATTGGGCTTCCACCTACTTAAGAGGTAGGACCCAAAAAGTGCTTCTCAGGTCAACCATTTCGAGTTCGGTTTACGTTACTTCTGGTGTACCTCAAGGTAGTCACTTGGGGCCTTTATTTTTCATTTTGTTCATTAACGATCTACCCACTATTCTGTCCCATTCATATATTTTAATGTATGCGGATGATGTAAAGCTTATCTTTTCATATACTGATCCCCTTCTTCATAATCGTCTGCAAGACGATTTGAACGCTATGCAACTATAATGCTCGGCCAATAAGTTGTATCTCAATTGTTCAAAGTGTATGTTCATGACAATTAGTCGTACTAGGCCCTATTTAGGTTCTTATACGATTGACAATACCCCTTTGCAACGTATAAAATCTGTAAAGGATCTTGGAGTTTTATTTGCTTGCAAATTATGCTTCAATTTGCACATCTCCACTATAGTTAATGACGCCAAAGTTATACTTGGTTTAATTAAGCGTTGGTCGAAATAATTTAATGATACTTTCACCACTAAACTCCTTTACGTCTCTTTAGTTCGTCCCATCCTAAAATGCTGTTCATGCATTTGGAGCCCACAGTATCAAATAAACCAGAATCGAATTGAATCAGTTCAAAAGCAATTTTTGCTTTTCGCCTTACGTGGTTTTAACTGGGATCCCAACCTTCGTTTACCACCGTACTCCCATAGGCTTCGTCTTCTCAATCTTCCGTCTTTAATTAATCGTAGGAGAACTCTTGGTGTTGTTTTTTGGCGAGATTGATTCTAGTTCCCTTCTGGCCCGCCTCACCATTTCGATCCTCCGCAGGTCTACTAGGAATTACAAGCCTTTATTTTTATCTACATCTACATCTTTTCGTGTTTTATGCAGTAACTATAATAGCCTCTTTCACGTTTTCTCCTCAGAACTCCCTCTCCCTTCCCTAATATCCGCACTTTTCCAACATCTATCGTTAAATCCCTGACCTTACTAATAATAATGTCATGTTACTTTATACTAGTCTAAAATGCATTCTATTAATATTAACAATACTAATCTTTATTGATCTGATTGGGTTTTTCTGGGTTTTCCCCAATCCTTGCAACAAGTGTTGGATCATTTATAATTTTTGCTTACCCCAGTTCTAACTTTAATTTTTTTTTCTTTACAGTTCATAGTTTATATTTAATTTTATTTGTATTTGTAATCTTAAATTTAATTTTTATACTTGGTAATTTTTTTTTGCCGACTGCTTTTAGTCTTGTATAAATAAATAAATAAATAAAAACAAAATCAAGGGCTGCAGCATAAAATTTGTTCATTAGATGGCAAAGCTGCTGTTAACAGGCAGTGTATATCGTATAATTTAAATACAATTTTTTTTGTTTCATTTGATTAAAAACAAAAACAAAAAATAAAAATAAATGTATGCTAAATTCTGAATTTTGTTGTTTTTTGTTATGCTTTGTGCTCTTTGTTTTTGTTTTGCAGGGCTGCAGCATAAATTATTTCATCAACAGCTGTTAAAGCTGCTGTTAAGGGCTGAAATTATTATTTCAATCTTTTAGAATATTTGGCTTTAATCTATATATTGTAGCTAAACAAAAAATTTAAATGTGGCTTTTTTTCCGCCAAATCTGGCGATTTTCCCAAAGTCGAATTGCAGAGGCAGCGGGCAGCGTGAATATAATTATTTGTTTTTCTTTGAAAAAATGTTATTTGGATTTAAATATTGAGTGTTTGGTCAGGTGGCGAGTTTAGTACCTAAGTAGTGCAGAGGATGATGTGTTAGACCCAGGTGCAATAAGGCGCGGATTAATTTTCCACACAAGGCAAGATTTTATTTTTATTTCTTAATTTAGTTTTATTAATATTTTTTTAAATTTAACGATATTTGACAATTTGGTCAAAATCGGGTTACTATATAATATACATAGCTGCCATAGGAAGAATCGGGTTCACAATAAGCTTTAGTATGAAAATTAATTTTGTTTTTTAAGTTATCTCAACCAAACTTACAGATTGCAAGGGCAGCGGGCAAAGTAAATATAATTATTCGTTTCTCTTTCAAAAAATGCTATATTATTTAAATTTGTTGCTACTTATTACTTTCAGAATGAAATTTCCAACAACAAAAATTGTTAAATTCTTCTCAAATAACTGATAACTGATAAAAATTGCTTGGTACGAACGGTGAAAAAAACGTTGTATTCTGATTTTTACAAGAAGTAAAATTAATTTTTTTTTGTACTCTATACAAATTGACCGACTCTATTATACTGTTTACAGCTGTTTAAAACTGTTTTACAAATTTTGTACAATTTAAAAGAACAAAAAGCCGTTGTTAGGCCTTAGAAATGAACAATGGTTGCAGTTAAATGTAAAAATTATAAAATTAAATTAAATTGTTTTTAAATTTAACAAAAAGGCATCAAATATATTTTAAATTAATTTTTTTGTACCAAATATACCAATTGTGAAGATGACTCATCTTTGTGTACCCGCAAATAGATGTGAAAAATTAGAGCTCGTACACTTTTGTATCTTTTATATAATTTCATGAATAGTACCCCTTCATACTTGACAACATTCAATCAATGAAAGATCCTGAGTTTAAATTTTCTGAATGGATTTTGGAAGTTAAAATTTTGTTAGCCAGAGTGTAGGGTGGGGTTAGTGCCCCCCTCTGCCTACGCCCTTATATACAGTGGTGCCACAGAAACCGAAACCAACCAAAAATCTCCCAAAAATGTATGGAGGTTTGGTAGATTTTCGGTTGGTTTCGTTGTCTGTTCATATGGACATGGTGCATCGATGTGTACGTACCCAAAAAAATAACCCAGAATTTGCAATCTACGGTCAATTCTGAGATGTTTTCACTAAGAAACAATAGTTTTTAAATCAATACCTAGTTTCCGCATCTCGAGTTTAAGTTTTAGTCCTTGCATGGACGAAATTCTATGAAATATTAAAAGTCTTAGTCCTAACAAGAGTTTTGATAACAATCTTGTCACTACATACCGGTCTGTAATTAATTACCAAATATTCAGTCTTACATTAACATATATGTTTCTGTGACAAGTTTCAGTACAAAGGAAACTGTTGTTGCATTCAACAGTACACATCGACAACAGAAAATCGATTAAATTTGTTTGATTGCTCTGCTGAACGGCAGTGATGTACAATCATCCCTCCAATACTAGGCACTAGTTCGTGGCTGGTGAAATAACTACTTACTAGGAAACCTCCTCTTCTTATTTTGCCAACACTAAGCAATGCGTTTCATCATTTCGCTTTTTGTATGAAATGTCCGCAAATAGGGTCAATCGCCACCACATCGTTTACCGCGAACTAGTGAAATGGGTACCCATAGAAGGTGTGGTGAAATGAGTACCCATAGAAAGAGTACTTACTTAGGTGCCCATGCAATGGGTGGTGATATGAGTACCCATGGAAAGAGTACTCATATAGGTACCCATGAAAAAAGTACTTACATAGGTGCCCATGCTAGGGGTGGTGATATTAGTACCCATAGAAAGAGTACTTACATCTGTACCCATGCTAGGGTTGGTGAAATGGGTCTCCAAAAGTATATGATTAAAAGTGCTTTAATTTGAAATCCATTTTTGTTTATTTTAAATTCAATTTTTTTGTCTTCAATAACCAATTATTCAAATAAATAAAACTGTTAACCATTTAAAACATTTGTCCTATTTTAAATATTTCTTGTTATTCATTGTTGTTGTCGTTGTTCTCGTTTTCGTTTTCAATTTTCTTGATGCTTGAATTTTTAAAAAAGCGTTTTTCTTGAAGGTGCAAGGCCTGTCTTTGTTGGTCCTCAGCTGACCCAGTCCCATCGACCAAATTGATTGCATCCTGGAATAAAAAAGCAAAAAGTAAATCTATGAGTTTTAAATGAATCGATAAATCAATTTAAAAACTAAATTATTTATGCCCAACACCTATAACAATGAATTTAATAATACCTATCAAGAAAACTCTTTAAAAGCTGCTTACGTTTTTCAAGGCGGCTTTGCCTTTTATGATTTCCATATTCATCTGATTTAGATCCTTCACGGTCTGAATAGGAAACTTTCTGGCCACTGTTTGTTATGCTTCGTTATCCTTTTAATAGTGGCAGTTTGCTCCTAGGCTGCTTCAACAAGGACTAAATATAAATATATGTATTTTGAATATACACTGCGCGTCATCAGGTTAGCGCCCCCCATAACACTCACAGTCTAAATAAAATATTATCTGAACTATTCGTGCTATAGTCTGACAATTTGGAATATTTTAGAATGCATATTTGATTAAGGGCTTAATAATCATACTTACTTTTTTCTGTTGCTGTTTAAGTCTTCTTATATGCCTTCCACTATACATATTTATTTTTATCTACATCTACATCTTTTCGTGTTTTATGCAGTAAATATAATAGCCTCTTTCACGTTTTCTCCTCAGAACTCTCTCTCCCTCTCCCTTTCCTAAAATCCGCACTTTTCCAATACCTATCTTTTAATCCTTGACCTTACTAATACTAATAGCTTTTCCAATACTTATCTTTAAATCCTTGACCTGACTAATAGGCTATTTCCACGACCACTCACATTTGCCACATTTGCTCACATTTGAATGTGCCTCATATTTGGCTTTCCACGACCAAACGTGAAACTGTTAAGACAATTAAAGCAAAGGAGCTGTTCGGCTTTTGTGCACAAATTATAAAAAGCAGACAATAACAACATTTTATAATTTATTATGATATTATAATTGGCGCAAATTTAATGCCTACCGATTTTATTGATGAAAACAGCTGGTTAAGGTGATAATTGCTTTATTTTACGAGTTTATCGATAAACATCGCGTGTTCGATAAAAAAATACTGAAATTCACCGGGTCGAATGACAAAAAATCGGCTCTTTCATTATGAATGAGCCAAAATGATCATTCGGATTTTGTACTGAAATGAAGTCCATATTTCGGCCAAATGATGAAAATGGCGTCGAATGAGCCAAATGTGCTGTCGTGGAAATAGGCTATAATACTAACAACTTGTTATGTTACTTTATACTAGTCTAACATTCATTCTATTAATATTAACAATACTAATCTTTATTGATCTGATTGGGTTTTTCTGGGTTTTCCCCAATCATTTCATTTATAATTTTTGCTTACCCCAGATCTAACTTTAATTTTTTTTCTTTACAGCTCATAATTTATATTTAATTTTATTTGTATTTGTAATCCTTAACCTAATTTTAAAACTTGGTAATTTTTTCTTTGCCGACTGCTTTTAGTCGGGCAAAAATAAATAAATAAATAAATGTATTCAATATAATATGTCAATATAAAAAAAAACTAAAAAATAATTTTTAAAATATTTTAAAATTGCTAAAGAAAAATCATCTGAAAAAGGTGTTCCCGGCGGAAATCGAACCCGCAATAAAACTCCAAAAAATTTTAAATGACAGAGGCCTAATATATTGAGCCAGACTTGCACATATCCGCTTAGCCTCCCAAATTGCCATATTACATCTTTTATTTTAGCCTTTAATCATCTTAATAATACATAATACATAAATAAACACTGAATTTTAAATGAAAAAGAATAAAAATTGTATTTCTTTCGCCCACGGCAGGACTCGAACCCACGAACACTGTCTGACTTTCATTCATTCAAGATTAAATTACTTACCAACGCTCCCTTATCAAATCAAACAGTAAAATTTATTATTTGAATATCTTCCCTAGTTACTGTCCGATCGGAAATTTTCAGCAAACATCTGTGACACTTCCCGCTGCATCTAACTAAAATTTGGAATCTCCAGCTTTTAGATTGTTCTTATAATATGGATACCAAAATTTCTAAGTCGATTTTTAGGCGGCAAAGGGGCGTGACCAAATTTTAAAACAAAATTTTTCTGCTTGCAATATAGAGGAACCTACATACCAAGTTTGGTGTCTCTAGCTTTTAAATTGCTTTTATAATATAGATAACAAATTTTCTTAGTTGATTTTTGGGTGGTAAAGGGGGCGTGTCCAAATTTTGAAACAAACTTGATCTGCTTGCAATATAGAGGAACCGACATACCAAGCTTAGTGTCTCTAGCTCTTATAGTCTCTGAGATCTAGGTGTTCATACAGACGGACGGACAGACAGACAGACAGACGGACAGACGGACATTGCTATATCGACTTGGCTGATCAAGAATATATATATCTTTAATAGGGTCTGCCACGCCTCCTTCTGACTGTTACGCACATATTCGTTAAAACAAACCCAATAGAACCCTGTACTTTTTTTGAGTACGGGGTCTAAAAACAATGGGGCTCCGCCCCCTGCTCGCTTCGCTCGCATACCCCCGGCTCGCTTCGCTCGCGTTGAGGTGCGGCTACAGTCGAGCACGCTCGACAGTAGGATACCCTGAGCCCAGGTACACTTTTATAAAAGTTGATTTTCGACCTATTGTTCTTATGGCAGCTATATGATATATGAAAACGATTTGAACCGAATCTGGTCAGAATGTACAAAACCAACATTATCCAATCGGTCCTATGACAGCTATATGATATAGTCGACCGAGTTGAACGAACTTCAGCCAGGATGGACAAAACCAAGTTAAATGATTGATTAAGATATCTCAAAAATCAAACAACTTTTTCATACTAAGACTTAATTTTCGATTGAGCGTCTCTATTGCAGCTATATGATATAGTAGACCGATTTTAACCAAATTTGGTTAGGATGTATAATATCAGCCCAGATGTATATTCTATCAGTTTAGTTTAGATATCTCAACAAGCAAGAAACTTTTTCATACTAAAACTTCATTTTCGATGTATCGTTTCTATGGCAGCTATATGATATAGTTGTCTGATCCCAAAAATAAAAACAAACTTGACCTGCCTATGGTATATATACTTTTGGGAGTCTGCCACGCCCCCTTCTGCCTGTTACATACATTCTGCCAAACACATTATACCCTTTTTTGCCCATTTTTTATGGGATCAGGGTATAAAAAACTAAAATGTCTGGCAACACTTTCTATTTCTGCAACGCTAAACAAATTTTTCTGGCAACACTGGCTATTTTTGTAGCGCAAAAGCTGTCTGCTACATATGTTTGCTGATACGCCACTTTATTGCTGCTGTCATCTTTGAACTCTTAGTAATATGTAAATATATACTTAATTTGTAATATCTTGTCGAAACGAGTTTTTACATATATGTGTAATACACCAAAAAATTTGGAATTTTATTGACTTTAACATATTGAAATTTGATTACGATGTCATGGGCCAAAAATCGCTAAGAATGTAAGCTAAAAAACTTTATTTCACATGTACAATGCTACCTGAGTACTTAAGATAAAAAGTTTTAAGGTACGCCAAAAAGTTCTCAAAACTACCATTCCATCGATATATAGGACACATCTGCGGGGGTTCCAATTTTAGCGGGACTTAGCGCTTTGATGCAAACATACAAACAAACTGACTTTTCATCTCATTTTGAGAAGTCCACTAATAATTTCAAATTTAATTATCTTTTAAATTAGTTGTCGGATTTGGGTGATCGAGGTATCAATCGACGCGTATTTAGAATTTTTAACAAATACAAATTTAACCAAAAGGCCCCAACAGCCCCATTAGCTGCAATCATTTAAATTTTGCCTTCCCACTTACACCCCCTTTTCTCATGACCCAGGTGAGTAAGAAAAGGTAGTATGCCATTTGGTAAGTAGTTACTAAACATTTCGATCGAAAAATAGCTCGATCTGATCGGACAGTCATAGCAAATGTTCCATATTAGCTGTATATATTGCTAGTCGCCTTAGGCACCCGTTGTGCTGCTTTCGTCACTAGCGCGAGCTGCCGACCGCAGTGATTGTACAGTAATATATTTTTGCGGTAAAGAAGTTTATTCAACATTAATATAAGAAGTGCTCATTTTTTCACACTTCATTTCCGCGGCAGAGCCTCCTTGTATACGTGTATTTATCAGGGACCATAAATAATTATAATTAATATTTTTTTAATAAAAAAAACCACCAACTTATAATTGTCCTAGAAAATAATGATTTACACCAAAATCTTTATAATTTTACAATCCCTGCATATCCAACATGATTTTTAAATTTCTGATTTTTTACGGTTGTTTTTCAATGAGTCTTGAATATTTTAATAAAATTAAACCATAATCATTATTTTTAATCAAATAAAAATCAGAAATAATCATTATTTCTGATCGCAAAAATAAAAGTCAAAAATAATCATTATTACTGATCAAAAAAAAAAATTAAAATCAAAAATGATGAAAAGTGATTTTTATTTTTTTTCTATGATTATTCTTCATGAAAAACATAAAAAATTTAAATATAATCATTACCAAGTAATTTTAATAATATAACTTATAATTATTACGGTCCTAGTATTTATTAAATAGCTTAACAGTTTGGCTCAAAATGCTTAATAAAATGAAAGCCAAAAGAGTAACATGCCAGATTTAAAATAAAAGATGATAACACGTAATAAGAAATAATTAAGCCTATATTTAATACTGTGTATGAAAAGACTTACAGCATTCTTACAAGCCATTTTCCCTTAAATAGGTTGCATATCCTCCATGTGTAAATGTGTTAATTTCGTTTCTTTTAATTTTAAATCTTGTATTATTTTGCTTACAATTTGTTTTATCGATAACAAAGCATCAGTATCAGAGAATTCTTTTTTTGGTGATTAATTTTCACTCATCACAATCACAAAATTTTGGCATCACCCCTGTAGTTCTAGAGGTGTCGATTGGCCATGCTTGAACTAGCTACTGCGCTACTTCCTACATGGGTACTTTCTTTACTGACCCTATGGTAATCGAACGCCGAACAACCGAGTACATGGTTTCTTACTCGACTGACCCTATGGTAAGCAAACGCCGAGAAAAAAAAATATTCGCGGACGAAAGCGTGAGAGAAACGTAACGGCTTAGCACAAAATATTCTTTTGTTAATTTGCGAATAGGGACACTTGGCCGAAAAAATAACTTCGATTATGCTTTATGTCGCTGTTTGCTTATGAATTTACAAAAACAATTATGATGCTAGTACCGTTTGTTTTCGTTTTCTTTGCTGCTCTTTCGTAACCGGCGCTTGCCGGTTGACCAATTTTGTGAGAGCATTGCAGTTGAGAGGAGTGCAGCAAAAGTCAAGCGCAAAGAAAAAAGGAAAATATTATTAAATAAACATAAAAAACAGTGATTTAATCCTAAAATTAATTAACTACAAAGGTACGACAATAATAAAACTCTCAAATTAACAAAAAAAAATATGTATAGTGGAAGGCATATAAGAAGACTTAAACAGCAACAGAAAAAAGTAAGTATGATTATTAAGCCCTTAATCAAATATGCATTCTAAAATATTCCAAATTGTCAGACTATAGCACGAATAGTTCAGATAATATTTTATTTAGACTGTGAGTGTTATGGGGGGCGCTAACCTGATGACGCGCAGTGTATATTCAAAATACATATATTTATATTAAGTCCTTGTTGAAGCAGCCTAGGAGCAAACTGCCACTATTAAAAGGATAACGAAGCATAACAAACAGTGGCCAGAAAGTTTCCTATTCAGACCGTGAAGGATCTACATCAGATGAATATGGAAATCATAAAAGGCAAATCCGCCTTGAAAAACGTAAGCAGCTTTTAAAGAGTTTTCTTGATAGGTATTATTAAATTCATTGTTATAGGTGTTGGTCATAAATAATTTAATTTTTAAATTGATTTATCGATTCATTTAAAACTCATAGATTTACTTTTTGCTTTTTTATTCCAGGATGCAATCAATTTGGTCGATGGGACTGGGTCAGCTGAGGACCAACTAAGACAGGCCTTGCACCTTCAAGAAAAACGATTTTTTAAAAATTCAAGCATCAAGAAAATTGAAAACGAAAACGAGAACAACAACAACAACAATGAATAACAAGAAATATTTAAAATAGGGCAAATGTTTTAAAGGATCTTTCATTGATTGAATGTTGTCAAGTATGAAGGGGTACTATTCATGAAATTATATAAAAGATACAAAAGTGTACGAGCTCTAATTTTTCACATCTATTTGCGGGTACACAAAGATGAGTCATCTTCACAATTGGTATATTTGGTACAAAAAAATTAATTTAAAATATATTTGATGCCTTTTTGTTAAATTTAAAAACAATTTAATTTAATTTTATAATTTTTACATTTAACTGCAACCATTGTTCATTTCTAAGGCCTAACAACGGCTTTTTGTTCTTTTAAATTGTACAAAATTTGTAAAACAGTTTTAAACAGCTGTAAACAGTATAATAGAGTCGGTCAATTTGTATAGAGTACAAAAAAAAATTAATTTTACTTCTTGTACAAATCAGAATACAACGTTTTTGCACCGTTCGTACGAAGCAATTTTTATCAGTTATCAGTTATTTGAGAAGAATTTAACAATTTTTGTTGTTGGAAATTTCATTCTGAAAGTAATAAGTAGCAACAAATTTAAATAATATAGCATTTTTTGAAAGAGAAACGAATAATTATATTTACTTTGCCCGCTGCCCTTGCAATCTGTAAGTTTGGTTGAGATAACTTAAAAAACAAAATTAATTTTCATACTAAAGCTTATTGTGAACCCGATTCTTCCTATGGCAGCTATGTATATTATATAGTAACCCGATTTTGACCAAATTGTCAAATATCGTTAAATTTAAAAAAATATTAATAAAACTAAATTAAGAAATAAAAATAAAATCTTGCCTTGTTTGGAAAATTAATCCGCGCCTTATTGCACCTGGGTCTAACACATCATCCTCTGCACTACTTAGGTACTAAACTCGCCACCTGACCAAACACTCAATATTTAAATCCAAATAACATTTTTTCAAAGAAAAACAAATAATTATATTCACGCTGCCCGCTGCCTCTGCAATTCGACTTTGGGAAAATCGCCAGATTTGGCGGAAAAAAAGCCACATTTAAATTTTTTGTTTAGCTACAATATATAGATTAAAGCCAAATTTTCTAAAAGATTGAAATAATAATTTCAGCCCTTAACAGCAGCTTTAACAGCTGTTGATGAAATAATTTATGCTGCAGCCCTGCAAAACAAAAACAAAGAGCACAAAGCATAACAAAAAACAACAAAATTCAGAATTTAGCATACATTTATTTTTATTTTTTATTTTTGTTTTTAATCAAATGAAACAAAAAAAATTGTATTTAAATTATACGATATACACTGCCTGTTAACAGCAGCTTTGCCATCTAATGAACAAATTTTATGCTGCAGCCCTTTGATTTTGTTTTTTATTTATTTATTTATTTATGCACGACTAAAAGCAGTCGGCAAAAAAAAAATTACCAAGTATAAAAATTAAATTTAAGATTACAAATACAAATAAAATTAAATATAAACTATGAACTGTAAAGAAAAAAAAATTAAAGTTAGAACTGGGGTAAGCTAAAATTATAAATGATCCAACATTTGTTGCAAGGATTGGGGAAAACCCAGAAAAACCCAATCAGATCAATAAAGATTAGTATTGTTAATATTAATAGAGTGCATTTTAGACTAGTATAAAGTAACATGACATTATTATTAGTAAGGTCAGGGATTTAACGATAGATGTTGGAAAAGTGCGGATATTAGGGAAGGGAGAGGGAGTTCTGAGGAGAAAACGTGAAAGAGGCTATTATAGTTACTGCATAAAACACGAAAAGATGTAGATGTAGATAAAAATAAAGGCTTGTAATTCCTAGTAGACCTGCGGAAGATCGAAATGGTGAGGCGGGCCAGAAGGGAACTAGAATCAATCTCGCCAAAAAACAACACCAAGAGTTCTCCTACGATTAATTAAAGACGGAAGATTGAGAAGACGAAGCCTATGGGAGTACGGTGGTAAACGAAGGTTGGGATCCCAGTTAAAACCACGTAAGGCGAAAAGCAAAAATTGCTTTTGAACTGATTCAATTCGATTCTGGTTTATTTGATACTGTGGGCTCCAAATGCATGAACAGCATTTTAGGATGGGACGAACTAAAGAGACGTAAAGGAGTTTAGTGGTGAAAGTATCATTAAATTATTTCGACCAACTCTTAATAAAACCAAGTATACCTTTGGCGTCATTAACTATAGTGGAGATGTGCAAATTGAAGCATAATTTGCAAGCAAATAAAACTCCAAGATCCTTTACAGATTTTATACGTTGCAAAGGGGTATTGTCAATCGTATAAGAACCTAAATAGGGCCTGGTACGACTAATTGTCATGAACATACACTTTGAACAATTGAGATACAACTTATTGGCCGAGCATTATAGTTGCATAGCGTTCAAATCGTCTTGCAGACGATTATGAAGAAGGGGATCAGTGTATGAAAAGATAAGCTTTACATCATCCGCATACATTAAAATATATGAATGGGACAGAATAGTGGGTAGATCGTTAATGAACAAAATGAAAAATAAAGGCCCCAAGTGACTACCTTGAGGTACACCAGAAGTAACGTAAACCGAACTCGAAATGGTTGACCTGAGAAGCACTTTTTGGGTCCTACCTCTTAAGTAGGTGGAAGCCCAATGTACAAACGCGGGAGGGAAACCTATGTAATTAAGTTTGTAAAGTTAGAGGTCATGGTTCACAGAGTCAAAGGCTTTACTGAAGTCATTGTATATGACATCAGTTTGCTTTTTTTCTGAGAATGCATTATTTACCAAGGAGGTAAATTCAAGCAAGTTGGTCGTAGTGGACCGACCCTTTATAAAGCCGTGTTGTGCAGGGGAAATTATCGATTTACAGAGATGCTGCAAAGAAGATACAAGGATTTTTTCAAATAATTTAGGAATGGCTGATAGCTTTGCAATGCCTCTGTAGTTCAAAATATAAGACTTACCACCTTTTTTGTGGAGGGGAATGATATAAGATTCTTTCCAAAGATATGGAAAGATTGAAGATTCAAGGGATAGATTAAAAAGCTTATGCAACGGAACAGCTAAAGAAGAACAGCATTCATTAAGGAGACAAATAGGAATGTTGTCTGGCCCAGGAATGAAAGAAGACTTTTAAGAGCTAATAGAAGAGATTATAATGTTATAAGAAATAGAGGGAGCAAACATAGTGTTTGATTGAAAAATAGAATAAGGATAAGATGAGTTGGAAGTGGAGATTGGTGAATAGGTGGATTGAAAAAAGTTAGCAAATAGTTCATAGGCTGCAGAGTCGTTGCTGGCATTATCTATCCCATAAAAAAAAGAGGAAGGTAAACTAGGGGATTTACGCTTCAAGTTCCCAAATTTGAAAAATTGTTTGGGGTCACGGGGAAAACTGTCTTTTGCATCGAGCTAGAGCTTAGACCAGTCAAGACTCGAACCAGACTTCTTATATTTTTTAAAATATTTTGATTTAATATTCTTTAAATGAGAAAGTCTAGGTGTAAACCAAGGTGGCTTCATAGAACCAGACGGTGGAACATATTTTGGAGTGCACACATCTAAGAGTGCATTAAGGGTCTCATAGAAAGAACTAAGGGCAATATCGATGTCAGTTGCTTTCTCTAAAAAGCACCAGTCGGTAGCAAGGATAAGTTCATTAAGCAATGAATAATTTCCCTTGCGAAAACAACGACGAGGTGAATGCTGACATAATAGAGGTGGACTAAAAGGTTTTGAGATTGAGATAGAAAGTTCTATAGTAGGATGATGTAAATCTTCAGGGATACTTAATGGGGATGACCAAGACGGCAGTATTTGCGAAATCATTAATAAAAACCAGATCAAGGATTCGATTATTACGATTTCTTATTTTATTCATTTGAAACAATGAGAGATCAAGCAAGTTATCTAAAAAATTATCTTGGTTTAAGGGAAAAAGGTAATTTGTGCTACTGAAAATTTACCAAGAAATTTTAGGCAAATTTAAAACACCCAGCACAATAAATAAGTCGTTGTCTTTGACTTGACAATCAATTAATTAATTTCTTTAATACAGGCAAAATGCTGCAAGTAAACTGCCGTAGAAGCTTTTGGAGGGACATAGGAGCAGGTGATGAAAATTGATCGAGTTGAAAAAGTTACTTTGACAGCAACACTTTCAATATCAGTAGTCACATTAAAAGTAATTCGTTCTGACTGAAGTGCCGATTTAGTGGCAATAAGTACGCCACCACTTCGAGTTGGTCGATCATTTTTATATAAAAGATAACTATTTGACATAACTTCAGAATCAGATACTGTAGATTTTAACCAAGTTTCTGACAAAGCAATTATATCAGAATCAAAAGACGTACTACTCAAATATAGATTTTTAAGCTTAGTAAGGAGGCCTAGTTTTTTGAAGCCGTACTAGCGGGCTCCTGTTCGTTGGAACTGCCGGCTGTAAGAGAAACAGGCAAGGATTCACTTCGCCTTTTGGGCTTAAACTCATGAACAATCGTATATGGTGGCCAAAATGTTGGATCACAAATGACAGTAAATGAGTCGTAAGGGACACTTATTTTAAAAGATGCTATTTCACGAGTCGTAGCAAAATTAAATTTAGTGATTAAGACGTTAGCAGAGACTTTGCTAGAAATGTATGCCTCTACATCTTCACAAGTAGTGTCCGAGGATAACCTAGACACAAATACTTGCTTACGAGGAGCAACAACATTTAAAATAGGGATCTCAGATGTAGGGGCAACTACGTTATCAGTTCTATTGCTAGACGCTGCACGCAGCCCGCACCGAAGACACGATGACTTGGGCTGATTCAGTTGTCTGAGTGATAGAATCACCTGTAGAAGGTATAGGAGAATTGAATAGGCTAATAATACCCGGAGCGGCCGATAAAGACAAAGTTGGCGAAGCGTCTTGATAGTGACGAGCTGCCAATGGAGTCCCGGGAGGCTGAGTAACCGGTGTATTAGGGGGAACTGCTAAAAATTGAGAATTGTGCGAGATTAATAAAGAAAAAGGAAAGATTACAAAGCACAACAAACAACAACAAAAATGCAGAATGTTGCAATGATTGAATGTTGTTTTCATTTTAAAAAGTACGAATAACAATAAATGAAATAATAAAATAAATATTTGTCTGGGCAGAACCGGCAGGTCTTGAACCCGTGAAGCCTTGCGCGTGAGTCAAACAGACCATCCACTGCACTACTTTTGCTATACCAAACTCTACTACATGTAAACTGAAAATACATGTGAACTTTGACCTCGATTTTGACGCACTTGTAGGTCGAATTTGACAAAACGCCTCCTTATCTCTCGATAAAATTATCTTAAGATTATTATGGCCAAGTTTCAAGGTCTTACGTCAAACCGTTTTGGGCTGTACAATGCTAAATCAGTCCGTGAGTCAGTTAGACAAAGAGATTTATATATATAGATACCTTAAATAACATTTATATAACTCGGAAATTTTCAAGCAGTTGTTTCAAAATTAATTCTTTTAAAAATCTCTAGAGGTTTGTGGCAGGTTTTGTGGTGATATTATCAAAAATATAGTTTGACCCAAAAATATAGTTTGCGAAACCGGAACAGGCCTGTATATAATTTTAATTTTTCATTTGGAGTATTCATTTGATTGTGGCAACATGGCTGGTGACTTATGTGCATTACTGGAAACATGAAGAGCCCTTTTTGTTTCAGCTTTTCTCAGGGATCTGTTTTATATTTTTATAATATCGTTTAAATTTCTTAATCCTGATAGAAGATCATAGTGCGTAAGTTGCCGGTTGAAACCTGGAGGCTCAAAATGTTTTAACTAATCACTTACTATTTTTACGAAAGTTGCCGGTTGAAACCTGGAAACATTAAATGTTTTTAATCATTACTTACAATTTTTACCCTGCACCCATTATTTATATTTGTTATTTATATTTTTTTTTTATGAATATTAAATTTGAAAATACCGTTCAATTTGTTGTAGAATAATTTTTCGGTTGCATTGGTAAATTTTCCTTAAATTTAAACAAATGCTTTTGAATATATATTATCTTTCGAAAAAAACCTCTACGCCGTAAAAGTCTAGTGATATCCAATTTTGTGACGAACAATATTCAATGTAATATATAAATTTAAAACAAAATATATAAATTAAAAAAATAAATTACATTCTGGACCATGCGCAAAAAGGTTAAAGGCAGTGCCGAATGTAATTTATTTTTTTAATTAAAACAAAAAAACAGACAAACAAACTGACTTTTAATTTCATTCTGAGAAGTCCACTAAATATTTCAAATTTTTTTATCTGAAAAATGTATTTATTTGAACCGGTTGTCGAATTTGGTTGATTCGGGTATCAATCGAAGCGTAATTTTGATAAGAACTTAAAAAAAATAAAAATTTGAACAGAAGGCCCCAACGGCCCCATTAGCTGCAATCATTTTAATTTTTCCCCTCCACCTTCATCTCATGACCCAGGTGAGTTAGAAAAGGTAGTATACCATTTGGTAAGTAAGGACTAAACCTTTCGATCGGTATATAACTCGATCTGATCGGACAGTCGTAGCAAATTTTCCATGTTAGCTGTATATATTGTTAGTCACCATTGCACCCTTCGTGCTTCTTTCAGCACTAGCGCGAAAAGCCGTCCACAGTGATTAAAAATTTGCAGCTTCCTGCCTAATTTTTATACCCTGAGCCCACTGACAATGTCAAAGAAGGGTATAATGTGTTTGGCAGAATGTATGTAACAGGCAGTCCCCCCAAAGTATATATATTCTTGATCAGGATCAACAGCCGAGTCGATTAAGCCATGTCCGTCTGTCTGTAAGTCTGTTTGAACGTGTCGATATTTATTCATCCTGCCCAAATTTGGTTCAAATCGGACCACCATATCATATAGCTACCATACACTGATAGAAAAAATGTTCTAAAATCAAGATTTTGGTCTCAGAACTAATATTTTTGGTTCAAAAAATGAGTCGAGAACATAAAATTCTTAAATTAAGAGAACACATCTTGGTTTTAAGAACATTTTAAATAAGACCAAGTTCTTATTTTAGAATAAATGTTCTTAAAATTAAATTAAAAAAAAAAAGGAAAATAATATTTTATATTTATATTTTTTTTATTTTTGAATTTTGATTTATTTTTATTTTATTCTGTTTTAGTAATTTTATTTGTTACGAAGGGGATTCGAGCCGCCGCCTACTGCTTCACAACTGAAGCGTCCTCTCTAACCAGAGCGCCACGGTGCCATCAGTACGAAATAGTACCTATTAATACTTTCCTAACAATTTAAGATTTTTATTCTTATATTAAGATTTTAAGATTTTTTAGTAATTTGGTCTTAAAATAATATTATTTAAAATAATCTTTATTTAAGAACAAAATATTTAAGATGAATGTTCTTGATTTTAGAAGTTGGTCTTTTTTTTCAGTGTGTACGCTGAAACTGCCGGCTGTAAGAGAAACAGGCAAGGATTCACTACGCCTTTTGGGTTTAAACTCATGAACAATCATATGTGGTGGCCAAAATTTTGGATCTCAAATGACACTAAATGAGTCGTGAGGGACACCTATTTTAAAAGATGCTATTTCACGAGTCGTAGCAAAATTAAATTAAGTAATTGAGACATTAGCAGAGACTTTGCTAGAAATGTATGCCTCTACATTTTCACAAGTAGTGTCCGAGGATAACCTAGACACAAATACTTGCTTACGAGGAGCAACAACATTTAAAATAGGGATCTCAGATGAAGGGGCAACTACGTTATCAGTTCTATTGCTAGGCGCTGCAGTACGAGGAGGTCTACCCTTCCGACCAGATCCAGCCCGCACCGAAGGCACGATGACTTGGGCAGATTCAGTTGTCTGAGTGATAGAATCACCTGCAGAAGGTGTAGGAGAATTGAATAGGTTAATAATACCCGGTGAGGCCGATACAGACAAAGTTGGCTACGCGTCTTGATAGTAACGAGATGCCAATGGAGTCACGGGAGGCTGAGTAACCGGTATATTAGGGGGAACTGCTAAAATTTAAGAATCAGGTGGTGAGTTAAATTTATATGACTAAGCAATTCCAGACATGAGTCAAAATCACTCGAAAGAAGCTTAGCCATTTTATTAAGTTTAGAGAATTGGTTTCTCACAGAGTTACACATTTTTGAAAAATCAATTTGTATGTCGACCATTTCACTGCAACACATTCCTTTTTAGAAACGGAAATGATCTTATTAAACTCTCGACCTTTAAGACCAGCACACTTTGCATGCATGATATTCTCACAAAACCAAAAATAAATAAGTCTCGGTTGCTCAGAATCATCAGCACACTTGATAATGCAGTTTTTCTTGCAGCACGACATATTTCCAAAAGGGGTTAAACAGATACTTAATAGGCAGAATAGCGCACGTAAATAGAGCGGGAGGCACTAAAATGAAGCAATAAACAAGAGAGCAAAACACAAAAACAATTTGCTTGTGAGAGCGCGCTGCTAAACAAAAACAAAATGCAACAGCGAACACACACACAAACAAATGTATTAAGATGTGCAAAGAGCCGAAACTGAGATAAGGAGATGTAAACACAAACAAAAACAATCGCTGTGCTTACAATAACAACAAACTTGTGTGAGAGAGGTGTAAAGCAAAAACCGAAATACACAAACAAACACACGCACAAGAATGTAATTATTTAAGGGAAACTGCAAAACTAAGTTTAGCAAAAATAAAATGCTATATATTAGGACCACAATGCACAAATGATTACAACTTACACAGCAAGTCGATAGCTTGTTCACTCATGCACAATTTTAGATCTAAAAATATAAAAACGGTGTCTTATAATTCACAGAAACAGATAAAAATTTATAAGTCAAATATAACACGTCTGATTCGCTCAAACAAAGAACTCTCTCTAAAAAATTATATTAATTACTTTTTATATTGTATGTATTCAAAGCTGAGATTTATGTCTTTTATTTAGATAAGCGCAAAGTTATAACTAACATACATAATATTATAATTATATTGATCGAAACCCCTACTAGGGCATGGCCTGATACGCAATTTGCCATCACGCTTCCCTTTTTTGCGTGCGTCTCTGCCAGTCGGTAACACCAATGGTTGCCAGTACTGCAACCACTTGGTCTTCTAAAGCGTCCGGGGTCTTATTCTTCTCCTTGTTGTCCACCTACTACCGTATCAAAGACATACTCCATAAGTACAATGTGAACTAACTAGCAAAGTCGCTGTGTGTTCATTCCACTAACTATGTCAACATCATCGTTCTGTTATCTTCGTCTGTCGAGAGAAAGACCTCTACTATTGAATTTCATAATAATAATAATATTTTTACGTCCATCATTTTTCTTTAGCTTATCACTGCGGACGGCAGCTCGAGGTAGTGACGAAAGCAGCACGAAGGGTGCGAAAGGCGACTTGCAATATATACAGCTAATATGTAAAATTTGCTGTCCGATCAGATCGAGTTATATACCGATCGAAATGCTTAGTTCTTACTTAAAAAATGGCATACTAAAACTTCTTTCTCACCTGGTTCATGAGATAAGGTGGTGTAAGTGGGAGGGGAATAATTTAGATGATTGCAGCTAATGGGGCTGTTGGGGCCTTTTGGTAGAATTTTTAATTTTTTAAAAATTTAATTAAAAATACGCGTCTATTGATGATACCTTGTTAACTGGTTCAAAAGATAAATAAATTTGAAATTTTTAGTGGACTTCTCAAAATGAAATGAAAAGTCAGTTTGTTTGTTGGTCTGTTGGTATCATAGCGCTAAAAAACTTAGATGTAATGATGGGGATTTATTCAATTTCGAAAATCTAGAAATGTTTGCTCTACGACTTTTTGAAAAAAAAAACAGTTTGCTTATCGGGAAAACGGTATTTCCCGCTAAAATTGAAGCCCAAACAGTTTCCAAACCAAAGAAGCTTTTAGGCGTACCTTTAAACTTTTTGTCTAAAGTACTCAGGTAACATTTTATAGATGAAATAAGGTTTTTTAGTTTACATTTTGGCTATTGATGACTAAATGCCTCTAACGATTTTTTTTTAATTGCACCATATTGTATAACGTAAGATTTTGCGATTTTTTTTCTAAACATAACTTTTGGCTAAAGGGTTCAGAAGATATAACCGATTTACTGAATATATATATTTTAATAAGTATTAAGAGAGGACAGAGCTTGAGAGTGTAGCTGACGGCTTATCGTTGCAAAAATAACCAGAGTTGCTAGACAGTTTTGTTTTGTTTTGAGTTGCTGTAATATCCAGTGCTGCCAGACAGTTTTGTTTTGTTTTGCGTTGTTGAAATATCTAGTGTTTCCGGACCTTTTAGTTTTTTTTTTGGACGATTTTTTTTAAATATGAAAGAAATTCAACAAATAAATTTACATATTTTTCTATGTGCCTGCATTAATGATAAAGTTACAATGCCTAAGCAAAAGCGATTTCAAAATTTCTGAAATCACACAAAAAAAAAGGTCTAAACGAGGTAAAAGTCTAGTGAGGTAAGCATATTCTAGCCCAAAAATTTCTGATATCCAATTTTGGGACGAACAAAATAAAGTAATACAAAACTTTTAAATAAAAATAATAATTTAAAAAAAAACACGAAAATCACCCTTTTTGTGCACAGTGCAGAATGCCCAGAAAAATATATAACTTTGAATATCATTCAAACAGGTATTATCTATTGTTTGAAGTATTTAACACTTTGAATATTGTTGTATTTCGTCTAAAAAAAAAAATCATATATGACCTTTTGTGAGTGTTTTTTGTTTACTTGTTGTACTTTCCCTTAAGCTTTTAGTTGTGAAGGCCGTCAAAGTCCACGTTCATATTTATTATTATTATTTTGTTAATAATAGATTAAAATGCACAAAGAATCAGCTGCCGAAATTTGCCCAGCGTCATAATATTTCGATCGGAATGCATCAGGTATTTGTGTTTTGTTGCTTGTGCTTTCCATGTTAACTCAAATAAATTTACCGAAAAAAGTGTTTTTTCCTAACAATTTTTTTGGTATAGTTGTACTAAAATAAGTTGAAAGATTTAAATTTACTTGCGACGAATTTCCAAATGCCGATTTTTTGCACTGCAGAATATAGTAATCAAGTTAATGCGCATTTTTCAATCAGCTAACTTTAAGAGATTGTCTCAATCAACTTTTAATCGGTAAAAGGCAGCAAAATTCTTTTAGAATATCATATAATAGTTATTCTATGTTCCCGAATAAAAAGTTTTAGTAAATGCCTTTCCGTGTTACCATATGGTAATGCAGCACTATTCGAGTTAAGTGCTTTGTTATGTGTTTGTTATTGTTATATAATATGTGTAGTAAATGTCAAATTGGTTTGTTTTTTATATGTTTCTTTATGATTATTAAAGTAAGTTTTACTTACACTTGCCCCCTACACTCTGGCTAACAAAATTTTAGCTTCCAAAATCCATTCAGATTGGTATCACATCACATAAAATAACAAAATAAAATTGACACTCTGGATCTTTCATTGATTGAAAGTTGTCAAGTATGAATTCCAACAGTGGTACAATTCACGAAATTATATGAAGTGTCGAGCTCTAATTTTTCACACCAATTTGCGGGTACACAAAGATGAGTTATCTTCATTGTTGGTATATTTGGTACGAAAAAATAAATTTAAAATATATTTAATGCCCTTTCGTTAAATTTAAAAACAATTTAATTTAATTTTATAATTTTTACATTTAACAGCAATCATGGTTCGTTTCTAGGGACCCGATAACGCCATTTTTGTGCTTTTACGCTGCAAAAAATTTGTAAAACAGTCTTGGATAATAGAGTAGGTCACATTGTATGGAGTAACAAAAAATTAATTTTATTTCATAAGCTCTTTTTTGATTTTAGACCGATGGTTTATTGGGCAAACCTTGTTAGAGTTCGTTGTTTTGTCGCAAAAAATGACCCACTCTACTGTAAATTCTTTTTTTTTAAGGATCTTGTATGCTGAGTGCGCAAGAAAGGCTACTTTTTGAAATAATTTTAACCTATGTAAGGTTTAAAATGACTACAAAGACTAATTTAACTACGTTAAGTTATATTTCTCATAGGAATGTGTGTTCTAAAAATCTCTAAAAGTAACCCAAAAGGTGGTGTTTCCGAAAGTATGCAAGCAATGCTTTCAAATAACAAAAATATTTTGGAGAGGTTAAGGTATTTTTGAAAATTAATTTACTAAATCTATAAAACATACCTAAGCAGTTTGCTTAAAAATCTCTAGAGGTATTAGGCAGGGTTTGTGGTATTATAAAAAAAAAATTTGTTGGACCCCACTTTGCTCAATGCTGCCTACGCCCTTGCCATAAAGTATATATATATTCTTGATCAGCATCAATAGCCGAGTCGATATAGCAATGTCCGTCTGTCCTGACATCTGTATGAACACGTAGATCTCAGAGACTATAAGAGCTGGAGACGCCAGTCTTGGTATGTAGGTTTCTGCATATTGCAAGCAGATCAAGTTTGTTTCTGAATCCGGCCACGCCCCCTTTACCGCCCAAAAATCAACATAGAAAATTTCATATCCAAATTATTAGAACTATTTAAAAGCTAGAGACACCGAACTTGCTATGTAGGTTCCTCTATATTGCAAGCAGATCAAATTTGTTTCAGAATTCGGCCACGCCCCTTTACCTCAAAAAACAAATAACTTTTTCCTACTTAAACTTCATTTTCGACCTATGGTTCCTATAGCAGCTATATGATAAAGAGGTCCGATCCAAAAATAAAATCAAACTTGATCTGCGTACGGCATTCAGGAACCTACATACCAAGTTTGAACTCTCTAGCTCTTACAGTCGCTGAGATCGACGCGTTCAAACAGACAGACAGACAGACGGACATGGCTCAATCGACTCAGTTGTTGATCCTGATTAAGAATATATATACTGTGGGGGGTCTGCCACGCCCCCTTCTGCCTTTTACATACATTCTGCCAAACACATTAAACCCTTTAATGTATATTTTTAATGGACACAGGGTATAAAAATGTAAATATAACGGTCACCATAACCGCTTTAAGTGTAAGAACAGTAGTCGTCGCAAGTCGCATCTCACAGATACCAGAAAGAGCAACAGAACCAGTTGGAGGTAAGTGGTTGGTCGGTTTCCCGGCAGTTTCAGTCGCAAAGAAGAAGAAGAAGAAGATTGCTGCAGTGGGGTGTGACCCTCTTGGTTTGCATGCCAGCAGCAAATAAAGGCAAATACACGCACAAAATGGTAAATATAGTAGCAACAGTAACAACAAAGACTGCAAACCTTTTTTTTTTTTATAAGGCCTGACTTTTCGTTAAATCGGTATAAAAACATCTGATTTACATTTTTACGGATAGCAGAAGAGTTAACAGCGGCGAGCATGTAGTGGCTCACTGAGCTAACTTTGTTACTCATAATACTGCAAGTACTTCAAAATCCAGCCAACAAATAATTTGGCCAACTGAGAGTTATACCAGTGGATATGCAGAATCAACAACATATGAGAACTGACTGCTTATTCTAATCGATCTGCTGCAATGCTTTATTTGATTGTCAAAAGTGATAACAAGTCATCAAGAGAAATAGAAAGTAGTTTTATATGTCTAGAGCTTGAATTATAAATTTATTAAAAAACTAGTGGGCCAGTGCTACAGTCGAGCAAACTCGACTGTCGGAGGCCCCGTACTTACTATGGCAAAAACTAATAATGGAAAAAATAAAAAAATATTTAGTTAACTTAAATGTATATTTTATCAGATTGGTAACGATGTCTCATAAAACATAAAAGATTTTCATACTAAGACTTGATTTTCGCCCGATCGGTCCTATGACAGCTATATGATGTAGTGATCTGATTTGAACCAACTTTGGACAGGATATATAAAACCAAGTTATATGCTTGTTGCATCAGTTTGGTTACAATATCTCATTAAACAAAAAAGTTTTTCATACTAAAACTTGATTTTCGACCGATTGTTCCTATGGGCGCTATATGATATAATGGTCCGATTAAAAAAGAAACAAACTTGATCTGACTGCACTATTGAGGAATCTACATACCAAATTTGGTGTCTCAAACTTTTAAATTGTTCTTATAATTGGATATGAAATTTTTTTTCGATTTGTGGGCGATAAAGGGGGTGTGGCCAAATTTTGAAATAAATTTCTACTTTTTTTTAAGTACTTGGTCTAAAAAAATGGTCACGAACCGGGGTTTACGAACCGAATTGAAATCTGACTCTATGGTTTATAGTAGACCTCCTAATCGACTCGACTTCAAAATTTTTGAGAGGTATTGTCATGTTTTTGACACATTTGTAGTAAGACTGTCACGTAATATCTTGAAATATCTCAACCGTTTTCACATATCGTGTATTTGGTCTTGTCTTAAACATCCTGAAAATTTATAAGTTCAGACTACCAATCATATAGGTGGCATAGGAAATATCAGTCAAACTGAATTGTAGTACCCTTGTAATCTTTCGTTTTTTTGTTACCATCAGTCTTTATTAAGGCTTATAAAATGAAAAGTGGTCCTGTAATTGGCTTTGATTTTACTGCGGACGAACTAAATCTGCGTATTTTATCTACATTAAAAAATACTGATCAATAATTCTTTTTAGATAAGCAATGTTTTATTTGTTACATATCTTGCCACTTACTCATAATACTTCTACTATAATCTTTAGGAGCTGAGTATAAAACAACACCAACAAAAACTATGGCGGCCATTGGACTGGCTTCGACTTCGGCCGCGCAATGGCGACGGTTGCAATTTGTCGGTTTGCTTGGGCTTGCTTGGCCAAATCGCCGTCATCGGGGTGTTGTTACTCGCTTGCGTGCCAAGTGGCAATCAGTCACTTTAAAGGCGTTGTCCATTGTTTGTCCGCGTCGCGGGGTCGGTCTCGACTCCTCTCCAATCGCAAAACGCTGCTCGCTGTTGTGTTGCAGCTTTTAAGTAACTGACTCTCTCACTCACTCTGCTTTGCTGTTTATCTATCTTTGGTATGAACTGTCTCTCTCTCTCTTTCTTCACTTCTCTGTTCACCGACTGTTGCCATTTTAAATAAGACTTGGGCCGGGACTTCCGAGCCCGATGGCAACCTAGCAAAAAATGCGTCATATTAAGAAAACCGCATTCACAAACACAAACAAAACAACAGCTCATTATAAAAAGCTTTATAGCTTTGCTGAAATGATACTTTCATTTGAACTTTCTTTTTTTTTTGTGTCCTAGCCCCTTGAAAACGTATATGTACACTTAGAAAAAAATCAAGATTTCCGTACTTAAACAGGCCATTTTTAAATACAAACGATCTCAAAAGCTGTCTAAGCTCGGAATTTCTAAGGTTGAGAACAAAAATCTTATTTCAAGCTCATTTTTTTCACGTTTTGTACGTTTTGGGATTAATTCAAGTCTAAAAAAATTGAAAACATACTTCTTTAAGTGCACAAAAATCTTGAACTATACCCAAAATGTACTTGTTTCTTGTACAAAACATTGTCATAATTAATTAACTAAAATCTTAAAACATACACTAGTATTTGTACTAAAATTATTCAAAAAAACCAAAATGAAATACCATTTAACAATGGTGTATTTTCTTGGTAAGCGACCTTTCGAAATAGGTGCTGATTTTAGCAGCGATCCAACCTTAACGTCATATTTTCTTAGCTAGAACCGATTGAGAATTCTAAAGTGCGACAATGAAAAACAAATATCCTAAAACGTACTTGTTATTAGTACAAAACGATCTTATTTTTAACTTCCTTTCAATCTTGAAAAAAACTAATTAAGTGCAAACAAATCTTAAACTAGTTAAGTACAAATAACTCAGTTGTTTCTGGAGGTATATTTTCGAGACTCACGGATCATATATTTTCTATGGTCTTATATATTCTGACCAAGTTTGGATAAAATCTGATTACTATTTCGGATAGCTGCCATAGGAATGTGAAGTCAGAATCCTAAAATTAAGATCGATTCATAGTTCATTTAAGATTTTTAGTACACAGCAATCTTAAAATTTGAAGATTGAAACGGTATAAATTCAAGTACGGTCAAACCTAATTTTAGGATGGCATAGTTAAAAAAAAAAACTAGTGGGCCGGTGCTACAGTCGAGCATACTCGACTGTCGGAGACCCCGTACTTACTATGGCAAAAACTAATAATGGAAAAAATTAAAAAATATTTAGTTAACTTAAATGTCTATTCTATCTGATTGGTTACGACGTCTCATAAAACATAATAGATTTTCATACTATGACATGATTTTCGACCGATCGGTCCTATGACAGCTATATGATATAGTGATCTGATTTGAGACAACTTTGGACAGGATATATAAAACCAAGTTAATCAACATACCAAATTTGGTGTCACTAGCTTTTAAATTGTTCTAATAATTTGGATATGAAATTTTTTTTTCCATTTGCTTGCGAAAAAGGGGGCGTGGCCAAATTTTGAAATAAACTTTATCTGCTTGCAATATAGAGGAACCTACATACCAAGTTTGGTGTCTCTAGCTCTTATAGTCTCTGAGATCTAGGTGTTCATACAGACGGACGGACAGACAGACAGACAGACGGACATTGCTATATCGACTTGTCTATTGATGCTGATCTAGAATATATATACTTTATAAAGTCTGCCACGCCTCTTTCTGCCTGTTACGCATATATTCGTTAAAACAAACCCAATAGACCCCTGTAATTTTTTTTAAGTACGGGGTCTAAATATAGAGGTACTTATAAAACTAGCAAACTTACCCGCAGCTTTGCTTGCTAGACGGTTTGATGCATAATTTTTTAATTAATTTAATATGATAATAAAGGGTTTATTCTAGTAAAAGAAACGACTACTATAAGAATTCTTCTGATTGATTTTTCGCTTTTTTTATATATTGGTATTTAAATTTTATTTGGTTTTATTTTTATTCGGCCCATTAAGTTACCATATGTTTTGACAGGTGGCATTCGTCCTGACGTTTGTCCCGGCGTTTGAAGCATCAGTATTTCTTCAGAAAAACTGATTTTTATTTGATATTTTGGATGCAGTGCCTTTTTGAACTCAAAAAAATCTTCAATGGGGAACTTGGTTAGATCCTTGTGAACCCTTGCTAACCTTTACTTTGTCTTGCAGAATGGTTCATTATGAATACATTATGTGTACAAAATTATGCCTTTTTTTTAAACAATGTCGGTTGCCATACATGAGCTTCGTTACCTTTGGCATACCGAGCAGACGAAACTTTTAAGAGAGTTGTCGATCACGTTTTTGTCGTGATATCAAGTCTACAAGTATACTACGTACTTAGGCCTATTAGGTCATTGGACCCATACTTTTACTATTTTGAGATTTGGGTCATGAATCTAAAAAGCAGCTAACGATTGCTTGTGTGCAGCTTTTGTTTTCCGGATCTGCTAACTATATAGATAAGAATTAAATCAGAAAATGCGTTGCTTAAGATTCTATGGACTTTTTATTGAAGTTTGTGACATGTAAACGATCTACACAGAAAATAAAATCCATTCTAAAAATCAAGTTTAAAAATATTGACTTAAGCTTGAATTTGTTAAGTATGTATTCAGGATAAAATTCTTAAATTCTGGATTAAATGGCATTACTCAGCATATTAATGGGGAAATAAGCCGAAAAAAATTTGATATTAGAACAACATTTTTAAAAGATCAAAATATTTGCTTAGAGCGAAATAACATGCTCTCTTTCGGTTGCTGCTCTCAGTTAAACCGGAGTTGCATCGCTCTCAGCAGAGCTTGTGAATGCACGTCTAGCAATTTTTCGTCAGTCGATTTTTGTGTGCTCTATGAAAAGTGTCAACGAGTGCCGAAAAACAACTGAACTAAAAAGGTAAGTAACTAATTATTAATAACAAACATTTATATTTATGTATGTATGTACATTTATACATAATGTACATAAAATGTAGGTAAGGCCTTCTGGTTAATTCTGAACCTTCGGTCAAAGTTGAAAAATATTTTCAGTGCATATTTTACATGTAAAATTTTTGAAAATTTTTTTTCGTCAGATATTTAAATTTTTACTTTATTTAATTTTTAAATAATATTATTTCATATATAAATAAATTTAATCAACCTAATCACATAATATAAAAAAATTTTTTTTTTTTTCATCTCAGATGACATAAATTTTGTTTATTTCTTTTATGGTTGGTTCTCTTCAAAATATTCATCAACATTTTCATTAATATCTAATAAGCTTAACATTTTGAAACTATAATTATTTTCCTCTAAATCTATTCGTGAATTTACATTTCTAAAGGAAGCAAGAAGTGAATCTGAAGAGGCTGCCAGCATATTGAAAAGGTCTTCATTCTGTCTCTTTCGGGAAATCTTGCAAGTATTTGTGCATCTAAACTTTTTGTAGTCCTTGTTTTTGCATTCCTGTGCCTCTTCGGACAACTCTCCAATTGGTAGACGTTGGTACTCAATTAAATCTCTACCATGAGCTAGAATCCCGTGAACGGTAGGAGTAAGCCACTTGTGAGGGTACATTTCAGTCAAAAGTTGGTCTGTTTTTAATGCATACTCTTCAAATTTTGAGCAATTTATCATTTCCTTAGAATTTATGACATTAAGAAGAACAGCCAACCTTTTAATAATGTCATTGTGAACACCTGTTATTTGAGATGTCACCTCAACATTTGCAAAAAATCTCCTGGACGTATTTCCATCGTTGGTATTTCCATAATTTTTTTTGGGGCAGTCCACCTTCAATCCAAGCTTTTGAAGGGTGGAGTCCTTAGGAGTCCATTAGAAGTTCTATTCCATCAAAGTCAAAAAATAGCCTAATTTTAGTGCTTTTTTTAAACATCGCTGGGATAAAAAGCCAACACGGCATTCATTTAAAAATGAATGTACATTTCATATAAAACCAAAAACATAAAGATCGGCCGTATAACTTGACAACAAAACCGTTTTAAAGTTAGCATTTTTAGTAAAATTTGCACATTTGTGCGCGCACTGAAAAATTTTTCAACTTTGAGAGGCTGTCACGCCCACAATTTTTACCTGATTTCAAAAATCTTTTGGATTTGTAATCTCTGGAGATTTCTCTATCGAATGCATTTTTTTTTTTTTTTGAAATCGCGTTCATCGAAAAAATGATTTAAATCCCACCCCCACCCTTTCTGCCCCACTGTGGGTTGCTTCAGTTTTTCGACTAAAAGTGTGCTTAGGCGCACCCAGATGCATGAAAGACCGGGGTTATTTCGTTGGAGAATTGATTAACAAAGACTCCTGTGGTAGTGGGATCGAGTCCAAATGAGTCCAATTTGAGTTCTATTCCATCAAAATCAAAAAACAGCCCAATTTTAGTGCTTTTTTTAAACATCGCTGGGATAAAAAGTCAACAAGTGAAGAAACAGTATTCTAGGGTATTTAATTAGAAATGAATGTACTTTTCATATGAAAACAAAAACATAAAGATCGGTCATCAAATCAGTTTTAAAGTTTGCATTTTTTATAAAATTTTCACATTTTTGCGCGCACTGAAAAATGGGTCAACTTTGAAAGGCTGTCACGCCCACAATTTTTACCTGATTTAAAAAATATTTTGGATTCGTAATCTTTTAAGTTTTCTCTCTCGAATGCCATTATTACTTTTTTCGTCAAAAAAAAGATTTTTGCCACGCTTTTCGGCCTCCTGCCCCAGTGTGCGGCGCTGTGTATATATTAAAGTGTTAGCAACAGTGAACAAATATTTGCAATCGTTTACAAGAAGCTGTGCGCCGACGCGTCGTCAATGCAGCGCCTATACGTCACTGTTTTTGCTAGCACTCTACAAACAGACATATGTATGTGTGTGAATTGCGGCGCGTGTGTATATATGTACATACATATTTATGTAAATCTTTTTGCTAGTCACTCTTATTGGAACAGCAACTAATGCTTATGTATAAATGTGCCTACATGCATATGATCTATACACTCAGAATAATATTTATTCGTACACTCCAAATTTAAAATAATTTTCCTTCGTAGTATATAAAGTTTATTTGACTTAAAAAAAAAATTTGTTTTAAATGCTGATTGTACGAATAAATGTTGTGCTCAGTTTACTTATTGTATTTTTTTAAATTTTTTTTAAATATTATTTATACATATTTATTCGTATGTGCAAAAGTATTATTAATTCAAAAATATATTTTTTTATTTAGATTCCAAAAATACATTTAAAGGTCCGCAATTTTTTGAAATTATGATCGAGAAAACTCATGGTGTGGCAGAAGCAGCAGGTTAATATATTATATACATATATACATATATGAGTGTATGAGTGACTTCATATGTATGTATGTATGTACATATGACTGCGTAGTTTGCCGCTTTTGTTGTTTGTGTTGTATTTGCTATAAATTGTTATTATATACAGTTAGTCAACAAATATTTTTTTATGAATTTTTATTCTCCTTCTAATAACAAGTTATAAAATTTAATATATAATGGAACTTAACTATTTCTAAAATTATAGAAAGCACTTTCTTGACTAAATGTATATGTACAAAATATTAAAAAAAATAATAATAATAATGTAAAAAAAATTAAATAAATATATATATATATAAACATATATTTATTTAATTTTTTTTTAACTATCTATATTTATTTGGACAAACAAGGTGTTTTTGAGGGTCTGGAATAAAATGACGTTAGAGATACAATTTCCCCACTATGACTGATAACTGAATTTTCAGAGGAACTATTTATGCGAATAAAAGAGCATGTATTTATATAATTGATTGTAAATTAACATTAGCAAATGTCTAATTAAAAATATCTCCAATTGCAGAGTCTAGAGCTATACCAGAATTGGAGGAACGGGAGGAGTAAAAACAACTGCAGCCATGGTCAAATGCGAAGGACGACGAGCTCATATTGACAAGGACTGACCACGGCTGAAGACATTGCAGAACAACTGTTGACACCTTTTGCTGCTCTTCTTTTATATATGTCTATTTATATTAGTAAATATATTTCAAAAATGTAAATCTGTACAAATAATTTACTACTGAATAAATAACAAAAAACAAAAATTACGCTCTCTTAATCCTAAATTTTAGAATATTCGGGATTAAATTATATAATCCCGACTTTAAGAATATTCAGGACTGAATTGTATAAGCCTGAATTTAAGAATAGTCGAGATTGCATTTTTTAAGACTGAATTTAAAGAAAGAAAGTCGGGATCGAATTTATTGAACCTGAATTTAAGAAGATTCGGGATCGAATTTTAAGCCTAAATTTTTGGATATTCAGGATTGAATTTAGACTGAACGCATGCCAAATTAAGGCTTAAATCGCACTTATTTTAAGAATGGCAGGATTAAAAAAATCAAGTTTGTCTTACTTGGTTTAAGAAAATCCGGGATTACCGTACTTCTGACACCGGGTTGGATTGATTTTAGCCTGGAATCCCGGATTTTTTTTTTTCTGTGTATGTACTATGCCTGAGCATGTTTCATAAAAAAAAAACTGCTACTTTGTGCTACTTTTCTGCTCCCGTCAGATATTTTTATCGAAATACATGAAATGCTTATCGAAAGTTTTCTTAGTTATCAATGTGAAGCTGCAGCAGCAGTTTTTCAATTACATACAATTTATGTTCATTTATTAGATAGTTTTAAATAAATTTCCTATCTGCGCTGTTTATAACTTTAATTATCGATAATTCGATTATCAGCTGTTGGCAGAAAGTGTATCAAAGCGTTCACCAGGAAGTATCAGTAGCATAAAATGTTTGTGATACCTGATCATGGAGCATGATTTCTGATGAATGCAACTATGTTAATTAAATTGTGGCTTCGTCAGCAATATTGCTTACTATTCGACTGAAAACGGTTAAATTCAGACTCATCGGTCCAGACAATACGTTTACAATCATCGGTTCAATTAATGTGCAATTTTGCATATTCTAACAGTGCTTTGACATGGTCACAATGGTTTGGCGATGATCTACATGGTTGCATGTGGCCCATATTCAAATAATAGAGGGTTTTATGTGGAAAGATATTTAAGTGCATATTCTGAAAATCCATCAGCCTAATTTGATCTATTTTTGGACTCCATTAGTAAAGAAATGCGATTATTTCCAAAAAATTTAACTTTACAGCTAGGTGGCGACTTTATTAACACAGCCAAAATTGTTATAAAATTGCTGGAAATGTAGAATTTTAAATTGATAGAATGGTCAGCACAGTGTCCCGACCTCGATGCGATTGAAAATCTTTGGTCAAATGTCGAACAACGACTTGGTCAGTATGATTTAGCCCCATCCGACAAGGACGATCTTTGGAGCCGTGTACAAGCGAAGTGGAATCGAATTCCAAAACAAATAATCACTGCGAACGGCAGTTCGCGTTAGTGACGAAAGCAGCACGACGGTTGCGAAAGGCGACTAACTATATATACAGCTAAGTTGGAAAATTTGCTACGACTGTCTGATCAGATCGAGTTATATACCGATCAAAAGGTTTAGTCCTAACTTACAAAATGGCATACTAAAACTTTTTCTAATTCACCTGGGTCATGAGATACGGGGGTGTAAGTGGGAGGGAGCCGTTGGGGCTTTTTGGTAAAATTATTTATTTTTTAAAAATTTGTGTCAAAAATACGCGTCGATTGATACCTCGATTACCCAAATCCGATAACTGGTTCAAAAGATAAATAAATTTGAAATTTTTAGTGGACTTCTCAAAATGAAATGAAAAGTTAGTTTCTTTGTTTGTCTGTTTGTATCAAAGCGCTAAAAAAGCTAAGATGTAGTGATGGGGATTTATTCCAATTTAAAAATCTAGAAATGTTTGTTTTACGACTTTTTCAATTTCCAGCTAATTTAGCGGGAAAACGCTAAATCCCGCTTAAATTGAAACTCCAACAGTTTCCAAACCATAATATATGCATTAAAATTAGACTTATATATTCTGACCAAAGTTGATTCTAATCGAAAAACTATATCATATAGCTGTCATAGCACCGATCGGGCGAAATCCAAGTCTTAGTATGAACAATTTTTTTTTTTTCATAGTAAGTACGTGGTCTCCGACAGTAGAGTATGCTCGGCTGTAGCAACGCGAGTAAAGCGAGCAGGCGGCGGAGCCCCCTAGTTATACCCGTTACTTAAAAAATAAGTAAAAGGGTATATTGTGTTCGTTGGAATGTATGTAACAGGGAGAAGGAGGCATCTCCGACACTATAAAGTATATATATTCTTGATCAGCATCAATAGCCGAGTCGATATAGCCATGTGAGTCTGTCCGTCCGTCCGTCCGTATGAACAAAAATATCTCAGAAACTATAAGAGATAGAGATACCAAACTTTCACTCACAGACTGCTATATACCCCACGCAGATCAAGTTTGTTTCAAATTGAAGCTACGCCCCCCTCCGCCCCCGCAAATAGCGAAAAACCTTTGCTCGTCTGTTTGAACAAAGGGATCTCAGAGACTATAAGAGATAGCGTAACCAAATTTGACAGATTTCCTATACCTTACGCAGATCAAGTTTGTTTCCATCTATTATCCCACTGAATTGCGTAAGATCGGACAAGAGTGGGAACGGCAGTTATGGCGATTTAATGTTTTCAAAGTAATTTCTTTAAACAAAAGGATCTCAGAGTCTAAAAGATAGAATAACCAAATTTGGCTCGCAGATTTCTCTACACACCACGCAGGTCAAGTTTGTCTTACATTTTATCAAGCCCCCTCCGCCCTCGCAAATCGCGAAAACCACCACACACAGTATTTAAGATAATACGTTTTTTGTGGGTATTAGAGTTGCAAGTTGCTATTATCTATTATCCTATAAAATCGCAGCAAGATCGGACAAGTAGAACAGCAGTATTAACATGCCGAAGCTCTTGAAGCAAAATTAGCTCCTTAGAGTATGCAATAGTTTTAATATTATTAGACTTAACAAAAATGCATCAAATAATTCTCAACTGGTTCTGACGACGCAAATATGACATTCGGCTTGAATCGCTACTCGACTCAACCCAAATGGTACCGATGAATCTTCAATGATAATGGAACTGGCATCTATCGAATCGTATTGAGCATACTACTTGCATTTATGCAAGTGTAGTATGTTGAGCGTGTCAAGTCACCGGTTACCATATAGAGAGTCGCTAACCAAGGGATTGACATTTAGCAAAATTATAAACCTGAAGAAGTTGCTAATTTAAAATTTTTTGAATCGACAACTAAGTAACAGCAACACAATATAGGCAAACTTTTCTGTCATTCTTGTGCCTAAGAATTCTCAACTGGATTCAGGCAATATAAAATAACAAAAATTAATAATAACAAAATCCTTTTTTCTTAAAAAAAAATTCTTAAAAAAATGCTTTTAAACATATTTAAGTTAAGTAACGGGTATCCTATAGTCGGGATCTCGACTATAACCTTTCCCACTTGTTTTTCTTTATAAATATGAAATACGTTGAACAACTAAATTTATATATTTTACTATTTGCCTGCATTAATGATAAAGTTACAATGTCAACAGCAAAAGCAATTGCAAAAATTTCTGATATCCCACAAAAAAAACCTCTACACGAGGTAAAAGTCTAGTGACGAAAGCAATTTCTAGCCCCAAAATTTCTGATATCCAATTTTGTGACGAACAAAATTTAGTTAAATCTAAAAATTTTAAATAAAAATATAAATTTATAAAAAAAAAGCAAAAATAGGCATTCGGCACCGCGCAAAAAATAATTTTTATGTACAAAGAAGCTCACCCTTTTTGCTCACAGTGCACAATGCCAATTTTCGCTTTTTTTTAATAATTTATATTTTTATTTAAAATTTTTAGATTAAACTGAATTTTGTTCGTCACAAAATTGGATATCAGAAATTTTGGGGCTAAAAATTGCTTTCGTCACTAGACTTTTACCTCGTGCTTAAGAATATCGTAGAGAATGTACCAAAGTTTATAAATTAAGTAAGCAAAAACTTTTTTCTATGTCGAAATAATTAAAATTATTTGGTATCTTTAGTTTTCACGAAAAGTGCAAAAGTGAGTACATGCGAATTGTTTTGTTTTTTTATTTTCCACTCCTTGAAAATAACTATTTTATGTTTGATAGCTTCTTATATTTCTTACAAATAATAAAATAAATAAAAACTAGTCGGCCGGTGCTACAGTCGAGCATACTCGACTGTCGGATACATACTTACTGGCAAAACTAATAATGGAAAAAATTAAAAAATATTTAGTTAACTTAAATGCATATTCTATCATATTGGCTACAATGTCTCATAAAACATAAAAGATTTTCATACTAAGACTTGATTTTCGCCCGATCGGTCCAATGACAGCTATATGATATAGTGGTCCGATTTGAACCAACTATGGACAGGATATATAAAATCAAGTTTTATGCATATTTAATCAATTTCATTACGATATCTCATAAAACAAAAAAGTTTTTCATACTAAGACTTAATTTTCACCCGATCGGTCCTATGACAGCTATATGATATAGTAGACCGATTAGAACCAACTTCGGTAAGGATGTATAAGACTAACTTAAATGAATATTTTATAAGTTTGGTTGCGATATCTCATAAAAAAAAAAGTTTTTCATACTAAGACTTGATTTTCACCCGATCGGTCCTATGCAGCTATATGATACAGTGGTCCGATTTAAACCAACTTTAAACAGGATATATAAAGCCAGGTTTTATTATATTCTATCTGTTTGGTAACGATATCTCATAAAACAAAAAAGTTTTTCATAGTAAGATTTAATTTTCACCCGATCGGTCCTATGACAGCTATATTATATAGTGGACCAATTTGAAGGACAACTTCGGTAAGGATGTATAAGACTAACTTAATTGCATATTCTATAAGTTTGGTTACGATATCTCATAAAACTAAAAAGTTTTTCATACTAAGACTTAATTTTCACCCGATCGGTCCTATGACAGCTATATGATATAGTGGACCGATTTGAACCAACTTCGGTAAGGATGTATAAGACTAACTTAAGCGAATATTCTATAAGTTTGGTTACTATATCTCATAAAACAAAAAAGTTTTTCATACTAAGACTTGATTTTCACCCGATCGGTCCTATGACAGCTATAAGATATAGTTTACCGATTTAAACCAACTTTAAACAGGATATATAAAGCCAGGTTTTATTTATATTCTATCTGTTTGGTAACGATATCTCAGAAAACAAAAAAGTTTTTCATAGAAAGATTTAATTTTCACCCGATCGGTCCTATGACAGCTATATGATATAGTGGACCGATTTGAACCAACTTCGGTAAGGATGTATAAGACTAACTTAATTGCATATTCTATAAGTTTGGTTAGGATATCTCATAAAACAAAAAAGTTTTTTATACTAAGACTTGATTTTCACCCGATCGGTCCTATGGCAGCTATATAATATAGTGGTCCGATTTGAACCAACTTTGGACAGGATATATAAAGCTAAGCTTTATTTATATTCTATTAGTTTGGTTACGATATCTCATAAAACATACTAAGACTTGATTTTCGACCGACTGTTCCTATGGGTCCGATTCAAAAAAGGAACAAACATGACCTGCCTGCAAGATAGAGGAATCTACATACCAAATTTGGTGTCACTAGCTTTTAAATTGCTCTTATAATTTGGATATGAACTGTTTTTCTTTCGATTTGTGGGCGATAAAGGGGGCGTGACCGAATTTTGAAACAAATTTGATCTGCTTGCAATATAGAGGAACCTACATACCAATTTTGGTGTCTCCATCTCTTATAGTCTCTGATATCTAGGCGCTCATACAGACGGACAGACAGACAGACGGACGGACGGACATTGCATTATCGACTCGGCTATTGATGCTGATCAAGAATACATATACTTTATAGGGTCTGCCACGCCTCCTTCTGCCTGTTACGCACATATTCGTTAAAACAAACCCAATAGACCCCTGTACTTTCTTTAAGTACGGGGTCTATAAATAATTTTTGGGCCGTTGCTTTTATTGTTTTGTTATTGTGGATGCCGATAGACAAATATTGTGAACTTGTACTTACTTTTTCTCCAAACGGTATATGTACTTTAAGAGGGTCTGTCAAGCATCCTTCTGCTTGCTACATACATTTTATCAAGCACATTATGTTTGGCTTAAAAAAACAAGTAGTGGTCAGGAAAGTTATTATGTAATGTAATATTTCGGCTTAAAAGCCGTTTGCCTAAGTAGAAAAAGGCAAAAAAGATAAGTTATGAAATAGATCGTTTATCTACAATTGTAATTTAAATTGATTTAAAAGCTGTAAATAGTAATTTTCGGATATCGGTTCTAGCGGTTCTTAATGAAAAACCGACGCTATAGCATTGTGAACTTAACCATACGTCTTCGTTATTCTTTTCTTCTTTGTCTACTTCGCTATTTATTGTATTGTTTGATCCCACAAAAAAAACCTCTACACGAGGTAAAAGTCTAGTGAGCAAAGCATATTCCAGACCCAAAATTTTAAATATCCAATTTTGTAACGAACAAAATTAAGTTTAATGTAAAAATTTCAAATAAAAATATTAATTAATATAAAAAAACACGAAAATGGGCATTCTGCACTGTGCGCAAAAAGGGTAAGCTACCACGAATGTAAATTTTCTTTTTTTTTTTTTTTAAATTTATATTATTATTTAAAATTTTTATATTAAACTTTATTTTTTTCGTCACAAAATTGGAAATCAGAAATGTTGGGGCTTGAATATGCTTTCGTCACTAGACTTCTACTTCGTGTAGAAATTTTCTTTGACATTATATTATAATTATCATTAATGCAGAAAGATAATAAAACATGAAAATTTATTTGTTGAATTTCTTTCATATTTCAAAACTCGCTTCGCGGTGCTACAGTCAAGCATACTCGACTGTCGGAGACCCCGTTCTTATTGCAGCAATAAGTGTAAATGTTTTTAATACTAAAACTTGAATTTCGCCCGAGCGGTCCTTTGGTAGCTATATGATATAGTAGACCGATTTGCACCAATTTCGGTCAGGATGTATACGTCCAACTTAAATGCAATATTAGTTTGGATACGATATCTCATAAAACAAAAAAGATTTTGTTACTAAGATTCGATTTTCTCCCGTTCCGTCCTATGGCAGCTATATGAATAGTAGACCGATCCTAAAACGAAACAAACTTGATTTGCCTGCAACATAGAGGAACCTTCATACCAAGTCTGGTGTCTCTAGCTTTTATATTGTTCTTATAATTTGGATATGAAATTTTCTTTGTCGGTTTTTGGGCGGTAAAAGGGGCGTGGCCGGATTCTGAAATAAACTTGATCTGCTTGCAATATAGAGGAACCTACATACCAAGTTTGCTGTCTCAAGCTCTTATAGTCTCTGAGATCTAGGTGTTCATACAGACGTCAGGACAGACGAACAGACGGACATTGCTATATCGACTCGGCTATTAATGCTGATCAAGAATTCATATACTTTATAGGGTCTTCTACGCCTTTTTCTGCCTGTTACACATTTTTTTTTAAACAAACTTAATAGACCCCTGTACTTTTTTAAGTACGAGGTCTAAAATTGTTTACTTTAATAATAAAGAGAACAAGGAGGCTCTGCCACAAGCTCTCTCCGCTTTTGGTGAGGCTACAGTCGAGCACGCTCGACAGTACGATACCCTGAGTCCAGGTACTCTTTTATAAAAGTTGATTTTCGACCAATTCTTGTATATGGCAGCTATATGATATATGGAACCGATTTGAACTTAATCTGGTCAAAATGTACAAAACCAACATAAATGCATATTCTACCAGCATAACAAAAAACTTTTTCAAACTAAGACTTGATTTTTGTCCGATCGGTTCTATGACTGCTATATGATATAGTGGACCGATTTAAGCGAACTTCGGTCAGGATGGACAAATCTAAGTTTCATTCTATCAGTTTGGTTCTGATATCTCAACAAACAAAAAACTTTTTTATACTAAAACTTCATTTTCGATGTATCACTCCTATGGCAGCTTTACGATATAGTGGTCCGATCCAAAAATAAAAACAAAACTTGATCTGCCTATGGTATCCAGGAACCTACATACCAAGTTTGAAGTCTCTAGCTCTTATGGTCTCTGAAATCGACGTGTTCAACCAGACGGACGGACAGACAGACGGACATGGCTCAATCGACGATCGATCTGAAAATGAAAATAATTATTCAATATGGTTGGATAATATGGAAAAGTATTTTGGTGAAGGGAATGCTCAATCTAACTTAATTTTAATCTAACTTAAAAAAAAAACCTGAAAATAGGGCTTTTCACATTTTACATAGTACAAAGTTTATTTAAAAATGCTTATAAATTGATATATTTTATAATAATTATTTAAATTTAAGTAAATTGCATATTATTATACTTATATTAGTGATTACTAACTCAAAAAAAAACTTTAGAAGCAATAAATAGCAAAAGTTATCGTCAAAAGTCGCGAGCGATATTCCCTTGTGATGCAAGCAAACGGTCATATTTTTTCACGCTCAAACCGACAAGGCCGTCTACAGACGATCTTTTTACTATTTTGCACCTGCGGTCGTTCCAACCAACGGAAAATTACGAAATTTCAAACTTTAGCTTATTTAACCTATATCTAATTATAAAATCAATATCAACTTGATTGAATGTCCATTCGGATTGTGCCTGTTAGAGGGTTAAAAACTAAATTTAATTTTTACTTCTAACTTTCAAAATGTTTAAATAAAAAAAATTTGAACATACTTACCATCAAACATACATATATATATATGCAAATTTAACATTTATAGATTAACATATTTTATTAAACAATTGAATTAAAAGAAGAAATGTATATTAGCAAAAAATTAATTAACATAACATTCATATAATATGTCTAACATAAAGACTACTATGTTAATATAACATCAATGTAACATGTACAACTAAAATTATATTATGTTATTATAACATTAACATAACATGTATACCTGCTCTTACCACCACCCCTCCAGATTGTGCGTACCACGGCGTGGAAGGTGAAACTTATTTCCTTAATTTATCCGTTGTTTATTATTCGATCGCAATAAAACTTTTAGCGTACATCATCAAGATGGTAATCTATACGTGTGCTGCTTGAAATCTCTACCTATTAAATTGGGCTTGTAATTGGAAATTTTATTTTTTTGTTAATTACAGGAAAATTCGTGGGGGCGTGGCAAAATTCTAAAGGAAACTTGATTTGCGTGCGCAACATAGCAATATTGTCACTTTATTTGGTAGCTCTAGCTCTTATAGTCTCTGAGATCCAGGTGATCATATATCCTCCATATACCATATTTCCTTAAATATCTTCTCTGTTTATTAACCGATCTTGATGGAATTTTCAGCACACCCCAGGACTCGTCCTACTGTGTGCCAAGTCTCAAGGCTGTAGCTTTAAAATTGCTCTTGTTATTACCCATTTTTTTGGGTACCGAGCTAAAAATTAATTTTTTAATTTAAAAATTCGGGACTAGGAAATGATTTTAGAACTGGTGAAAGCATATTAGAATTGACCGTAGATTACAAATTTGGGTTACAATATTTCAGGTTTTATGGGCTCATACAAATCGATGCACTCTAATGTACATGCTGTATAGTTGTTTAATGTTTTTAATTGATTTCAACGGCTTAAAAATGTCTATAATCATCGACGATATAGGTTTGATTCATGGTTTGTTGAATGTTTTCTTAAATCAGAAATATGTTGACCGCATGATATTTCAAATTGAACATTTTTGTTAAGTTGTCATGTTATTCGTCATGTGTGTGAAACTTAAACACTCTTCACAAAATTATAATTTTATAATAAAAGCTGCCGATCCTCGTAGCAATACACGAAAAATATATCTGTAACAAAAACACAGTTATGAGGTGCGTCGATAGTCAAGATAAGAAATTTCATGTGATTTGCAAATGGTTGTACGATTAAGAAAGAGAAGGGTATTTGGGCACAATTCTCTAGAAATGGCCACCACAGAAATATTGGCAGCAACAAAATGACGAGCAAGCTTTCCACGAAAGTAATTAAAGCAAGAGAGAGCAAAACATGGCCTCAATTGGGAGTTGACGTACAAGTTGGAGCTTCTACTCCTTTGCGCTTTTAAGTGGAGTTACTGCTACCGGTTTTTGCGGTTCGTTTCAGACCAGTTTACATAGCAAGTTTTTAGTATCCAAGCACCCAACACATCCCTCAACTTTGGCAAATTCGTTGGCAATTTTAATGGCCGTCATCGTCATTGTCGGATGGGGTGTTCAGCCAACTGCAATTATGGTGCGCTGTATATATTTTTTTCTTTGCTCTCTTGTTTTTTTTTCCTTTTGCGCAACAATTTGCTTTCTGTGCATCAAATCGATTTAATGAGTGCGGTCCTATTAACTTTTTGCTCTTCTCACTACTGCCGCCGACAGGGTTTCCGGTTTTTCTTTCACGTCAACTTATTGTTTCAGTACTTGTTATTGTTACTTATAATAATTGGGTAAGACGTCGTCGTCTGTGGTGTCTGAACTTCAAATTTTTGATGTTTCATAAAAATGTTAACATTACCTGCAAATTGTTTTTCCTTACAAACTTTAAAGTAAATAGTGAATGCTTATAAGTTTCTTCAAGTGCATAAAATATACTGAAGAAGGCGTGGGAGAATCCATATTATTTTTATTCAGAATCAACAGACGAGTGGATATAGCCATTTCCAAACAGATCTCAGAGATGATAAGAGCTACATGTACCAAACTTAGAATGTAGACTCCCATTATGTGAAGCCAGTCAAGCTTATTTAAATTTAAGAACAACTCGCCAGCACCACAAGTTTTAACGTTGTATTATCTCGTTTTATTGACCTGTCAAGAAAACAAATCAATAATATAAACATAAATTAACAAACAAATAATAATGATTACATAATTCACATATAATACGAGTATATTAATACACTTACTCCAATAGTGAAAAAAATGAAAAGATCCAATGAGAAAGGTTTTCTTCTTCTTCAAGACGAACATACACGTATGACCGACCACAAAAAAAACCTCTACACGAGGTAAAAGTCTAGGGGCGAAAGCAATTTCTAGCCCCAAAATTTCTGATATCCAATTTTGCGACAAACAAAATTCAGTTTAATCTAAAAATTGTAAATAAAAATATAAATTAATAAAAAAAAGAGAAAATTGGCATTGTGCACTGTGAGCAAAAAGGGTGAGCTTCACTGTATATAAAAATTACTTTTTGGGCAGTGCCGAAGGCGGGATATAAGAAATTTTTGTAATTGCTTTTGCTTTTGACATTGTAACTTTATCATTAATGCAGGCAGATAGTAAAGTATATAAATTTAGTTGTTGAATTTATTTCAAATTTAAAAAAATTTTTTTTTTAATTATAAAGAAAACTTTGGAGCTCCGCCCCGCTCACGTTGCTACAGTCGAGCTTACTCTACTGACGGAGACCCCTTACTTGCTATGAAAAAAAAAGTTTTTCATACTAAGACTTAATATTGGACCGATCGGTCCTATGACAGCTATATGATATAGTGGTCCGATTTGAACCAACTTTGGTTAGGATATATAAAACCAAGTTAAATGCATATTGTATTAGTTTGGTTAGGATATCTCATAAAACCAAAAAGTTTTTCGTACTAAAACGTGATTTTCGACCGATGGAAAAATGTATATATTCAGTTAACAGGGAATATCATCCAAGCCTCCAACCAAAGTTTATGTTTCATATACCAAAAACGCAAAATTGTACGTACTATAATATTTTAAAATATAACAAAAATCGTTAGAGCCGATTTGTCAGAAATCGCCAAATGTAAGCTAAACAACTTTATTTCAACTGTAAAATGTTACCTGAGTACTTCAGAAAAAAGTTTCAAGGTTTGCATAAAAGCCCTTACATAAACCTTTCCAATGATATATAGAACATATCTGTAGCTTCTATGGAAACTGTTGAGGTAATTTTAGCGGGACTTAGCGTTTTCCCGCTAAGCTATTAGAATTAGAATATAACTCGATCTGATCGGACATTCATAGCATTCGCACCCTTCGTGCTGCTTTCGTCACCAACGCCAACTGCCGTCCGCAGTGATAGTACTTAGATTTTAGCCCAATTTGTTCACAATGTGTGATTCTTGTTAAGATATTTCGTAGAAAAAAAAAATTTTTTTTAGGAACCGTAAATAATAACAACGTGCAAGTCGAAAAAACATGTCAGACTTAAGATACACATATAAAAAAAATTTACCTATAGTTTTTCTTTTAAAGCAATCTTTAATTTTTTGCCATTGTTTCAAATTTATAAGTTTTTAGGGAATTTTGATAATGATTTATCATCAAAATAGCATCCAAGCTAAGAGACTAGTTTGAATTAAAACAGAACGGATCAAAAGTATTTGAACACATTTTATGCGGTTTGCCACGATTCCCTTAATGCGTGAAACAGTTCGTGACAACATTATATTATCCTGCAATAGTGTAAAAAGAAGAATGACACACGTCTAAAATATACGAGAGTGTCATGCAAATTGCAGATCCACCCGAGTCTCCCCATCTCGTTCCGGATCCTTTCATTTTTCTCGCATCTGCTGTCAAATTACATATTTCAAACAAAAAATATTATAGAGGCAATATAGAGGCTTCTAATAAGTAAGAGGAAATGCCTTATCCCTAAAAGACACCGAACCAACACCGTCGAGGAGTTGCCGCTGACGAGGGAGAAGGAAGAGATGCAAGAGAATTGAATACTAAAGGAGCGAAAAACATTATTGCTAGATGTAAGTACAGACAATTATATGTAGGCTAGGGTCATTGTTTTCGAAAAAGCTGACACTGGAACGGATCACAGAAATATCGAAGTATTCGTAAAATAAAAGGTGGGCGTTTCCCTTAAAACTCTGCTTGCCACGGTGCTGAAATAGAATAGTAATAAACGCAATTATAATTATGGGAAAACTCTGCAGAGAAAACAATAAATAAAAATATACAAAGCATGAAACGCTGTGTAGAAATGTAATTTGAAATTGCCCCTGAGGTTGTAGCAGTCTCTGGCTGCCACTGCACTATGGGTAAAATTTTTTTTTTTTTTGGCATAAAGTCTAAAATTACAGTAAAATTTTTTAATAATTTTGATCCAATCGAGTGTCAGGCCATTTCACAACCTTTTGACAACCATATTATTAAATTAATCAACGAAAAAAATTCATAAAAAAGGGGGCTCCGCCCACTGCTCGCTTTGCTCGACAGTAGGATACCCTGAGCCCAGGTACTCTTTTATAAAAGTTGATTTTCGACCTTTTGTTCCTATGGCAGCTATATGATATATAAAACCGATTTGAACCAAATGTGGTCAGAATGAACAAAACCAACATTAATTCATATGCTATCAGTTTGGTTAGGTTCTACCAACCGGTCCTATGACAGCTATATCATATAGTCGACCGATTCAAACGAACTTCGATCAGGATGGACAAAACCAAGTTAAATGCATATTCAATCAGTTTGATTAAGATATCTCAAAAAACAAACAGCTTTTTCATACTAAGACTTAACTTTCGATTGAGCGTCTCTATTGCAGCTATATGATATAGTGGACCGATTTTAAAAAAATTTGGTCAGGATATATAATACCAGCCCAGATGCAAATTCTATTAGTTTGGTTATGATATCTCAACAAACAAACAACTTTTTCATACTAAAACTTCATTTTCGATGTATCGTTCCTATGGCAGCTATATGATATAGTGGTCCGATCCAAAAATAAAAACGAACTTGATCTGCCTATGGTATCCAGGCTGTTGATGCTGATCAAGAATATATATACTTTATAGGGTCTGCAACGCCTCCTTCTGCCTTTTACGCACATATTCGTTAAAACAAACCCAATAGACCCCTATACTTTTAAAAAGCCAAATTTACTTAACTCTAATGCACAGGAGGGTTTTTGCATTTTAAAGATGTATTTATTTAAAAATAAGCCGATTTTTTATTTAATAACTATTCAAATGTTTGCGGTAATATGGGCTGCAATGTAGCCTTCGAATGATTTTCTTGAATTAGCGATTTTTCTCGTTGCGTGACATTTTTTGCCAGTCCCACGACTAACTGGGCATCGGACCGTTGAAACTAACAGCGCATGCTGAATCGACAACAATTTTAATATTGGCAGTCAAAATGAATAAAAAATAGCCCAATAACACAGCTTATAATATCGTTTTATAAATGTACAGACGGAGAGATAAGGAATGCACCTTGTGTTACCTCAGGAAAGTTGAGGATATCACGCACGCAGAAGCCCCGTGCTGGATAAAAACGCACTACAGGATCATGAGATAATTTCTGCCTTAAACGGTGGATCCCTTCAATTGGAATCAGTTAGCAGACTACATTGAAAAGGCCATTAACTATAGACAACGAGTTTAATGTATAAATATCAGTATTATTTGTAAAAAATTTATTTTAATTGTAAAATAAACATTAAACATTATTTGTTTAAAAAAAATAAGGATATAAATCGTATAAGGAATGACGACCAATGTAAACGATGTTTGAGAGTACAAATTATCACCCGAATTTTAACATTACTTTGACATTACATTAACACGGTTTCCTGACGCGTTTTTAATCAGAAGCACATTTTGTTTCTACTTTGAACTTATATATTTGGATTCACTACAGCGAAATCCATTTGGCCCACATACTCCCATCCAGTATATTGTTGATGTTACATAGAGGAGGTAGTTTATATACCCGTTACTTAAAATATAAGTAAAAGGGCATATAGTGTTCGTTAGAATGTATGTAACAGGGAGAAGGAGGCATCTCCGACCCTATAATGTGTTTATATTCTTGATCAGCATCAACTAATAGATTAATTACCATAAAAAAACGTAAGATCTTAAGAACTGTGGGTGTGCTGAAAATCCGTGATTTGCGGGGGCGGGCCTTAAGTTTGAAACTTGATCTGCGTAGAGTTAATAGAAATCTGTGTGCCAAGTTTGATTACTCTATTTTTTTTTAGCCTCTGAGTTCCTTTTGTGTATACAGACGAACAGACGGTTTTTCGCGATTTGTGGGGGCGGAAGGGGGCGTGTCAAAAGCTTAAAAGAAACGTGACTTTTAGCGATTTAATGCTTTAAAAGTAATACAAGTAATTTCTTGAAATTAGTAACGGGTATCCTATGGTCGGGATCTCGACTATAGCTTTTCTCACTTGTTTATGGTTAAGTTTTTATAAATACACTCAGAAAAAAACCGGTCAAAACGTTAAAAATTCGTTACCAAAAGTAGTCAAAAACACCGTAACCCCGTTTTTTTCACAGTTCATGAAATTTATAAGCCTTTTGGTCTATTTTTACGAACGAATCGGAATAATTCAGTATAATTACGTAATAAGGAGTTTTAGCCTATGAACAATTTAAGGTCGTTCTTAGAACTGAATAATATCAAACATTTTAAAAAATCTTTAATTCAAGATTTTGGTCTCAGAACTAAACTTAACGACTCGTAAAATTACGCAAGCTCCTGTTCTGATGCCCTATTTAATAGCTAAGTGATAAATTGCGATAAATTTATGAATAAATAAATAAATTTTTTGTATTTCATTGTGTACTCACTTTTTTTAATGTTAAACTTAAAATCTGTCCTTGGCAAGAGTGGGAAACGAACCTAGGTTTTTCAAACTAAAGCGGCGACTCTAGCCAGAGTCGTTTCAGAGTACCATTTGTTTTACTTGTCAATGTAATGTTGCTAAATTTCAAACGTCCATAATATTTTATGTATCGGAATTCATGTATAGTTTTAAATCAAAAGTAGTTGTTGCGACATCAAAAAAATAAGATCGATTTGGTTTCGAATTACAAAAATTTTGCTTGATATTTTTCTCTGAGTCTAGTCTTTAAAACTTTCTCAAATTAAACCGAACATATTTTATCGTTAAGCCTCATTTGCTGAAAAAAATGTTTTTTAGGTAATTTCCTTTAAATATCTCTGATAGGTCTTCTGAAAAGCTATTTCAATTGTGACCAGCTTGTAACACAGTGTTATTAAAAATGGAAGAATAAAATAAATAAGTTTTATGAAAATTACTTATTTTTAAGGTATGATATACCTTAAAGTGGACGAACTAAATTAAGATATTAAAGGTAAAATTACCTAGATTTAAAACATTCATTACCTAATATTAAAATTTTAGAAAAATAAAACTAACTTTCTTTAAATTTTATGAATACTATTTTCTGAGTGTAATTAAAATAAAAAATCCCAGCATGATGAAAGAAAATGGTTAGTGCATAATTCCAAAACCAAAACGGCACTTTTTGGCGAACATAAGTTACACTAGGCAACAGCCAAAAAACTACAAGAACCAAACCCACTTTTTTGGATAGATTTGGATACATTTTTTTTATGGTGAGTTTTTTTTTTAAAGAATTTTTAAAAAATCTGGCTTTTTTTTCGAAACTTTTTTTAAGAGGTGCGGCCACATTTGTCATTATTACTCGAGAATGCCAAAATCGATTTTCAAAATCTTTACTTTTTCTAAAAGCTAATGAAGATATCTATAATTCGTTTATTCAAAATTTTAATTTTTAAACCAGAAGTTTAAAAGACAAATCTTTTCGAATTAAAAAAATTGTGATTTTTTGTTAATCTTTTTTTTTTAATTAAAATTTTTATATTAAACTGAATTTTGTTCGTTACAAAAACAAACCAATTTTTTTGTGGAATTATGGCATTACAGTCAAATTCAAGATGCGTTTGTGGTTTCCGTTTGCTTTTTATTTTCATAGGAGTCGCTCTTTGCATATTGGTTTGTTAATTTGTGGCATTAAATTGACTTTTATTGCGCTTAATTATCGCAAGCGGCCAATGGCGGGGCCAAACAGAGCAGAAGAAGCGATTGGCGGTTGGCTGCAATCGACTAGCGGAGTTGGTCGAGCCACATTAGGCCCGCCCGCCCGCATGAACATAAAAAATGACCCTGACACAGGGAGCGTTTGTGGCTCATTAATTTCTATATATTTTCTTTTGACTGTAATTGCTGTTTTGTATTGGCGTTGCACCCGCTTTTAGCAACAAGTCTGAGTCGTCAGTAGGCTGTTCCCGTAACCACGTCTGTTCCCTATTATCCATTCATCCTCTGTTTATAGTCATAATTATAGAAACGCAAATTATACAAAATGCTTTTTGCTTGTATGCTTACTTACTTAGCATTTGTATGTATAATATTATTCGTACGCATTAGGTATGCGCTTATATTATGCGTCGAGGCGTGGCGCGCCCGGGCAGGTGAAATGAATATATATATTCATATATTTATACCCTGGGATCAGAGTGTGTTTATTAACTCTATGTTAATTCGAATCGTCCTGAGCAACTTTAATTCGAGTTTCTTATTGAAACTTTCAGGACTGATAAATTTGAGATCGCTAAATCTGAAAAAGACATTCTTTTTGTTTGTCCTTGTCAGGATAATCGACAGGACCATTTTTTCGGCTGTTACCATATGGTAACGCTGGGAATAACAGGGTACCGGTTTTTTTAATACCAAAAAATCGAATGATTGCGAAAAAGTCTAATAAACACAGCTTATATATGACCAAATTTGATTCAAATCGGTGCACTATATTGTATATATAACATAGCTGTCATAGGAGCAATCGGGGTCAAATTCACCTTTAGTATGAAAAACTTTTATGTTTTCTGAGATATCTCATATCTCATATAAAAAGTCATAGAATATGCATTTCAGTTGATTTTATACATCCTGACCAAATTTGGTTCAAATCGGCATACTATATCACATAGCTGTCATAGGAACAATCATATTTTATGAACAAAACAGTACCGAAACACGAGTAAAATGTATGGAAAATACCTGTACCCTGTACTTATAGCGTTACCATATGGTAACACTCTTTTACTTTTCTAATGAGGTGTGCATTGCCTATAGTTCAGTACTAAAATTGGTTAAACGATTTAAATTTACTTGCGACGAATTGCCAAGTGCCGTTTTTTGGCACTGTAGAATATAGTTATCAACTAAAAGAGCATTTTTCGATCAGCTAACTTCGAGAGAATGTTTCAATCAATTTTCATCGGTTAGAGACAGCAAATTACTCTTAGAATATCATATTAAAGTTAATCTTATGTTAATATGTTGTCTAAAAATGAAGTTTTAGTTAATGCCTATTGCTTGTTACCATATGGTATCGTTGGGAATATTCGGGGGGTTAAAGTATATAACAGGCATCAGCAGCCATGCCGATTCAGCTCTGTCCGCCTGCCTGATCAAGTTGATTTATTTTTCGCCAAATGGAAAAGAATATTAATTATTTTAAATAAAAACGTAGTACAAGACTATGCCATTTTTAATGTAATACCTGTATACTGCACCGTCTGCCATTGATCTTTTGATTTTAAGCTACAGAGGCAAAGCTAATGCATATTATTTTTCGAATATAATAATTGTTTTAATTAATTTTTAACGTTGTCGACAAAATTGAAACTTGTAGCCCAGATTATTCCGTTACAAAATTGGATATCGGAAATTTTGATGCATGCAAAAACTTTTGTCACTAGACTTTTACGTCGTAAAGTGATTTTTTTGTAAGGTTATTTTGCTGTAAGGTTATTAATATGCATATTCCAAATTTAAAAAATCAAAAAAAGGGGCTCCACCAACTCTCTCGCCTACTCCGGGCTCGCTTCGCTTGTGATGAGGTGCGGCTACAGTCGAGCACACTCAACAGTATGATAGGCACTTGGATGCCGTTAGACTCGCCAAATATTTGATGCCCATGCAGAATGCAAAACCGATATTCAAAAGCTTTATTTTTCCTGAAAGCTAATGAGCATATCTGTAATTCATCCATACACAGTTCAAGATTAAAACCAGTAGTCTAAGAGCTTTATTTTTGTTTTTTTAAAGCTTTTTAGACCCCGTACTTAAAAAAAAAACAGGGGTCTATTGGGTTTGTTTTAACGAAAATGTGCGTAACAGGCAGAAGGAGGCGTGGCAGACCCTATAAAGTATATATTTTCATGATTAGCACCAATAGCCAAGTTGATATAGCAATGTCCGTTTGTCCGTCCGTCCGTCTGTCTGTCTGTCCGTCCGTCCGTCCGTATGAACACCTAGATCTCAGAGACTATAAGAGCTAGAAGCACCAAACTTGGTATGTAGGTTCCTCTATATTGCAAGCAGATCACGTTTATTTCAAAATTTGGCCACGCCCCCTTTATCGGCCACAAATCGAAAAAAAAAAAGTTTCATATCCAAATTATAAGTACAATTTAGGTTTTGACTTCTTTGACTTTTTACATAAATGCCGAGTCGTTGACATTCTATCCGCATATTGTCTGAATTTAACAATAACAATGAATACATAATTTAAATTACGTGATAAAATTAAGGGCTTTAAACTATAATTTTATAATGGCTTGTTTTTTCTGTTTAAAATTGATCTAGGGTTAGGTTATTTTATCCATATTTGGATATATTTGATTAACAGCAAACGGAGACTTCTAAGTCTCTTTTGTCCAATTGAAGTTTGCTAAATGAACGATCTGCTAATGCTGAAGTGGTAAGAATCGTTAAAAGATCGTTGTCAAATTCATTGTATGCTTTTTAAGTTCACTGTCCAATTTCGATTCAGTGCTAACGCCAGTTTAATAATTAAAATCCTCAGAAACATTAATAAGTGCCTCAAATCTCAACTTTAGTTACTAAATGATGGGGTCGATTGATTCCCTATATATAGATAACAACCTAACATTTTTTGTAAAAGACACGAATAATTATATGCACGTTGCTAGATTTGGCAGAAGTTAAGACATTGCAAAAATTAGAAAAGTTTTTCATTTGGCAGCCATATGATATAGTCATCCGATTTAGATCAAATTTTAACAAGGTGTAACACTTAGTAAAAAAGTCATGTTCTGTGAGTTTGCTTGAGATAGCTCAAGAAACAAAAATAATTTTCATACTAAATTTAATATCAATTCAATTATTCCCATGGCAGCTATATGATATATATACCCAATTTTCACATAATTTGGTCAGGGTGTAACATATGGTAGAAAAATCAAAATCTGTGAGTTTGGTTGGGATAACTCAAAAAACCAAATAGTTTTTCATACTTAAGTTGAATCTGAACCCGATTGTTCATATTGCAGCTATATGATATAGTAACCCGATTTTGCCCAAATTTTAAAATATCGTTAAATTTAAAAAAATATTAATAAAATGAAATTAAAAAATAAAAATAAAATCTTGCATCTAATGGAGTTTGATCCAGGAGAGCTCTAATAAATGAAAAAAAAAAAAAAAATTAAACCTTGACTGCCCTGGGACTGGGAGTCTATACACTGTCCATACAGTCCTCCCGCTGACTCAACAAACGCTGCTATATAGCATGTAAATTAAAATAAACGCGAACTTTGACCTCGATTTTCACGCACGTGCAGATCGAATTTTTCAAAACGCCGTATTATCCCACAATGAAATTATTTTAAGTTTTTTGTGGCCAAGTTTCACGGTCGCAAGTCAAGCCGTTTAGCCTGTACAATGCTAAGTCAGTTGGACAAAGAACTTTATATATATAGATTGTGCAGCAGAATGAATTTGTAGTAAATAGTTTGAAATTAGTTCGATTTGTCGAATGACAGAAGTAATCGAAAGAGGTAAGTCCGTGATTGTAGTAAATAGTTAGTAACTTATCTCGTTTAGTCGATTTTTCGGCTCGCTTGCTTAGAGGGAGATGTATGGAGTTGTAGGAGATTTTCGGTTTGATTCGCTTTCTGTGTCACCCCTGATTATAGTGCATTTGAAACACATTGTCGAGCACTAAAAGAATTTTAAGTACAGGATCAATCGACATTATTGAAGGCGAAAGAAATATTAACTAAGAATGCCAAAATTATTAAGAAATATATAATTTTTTATAAATACTAATATAAGTTATCCTAACGGTGTAAATAAATAATAAATAAATAATATAGATAATTGCAATTGGGTGACATATTGCATTTACATTTTTTATTTATTTTTTTAGCGAGGGATTTAGGCCATATTGAAGAAAAAGTTAACAACAACAAAAATCAACCAGCAGCGTAGCCAAACCTATGGAGAATACTATTGTAGACATTGTTTACGAATTGTTAACACTGTTGACGCATTGCGTACATTGTTTACGGATTGTCTATATTGTTTACGCATTGTCGTCACCAAAGTGTAGACATTAAAAATTACGCGTAATGGCACAACACTGAAGATAACTAGATCCTACAGGACGCTTTGGAAATCAAATTTCTAACTAAATTACTCCGGCTTTGCCTGCGTCCAGCTGCGACTTCGAAGTCCGTAAAATATGCCCTGAAAATATTTTTCAGCTTTGACCTACAAACTGGAATCACACAATATGACTATCACCACGTATAAACATTTATTCCAAAGCTTGTGAAGTTTTCTATCAAATGCTTTTAATTTTTAATGTATCTTCACTGGCTTAAAAGATATATATTTTGCAACGCAAAATGAGGAATGGCGATGTGTACCACAAACTTGATAGTTCACAGAGAACAACTACATTGATTAGATTTTTGTTAATAAAATTCAAACAAATGATATAAACATATTTAAAATATTTTTAAAAAATACTTTTATTCTGACTCTGAAACAGGGTATCACACTGTCGCGTGTGCTCGACTTGTTTAACGTAATTATTCAATGAATTCAACTTAGTTCTGCCGTTGCCCTTAGTTACTGCTTTTCCGGCTTGTTGCGTCAAATAATGAAAATGTAGCAAACAATGAGATCCACACTCAAAGAGAAATATTGAAAATTTTTAAAATTATTATTTTATAGCCCTTAATTACATTTATTAGCATAGTGGAAGCTCTTAGTTAGTCATAAATTGGATTTCTTTCAGCTGCCCTACCACAAATTTCAAACACAATCTACAACAAAAAGCAATAATTTAAAATAAGACAGCGCGAGCATCAATCAAGCATTTTGTATTTTAAGTTCGCTTGAGATCAGCACCTGTTAGCTCGAGTGCTAATGTGCAGCAATTTTATGAAGGGTTTACATTACAGCACATAGCATCAAATTTTAGTAATACAGCGACACAATCCAGTGCCACTGAAATCAAATGTCTTCGGTAAATTGGATATCAGAAATTTTGGGGCATGGAAAGACTTTCATCATTAGACTTTTACGTAAGCTTGGTTTATTTTTATACCCTGAGCCAATTGAAAATGGGCTAAAAAGGGTATAATTTGTTTGGCAGAAGGAGGGGTGGCAGACCCCATAAAGTATATATATTTTTTGATCAGGATCAACAGCCGAGTCGATCTAGCCCTGTCCGTCCGTCCGTCTGTCCGTCTATCCGTCTGTTTGAACGCGTCGATCTCAGATACTATAAGTGCGAGAGACTTCAAATTTGGAATGCAGGTTTATGAATACCATATCGATATAATGTAATGAAAATGTTAATGTATAATTTATGTATATACAAATATACAATTTGATTAAAATATAATTGTGTAAATATATAAGTATGTATTTTTGCATTGCAAAATTCCTTATGACGTCACAATTTTCTATATAGTCGGGCAGAAGCTGATAGCAATGCATGAAATTGCATGAGAGAAAAAGCGATCGTTTTGCAGCACTACTTTTTCATCTTTGCCGAGCACTGAAAGCTGCAAAACAATAATTTTAATAACTTATATTTCCGATTTCTCTCAAATATATAATAAGTATCTGCTTATTATCATTGTAAAAAAAAACTACATTCTCCGCTTGAAAAATCTCATAAAATTAGCCATTGTCTTTTATTTCAAATTTCGCGCGCACTGCAGCAGCCTTTGGCAGGCTCGAATGTGTTGCGTGAGAGGGAGAGAGTGAGAGAGGAAAATGGGTGCTGCCAAAATGCAGGCTGAGGAAAGTTGCAGTTTGTGGCTACTCTTGACACACTCTACATTGATTGCAAGCGATTACGATTACGACTTGCGATGTACCAATTTATCAACTTCTAATTAATTTTAAATACGTTTAATATAATACCGAGTGATATATAAGTTCAGTGGGGCATTAATAACGTAGTCTGCAGTGATAACCACAGTGATTTAAGAAAACCAAACTTTGTTCAAAGTTTCGCGTGTGTAATTTTTATACCCTTAGCCCATTGAAAATGGGCAACAATCAATTTTTATAAAACAAAACATGGGCTCAGGGTATTCTTCTGTCGAGCGTGCTCGACTGTAGCCGCACCTCACCGCGAGCGAAGCGAGAAGGGGGCGGAGCCCCCTTGTTGATGTTAAATAATTATAAAAATACAAATAATAAGTCATTTACTTTGATTACTGCGGACGGCAGTTCGCGTTAGTGACGAAAGCAGCACGAAGGGTGCGAAATGCGACTAACTATATATACAGCTAAGTTGGAAAATTTGCTACGACTGTCCGATCAGATCGAGTTACATACCGATCGAAAGGTTTAGTTTTAACTTACAAAATAGCATACTAAAACTTTTTCTAACCAGCTTGGGTCATGAGAAACGGGAGTGTAAGTGGGAGGGGAAAAATTTAAATGATTGCAGCTAATGGGGCTGTTGGGGCCTTTTGGTAAAATTTTGTATTTTTTAAAAATTTTACTTAAAAATTCGCGTCGATTAATACCTCAATCACTCAAATCGGATAACTGGTTCAAAAGATAAATAAATTTGAAAATTTTAGTGGACTTCTCAAAATGAAATGAAAAGTCAGTTTGTTTGTTTGTCTGTTTGTCTGTTTGCATCAAAGCGCTAAAGAAGCTTAAATGTAATGATGGGGATTTATTCCTTTTCAAAAATCTAGAAATGTTTGTTCTACGACTTTTTGAAAAAACCGCTAGTTTAGCGGGAAAACGCTAAATCCCGCTAAAATTGAAACCTCAACAGTTTCCATTCACCATTAAAGCTACAGATATGTTCTATATATCGTTGGAAAGGTGTGTTTGAGGGCTATTAGGCGTACCTTTAAACTTTTTTTCTTAAGTACTCAGGTAACATTTTACAGGTGAAATAAAGTTTTTTAGCTTACATTATGGCGATTTCTGACAAAACGGCTCTAACGATTTCTGTTAAATTTTATTATGTTGTAATGCGTACAATTTCACGTTTTTTGGTATATAAAACGTTAATTTTGAGGGGTTTGGAAGATATTACCTGTTAAGTGAATAAATACATTTTTCTATCGGTCGAAAATCACGTTTTAGTACGAAAAACTTTTCGGTTTTATGAGACATTTCAACCAAACTGATACAATATGCAATATCAAGTTAAATGATTTCATATATCCTGACTAAAGTTGGGTCAAATCGGATCACTATATCATATAGCTGTCATAGGACCGATCGGGTCAAAATTAGGTTTTAGTATAAAAAACTTTTTTGTTTAGTGAGATATTTTAATAAAATTGATAGCATATGCATTTAGGTTAGTTTTAAAAATCCTGACCGAAGTTAGTTCTTATCGGACCATTATATCATATAGCTGTCATAGGACCAATCGGGCGAAAATCAAGTTCTACTGTGAAAAACTTTTTTGTTTTATGAGAAGTCCTAACCAAACTAATACAATATGCATATAACTTGGTTTTATATATCCTGACCAAAGTTGGTTCAAATCGGACCACTATATCATATAGCTGTCATAGGACCGATCGGTCCAATATTAAGTCTTAGTATGAAAAACTTTTTTGTTTTACGAGATATCGTAACCAAACCAATGAAATATGCATTAAAGTTAGACTCATATATCCTGACCAAAGTTGGTTCTAATCGAACCACTATATCATATAGCTGTCATAGGACCGATCTGGCAAAATCCAAGTCTTAGTATGAAAAAAATTTTTTTCTTAGTAAATACGGGGTCTCCGACAGTAGAGTAAGCTCGGCTGTGGCAACGCGAGCAAAGCGAGCAGAGGGCGAAGCCCCCTAGTTTTTCTTCTTTTTAATTAAAGAAAACAATTTTTTAAAATATGAAATACGTTCAATATCTAAATTTATATATTTAACTATTTGCCTGCAATAATAATAAAGTTACAATGTCAAAAGCAAAAGCAATTGCAAAAATTTCTGATATCCCACAATAAAAACCTCTACACGAGGTAAAAGTCTAGTGACGAGTATTTTAGCAAAATTTCTGATATCCAATTTTGTGACGAACAAAATTTAGTTTAATCTAAAAATTTTAAACAAAAATATAAATTAATAAAAAAAAAAAGAGAAAATTGGCATTCGGCACTGCGCAAAAATTAATTTTTATGTACAAAGAAGCTCACCCTTTTTACTCACAGTGCACAATGCCAATTTTCGCTTTTTTTTTATTAATTTATATTTTTATTTAAAATTTTTACATTAAACTACATTTTGTTCGTCACAAAATTGGATATCAGAAATTTTGGGGCTAGAAATTGCTTTCGTCATAAGTCATTTACTTTGATTGGATAAGTTAGATATTAAGTTTTACCGGCAATTAATTAAACTGCGATGGCAACTAATTTGAAAGAATGAAATTTTTGTTAGATTAACCTTTTAACTTTGTTTATTTTTTTCTATAATTACCTAAGCATTTTAATAATTTTTTTTTTTCTTTATATTTTGAATTTTTACCCCCTTATCGAGCCACATCCAGACGCACTATTTGCCTCCACGCACGTCCCTGTCTTGCTCATGTCTCCGCCAGTTGGTGACACTAAAGGTTGACAGGGCTTCAGTCACTTGGTCTGGCCATTGTATCCAGGGTCTTCTTCTCTTTCGATGCCGATACGAGCTGGAGTTTCTTCTTCCATACGTACAACGTGTCCTAGCCAGCGAAATTGCAATGTGTTCATTCGTCTGACTATGTCAACATTACAGTACAGCTCTCGTAGTTGCACCTGATTCGAAAGGTACCGCCAACGCAAAAACCAAAGATTTTGCGAAGAATATTCCTCTTGAACACTTCAAGAGCAGCCGCATCCGACTGTGTTACTGTCCATAGTTCTGTTTGCTTTGTGGCCAATTAAAATGTCCAAATGCAAGAAATCTCAAGTCCAACGACGGCAGAAGCAGCTATTGTTTTTAAGAGTACTGACTTTGTTTATATGACTTTATAATTTTTCACAAATAAACAAATCAAAACATGTTGAGATCTCTACAGTAATCTCTACCGTTGTCTACGGTAGAGAAGAAATTCAACACAGTCTAAGCAGTCTAAAGAGCTATAAGCTCAGAAGGGGGTACAATACATCTTATAGGTCGCAGGTGCAATTTTCCCATTACATAATAATAATAATAAGCAGTAGAGTGGCTCCATAGTGAGCGATTTGGCCAATTTAGCGTAGCGAACCTAATAGCTCAAAACAAAAAGAATACATAATAACCCAAAAGCTCATCAAAATAGATAATTTTTTTTTTATTTTTAAAAATAATTGTTTTAATTTGAACAAATAAAAATTTAAAAAAAATTTTTTTGTAAGCTGAGAGATATAAGAAAATTTACTCTGAGTCAGTACTTCAGTAACTGAAGTTCAGTTCGATTCTGAAATATTAGGCTTCTTATTAAAGTCTAAAAGAAGATTTTTTACCTCAGCTTCAGTGTTTTCTACCGTATCATGATTACTCAAAATGATCAACAGTTTTGAAAGATGCGGATAGTTTCAGATTACCTTGGACAATTTGCAAAGAATATGATCCATATTTTCAGACAAACACATATGTATGTATTTGTTTCGGGACAAACAAAGAACAAGTTCCGAATTATGAAATTGATCAATTTTTTACAACAATGTTTGCACCTTTAAGAATGCGGGAAATGATTTTTGTCACAGCTGCGGTAGCATATGTTGACTTTGAAAGCTGACATCTGATCAAAAATATCGATTCAAAATATTTAGATAACATTTTTATGCCAATTGAATATTAAGTCATCAGCGGGATATCAAATTTTGGAAGATTTAAAAAACCTCGAAAAATGTTATTTCGTTACGCCAGATTGACCAAATCGCTCACTGTGTGGTAGAGCTCTTCTTTCTACACTCTACTGAAAAAACTCTATAGTATATTTGAGCCTTCAAATAAAGGGACACAAACCTGCGTCATTTTAAATTCGGACTGATGCTGACAACAATTATGCTCTCTCATTTATTCTGAGAGACGATTTTGAGATTACTTTTGCTTGTGTCTGTATGAAAGGCCGATTAACTGCGGCCAAGACCAAGGGCAGGTGACGTCGCACACTGGGGCAGGAGGCCGAAAAGCGTGGCAAAAATCATTTTTTTGACGAAAGCGTTCGTAAAAAGTAATAAAAGCATTCCATAGAAAAAACTTGAAAGATTACGATTCCAAAAGATTTTTGAAATCAGGTAAAAATTGTGGGCGTGACAGCCTCTCAAAGTTGACCCATTTTTCAGTGTGCGCAAAAATGTTAAAATTTTATACAAAATGCAAACTTTAAAACTGATTCGATGACAAGATATATAACCGATCTTTATGTTTTTGTTTTCATATAAAAAGTACATTTATTTCTAATTAAATGCCGTAGAATTTTTCTTCACTTGTTGACCTTTTATCCCAGCGATGTTTAAAATAAGCACTAAAATTAGGCTATTTTTTGACTTTGATGGAATAGAACTAAAATTCGACTCATTTGGACTCGATCCCCCTACCACAGGAGTCTGTGTTAATCAAAAATTGATTTTTTTTAAAATTTAATATGTAAAATATGCACTGAAAATATTTTTCAACTTTGACCGACAACCCTAAATTAACCAGTGGGCCTATTAAGCAGTACAAGCACTCATTTTAAAGATTTCAATCAAATGCTTTTTTAATTTTGAAAATATCTTCACTGGTTAAAAAGATATGATTTTTGCAACGCAAAATGAGGTTTGCCCCACTGTGCGACGTCGCCGTTCGTCAATGTCTTCAACGAGTCGCCACGATCCCGTTGTCTGTACTTGTTCATATGATCTCGCAGTTCCCGAAAGTTCGGTCCAAGCGGAGAAATTGGGTCTCTAATGGTAACTTTTTGAATGAATTCCACACTTTTAAAGGCCACTTGCTTATCTGTATAAATATATAAAAACGTAAAAAAGAAAATTTAATTTTAATATATATATATATATATATATATATATATATATGAATTTGTATTCATTTAGTTAAGAAAGTGTTTCGTCAATATCAAAATCCACGATTCACAACAAAGTATATGTTTTCGTTTTTAGTGTATACGAAATAACAAGGCAACAACAAATTACATTTGGATAAGCGACGAGTCACTCATGCAACAACAATATCTATGAAATTGTTGTTACTGAGCTCGGCGACATGTCAGAAAATGAAAAGAAAGAGAATGTGTAAAATTGTTTTTGTTTTAAAAGGATCGAAAGGAACGGAAAACGAAAACTCAAAAATTGTTTGTGTAATTTTTCAATCTGCACTAGAAGCCTACTAATGTGTAAGCTCACACACTTCCATATGATATGTGCACAACAAAAACAAATGTGCGTCGTGTGTATAGGCTCTGAGCACCCCTGTTTTGAAACCAAAAAAAATATTAATAAAATATGAAATACAATTGTGTATATTTTAAATATTTCTTACTGTACACAATAGTAATCAATTAATAGCGAGCAACACAACACAAAAACAAAAAATAAACCGCAAACTACGCAGACATATGTACATACGTACATTCGTAAATATATGAAGTCACTCACTACTATAAAGAGAAAAAATTTAAAATTGCGAGTGTACAAATAATTATTGTTCTCAGTGTATAGACCATATGTATGTACGCACATTTATACACAAGCACTATTTGGTGCCCCCAAAAAAGTGAATAACAAAAAAAGATTACATCCATAAATACATATGTATGAACACAAGCATTGCAATTCACACACATTCATATGAGTGGGATGTACAGTGCTGCGTCTACGTCGGCGCACAGTGCGACAGAAAGGGTGGGGGGTGCAACCTCGCAATAAAATGGTGTTAGAAGAGGAAGAGTGCAGTACAATTTCATACGTTTTCGTTATGCGAGGCATCATACAAGATTTATCAAAAAAGCAAAATTTTTTTTTTTTAAATAAACGTAATGAAACTTTTTTTTTATATTAAACGAAGAATAAAAAAGATTGAAACTTATATTTCGAACAAAAAATAAATATTTTTTTTTTTAATTTTACATGTAAAATATGCACTGAAAATATTTTTCAACTTTGACCGAAAGCCCTGAATCAACCAGTAGGCCTATTACGCAGTGAACTCGTTTTAAAGCTTATAAAGTTTTCTATCAAATGCTTTTTAAATTTTTGAAATATCTTTATTGGTTCAAAAGATATGATTTTAATACAGCAAAATGAGAGATTGTCCCACTGTGCGTCGGTTCGTAGAGTTTTGTTGCACAGCTTCTACGCTTTTGAGCGTCGCGACGCGTCTCGCGTTAGTGACGAAAGCATCACGAAGGGTGCGAAAGGCGACTAACAATATATACAGCTATGTTGGAAAATTTGCTAAGACTGTCCGGCTTAGTCTTCAATTCCACTTAAATATAAATTTTAGTAGACTTCTCAAAATGAAATGAAAAGTTAGTTTCTTTGTTTGTCTGTTTGTATCAAAGCGCTAAAGAAGCTTAAATGTAATGATGGGGATTTAAAATCAAAAATTTTAAATCAAAAAAATATAAATAAATAAAAAAAAGCGAAAATTGGCATTCGGCACTGCGCAAAAAGTAATTTTCTATGTACAAAGAAGCTTACCCTTTTTGCTCACAGTGCACAATGCCAATTTTCGCTTTGTTTTTATTAATTTATATTTTTATTTAAAATTTTTAGATTAAACTGAATTTTGTTCGTCACAAAATTGGATATCCGAAATTTTGGGGCTAGAAATTGCTTTCGTCACTAGACTTTTACCTCGTGTAGAGGTTTTTTTGTGGGATTTTTCTTTTACAGGTGTATGTATTAAACTATTACTTATATATATATAAAAAAAAAATAACAAAAATTAATTCAATAACAAAAATAAAACAAAACACAAAATAAATGGTATATTTTAGCGTGTCAAGTAATTGTTTGCAAAATTTTAGCACTGTTTGCAAAATTGGCTAAACCTAGAAAATTATGACAAAAATCGGCTAATATTTAGTGTGCATGCCATTAGCGTCTATTACAGCTTGAATCCGCCGCGACATGGACTGCACAAGTGCCTTCATGTCATATAGATCAGGTAGATATGACCATTCCTCTTGAATCGCTTTAATTAGAGCACTTTTGTTGGTTGGGCTCCGCTTAGCTACCCTCTTTTTCAAAAACGCCCAAAAATTTTCGATGGGGTTCAAGTCTGGACTCTGGGCAGGGGTATCTATAACCTTGCTGCAATTGTACAGTGCCCAGGTCCGGCACAGTAGGGATTTATGTTTCGGATCGTTGTCCTGATACAGCTTGTATTTTAGCTTATTTGGGTTTTGGGGGTCAAAAAAGCCAAAATTTTGGGCACTTGTCGTAAGCTCTTTTAAGGATATCCAAATAATACTCCTTGGTCATTACATCATTAAAAATGCGCAGCACTCCCACACCTTTAGACGAAAAACAACCCCACACCATAACGGAGAGCTTGCCAAACTTCACCGTTGGGACTATGTTCTTCTGTAGCAGCGCTGTTTTGGGTTTGCGCCAAACTTTGTTCGGTCCATCGTGACAATATAACATTATTTTTGTCTCATCACAAAAAATAACGTCAGCCCAGTAGTCCGCTGGCTTATTTTTGTGACCATAAGCAAATGTCAAACGTCTCTCAATATTTGTTGCAGAAAGCCAAGGCTTCTTTCTTGCCACACGGGAGGAGTACTTATGAAGGTTGAGGACCTTACGAACAGTTTCGTGGCTCACGTTCTTATTGCAGTCAATTTTCAAGGTATCGGCCAACTCTCTCAAGTTTATTTGGGGGTTATTGGTGACTTCTTTCAATATTATTGACTGTTCGCGGCGATTCAGCCTCAACTCCAGTCTATTTTCCTTCTCTGCAAGCTTAATTATATTGTAGACTGTCCGCAGCTTGATATGAAATTCATTGGCCAAGTCCTTAGCTGTTTTGCCTTGATGATAATTGTAATAAATTAATTGTATAAAATTATCATTCGTTCGCTTTCCAGGCATTGCCAAAAACGTTATTTAAATCTTATTATCCACGCTGTCGAAGTCAAAATCAAATGTAAGCAATACACAATGCATTGCAAAGACGCATAGCACATTCCAATTCCCTGAAAAAGCCCCGTTAGAAGTACCGTTGGTTAGTTTCAAGGCACTGTTCGAATTTTGTTAGCATTTTGCAAACAATTACTTGACACGCTAAAATATACCACCTATTGTTTGTTTTGTTTTATTTTTGTTATTGAATTAATTTTTGCTATTTTTTTTACATATATGTACATATGTATATATATAAGTAATAGTTTAATACATACACCTATAAAAGAAAAATACTGGAAAAATGTGCCTATCAGAATAAATTCGTTAGTTAAAGTTGAATTTGTGTTCCATTTTTCATTTTGCAAACAATTAATTGACAAACTGTACATTGTATGTATACGAATTGCAGCTCGTGTGTACATACTCACATACATATACTTATACATATATGTATGCAGCTACTTTTTGTTCATCACATCACACATTGCGTTGTTTTGCTGCCGGCACTTTTTTAAATACGTTGTTTTATAATAAATTGCTCATTGACATTATATGTATGTATATATTTACACAACCGTACGTACATACGTATGTAAGTATGTATATTAGCACTTCACTTTTTTTAATGTTATAATTACTGCCGGAGACACCTTAACACACATGTACAAAATAAAATGTACATACATTAAATATAATATACATACGTATGTATGAATGTATACTGTGTACACACATAGTGACTTACCTTTTAAAAAATAATGCATTTCTTTTAAGTAAAACGAGCGGACCAACTCTAACTGCCGAGCAGCTGTTTTTTTCGTCACATTTCAATACTAAAAACATTTTGGTAGTTTTATTAATACACGCTATTTTGGTGCCAAATTACATTTACATATTTTTATATGATATTAGCTTGCATTTTAATAAATTAATTTGTTGAATAATATATTAAATATAAGAAATTATTTTCTAATTTTTAAAAATAGTTCTCATATAATAAATAGCGACATGTCTTGATTTTAGAAATTTTGCTCCAATTTTTAGAAAGTCTTTAGAAAGTTTTAGAAATAATTTTCTTAGTTTTAGAAATTATTTTTCGATTGTTTTGTTCAGAGTCCCTGTTTTTCAGAAAAATGGTATAACATTTGAAAAAAGGTTAGCCACATATTTAAGAAATGTAATTTCTATTATGAAAGGCAAATCGTCCTAGAGAACAATTCAAAGGCGAATTTTTGAACTTTAGCTTAAAAAACGAGACTTTTTTTCTGATTGTAATAGACCCTCTGTACGCTTTCAAATACAGGGTCTAAAACGACGATGAAACTTGTGAGAAAACACTTTGTGGTTTGTGGACAGAAGCGTTAAATTGATAAGAAGTAGCACAGGTAGCATTCAAATAGCAGTTGGTCTGGTCTGTCCATTATCCTTGAATTACTTCTGCGGTTTGCCTCAAGGTAGACAAATGGATTTTTAAATATTATGAAACCGCAGTATCAAACAAGCATGTAATTATATTAGTTATCTTCTGCATAGAGACACGATCCACACAGTCTTACACACACCTTCATACACACGCATACATAACGGCACTTTCATTTAATTTGGGCCATAAATTTGCTATAGAAATCAATAATAAAAATAAAAACAAGTCAAATGACCAATGCGTTCCAACGTTCGATTAGTTATAAACTTTCTCTGTCTCTCTTTAACCTTTTCCTCTCTTTCGCTCTGCCCTTCACTGTACGTTATATGGGAATCTGGTTGCGTTTCAAAGTGCAATAAAGCTTTTGACCGGTCTTCTAATTATGCGTAATTACCGACTTTTGTGGGCTTCTCACTAATTCGGCAAATTGCGTCTACGTGCGTCTGCAAAGTGACCTTGACAGTTATGCTGAACCGTTCGTTGCTGTTACCAATAACAGAAGCAAACTTACATACATATGTCTATGTACATACTTATGTGCGATTTTTTGAATACATTCTGACATTCGCCCACTTAATATATGATTTATACGTACTATATGTACATAGTATGTAATGTACATTAGGGTGGAGTGAATTTCATTTTTTTCCATTTTTTGAAAACGCTCATTAATGGATGATACGATATATAAGCAACATCTGTAAAAAAAAATACATTTTTTCGGAGGTCATCCTGAGGTGGCGCATCGACGATCTATTTTAAGAAATCGGTCAAAAAATTCCAAAAGTCCGACATAACTGTAATTTAACCCCAACAGATAATGATTTAAATAATAATTATTATTTTTCTCAGTTAGCCCTAACTTTTAGCTTTCCAAAACCATATGAACTATGAAGATCGGTGGAAAAATATTGAGCTTACAGATTTTTTAAGAATTCCAAAATTGGTAAAAAGCCGTTACATTTGATGCGGGCACATTCTTTTGGAATCTGTAGAATGTATGAAGCAGGCACGTTATTTTTGGAAAATTTTTGAATGAATTTTTTGGGTTGTCAAATTTTATAATATGAGCGTGTGGAAACTACAAAAGGTTGTTAAATACCTTAAAAATATACTAGGTACAAATACCTGCCATAAAAATGTGGAGTACAGGTACCTGTCGTAAAAAATAGAGGGGCTATTTTACAATTAATTCTTTCAGTAAAAAAAAAGATAACAACAGCAAAAATCAACCAGCAGCGTAGCCAAACCTATGAAGGATACTATTGTAGACATTATTTATGCATTGTTTACGGATTGCTTACATTGTTTACGAATTGTTTACATTGTTTACGGATTGTCTACATTGTTTACGCATTGTCGTCACCAATGTGTAGACATTCAAAAATTACGCGTAATGGCACAACACTGCTGCTCCCAAACCATTCATGCTAGATGCTTTATTTTGTCTTTAAATTAAAGATAATTTATTTGCTGCATTTTACCCAAATGCAATTCTTCATTACAAAGTTGTTTACAAAATATTTTAGAGAACTCAGTGTTTTTTTTTTAATTAACATAGTTTAAATATAGGACAGGCGCGAAGCTAGGGGGCCGTGGAGTTAAGGGGCCCGCGTTTGAGGGCCTCTGATGGACTGCCTTAAATAAAGTAAAAGAGGAGAAAAATTTTTGGTGTTTTATTAAATTTTAATATTGAAATTCCATTAAATTAGGTTTGAGCCCCGTGCCTACAAATATTAGCAGTGGGTCCCCGATTATATTTTAGGGCCCAAAACTCACCAAAGTCATTGCATTTTTTTCTTGCATTTTGTCATATATTTTCATTTCGGACATACTACCTTGATTAAAAAGTTCCCGGAATCACCACCATGTGGCGCTCTTAGTCAGTCGATTTTAGTATTAATTTTTTTTTTAGGTTGCCACATCTGTCATGGACATTTTTATAAAATTTTCAGTGTGAAAGTCTTAATACTTTACTTTAGCGGCCTGTGGTCTATTATTCGCGAAAAAATTATCCTCCCTGGACCGCGAATTCTAAAGAATTTACGTGAAGAAAATAATTGGTGGTCGGCCATGGTTCTCTTGTAATTTAATTTTAGTATTGCGTGTTTTGCTATAAAAAACAAGTAGGCTTTCCAATATTTTCCTATAAAACTGAGGTAGGCTATTTAATTTTTGACAAAAAAAAAGCGAAAATAGTCATCGCGGTCCATGCGATTTTTTAATACACCAAACTTGTTGCCGAGACACAGCAAGAAACGGATTGATTGCCTGCGGTCCTCTTATTTCATTCCATCCATATAGCCCCAAATTCCTTATCTTCTGCAAGACATTAAAAAATATATAAAACTGTTTTAATTATTTTCTCATTATTTTTATTATTAATGCAATTGTAAATGTTAAAAAAGTGTATTAAACAATTTTCCAAGCCACCTTATGAGGTAAAGTTCCAGGCGCGTTTTTTTTTTGTGGCCTCCTCAGAGGGCCTACTCCACATGTCAAATCAAAATCGGTGTTAAGAGTGGGCCTAGTTGTTTTTAGTGTCATCATCATTATACATCAAATCATTCCTCGGGTTATAGAGGTTACCAATGGATGTAAATATTGAATGCAACAATGTTTCGTGAGAGTTATGCTTTTTCAAAAACAAGAAGCGCGCCAAATAACCCGAATAATTTTCCGTCTTGCGGCCATAATGGGGAATATAATTCTTTAAATCCCGCCACAAACACTCAATACTCTGCGTGTTCGCATTCGTCACTGGATCAACAAAGTTTAGGGTTTTGTTGACCGCCAGATGATTAAATTCACTGTTTTTAAGACAATCGTATGCCTTTCCACAATCGGAGACAATGGTCGTTCCACTGGCGACGTTTTCCACGATGAGAGGAATAAGGGTCTCTTTTGAACGGTCCGCCACTGGAATTATAAAAAAGTCACCTGACTCCCGCTCAATTCCCCCGAATACCCATTGCCCTTCAATCTTCCGTCCGCAATTGTACTTGCGCTGACCACTCTTTGTTTCGTCAATCTCGACAGTTTTTCCAATGCCACCGATGACGCGCTTGGCATTTTTGAAGGTCCAGTCGATATAGACTTCGCGGATGAAGCTCTTCCAATCACCCACTGTCTTGGACGACCAAGAAGGTTTATGTAGAGTCCTTCAAGTCCCATTAAATGAATTTGCATAGAAATTAATGTGAAATTTCAAATGATCTCTTTGATAAAATGTAAGGAAACATTGAAAACCGGCCCTGAGTAGATTTAGGAAGTTAAAAGTTTGTTAGCCATGAGTATATGCCTACGCCCTTGGCCAGCACAATAAGCTACTAGGAAATTTTTGAAGATTTCAGTGCCATGAAGTTAAAAGGCCATTATATTGAGATTTTGTAATAAGCTTAAAAGAGCTTTTGGCTCTGCATATAGGACTTTACAACCCGAGCTGTGTGTATCGGCGCATTGTCATGTTGAAGAGTCCATGGTAGAGATCCAAAAAGGTTGTGGAAATATGGAAAAGATTCATTCAATATTCCATTGCAACACACCGCACTCATCGTTGATGACAGAAATTTTAGTTTACAGGTGCCATAGAAGGAAATGGCACCCCACACCATCACATCTCCAGCTCTGCTATGCAGCCAGTTCAAGTAACGGGGTTTCTTTTCGGAGATCATGGAAATAGTAGCTATAACCATTTTTTTTAAACTTTATTTCTTCTGAAAAGACCACACTATGCCACTGTGCGGTCCAGGTCACATGCTCGCGGGCAAAACTAAGACGTTGCTCTTTTCCAATCGGGTTAAGGGATGCTTTTTTTTATTTTCAATCCCTTTAGATGTCTAGCATTTTAAAAAACCCGAAGGACTGTGGATAGACTTGCACTTACTCCACATTTTTCACGAACTTTCGCCACAGAGTGACACAAGCGAAGCAAAAAATTGACTCAATTTCAACAAGTTCCAACAGAAAGTAAGAAAACACATATAGCGGCTATTTTCCAGAGCTTGCAGTTTGTTGATGAGATAGATAAATAGTGCAATTTGTGTATTACACATATCAGAGCACGTCAAAAATAACCTGTTTCTTAATTTTATTATAAACTAGAGGGCTCCGCCCCCTGCTCGCTTCGCTCAGCAACCCCCGGCACGCTTCGCTCACGGAATTGAAATTCGAAAAAGAGAAGCACTTTTAATATCTGTCTTGAATTAACTTCTTTAACGCAAAAATAAATTACTGTTCTTTTTCAAAAATTCGGACACTTGCCAAATAGTTTTTATCTATACAAAAATATTTTGTAACCCGGGCACCACAAGAAAATCCAATCAAATTTACGTGTTTGTATGTAAGAAAAGAATAAAAGTTGCAAAAATATGTGCAAGAAAAGGCAATTCAACAGCAATTTCTGTCATTCAAGAGCAAATGGTCGATAATTCTAACATTGGGTTTATTCGACAGGCTTTTAAATCAGTAATGCCGTCTTTACTTCTGATTAAGATCAGTAATTAGTACCAGCTAAATGACATGATAGTTTCTTGTACAAATCAGAATACAACGTTTTTTCACCGTTCGTATGAAGCAATTATTATCAGTTATTTGAGAAGAATTTAACAATTTTTGTTGTTGGAAATTTCATGTAATGTAATAAGTAGCAACAAATTTTAATAATATAGCATTTTTTGAAAGAGAAACGAATAATTATATTTACCTTGCCCGCTGCCCTTGCAATCTGTAAGTTTGGTTGAGATAACTTAAAAAACAAAAATAATTTTCATACTAAGGCTTATTGTGAACCCGATTGTTCCTATGGCTGCTATGTATATTATATAGTAACCCGATTTTGACCAAATTGTCAAATATCGTTAAATTTAAAAAAATATTAATAAAATTAAATTAAGAAATAAAAATAAAATCTTGCTTTGTGTGGGAAATGAACCCGTGCCTTATTGCACTTGAGTCTAACGCATCATTCTAAACTCGCCAGCTGACCAAACACTGCTATATGTAAATCCATATAACATTTTTTGAAAGAGAAACGAATAATTATATTCACGCTGCCCGCTGCCTCTGCAACTGGACTTTGGGAAAATCGCCAGATATGGCGAGAAAAAACTAGACTTGGCGGAAAAAATCTAGATATGGTAAAAAAAAGTTGAGACTTGGCGTGCAAAAGCAAATCTGTGAGTTTGGTTGAGACAACTTAAAAAACAAAAAAGTTGTTGTTGGCCATAACAATATGCCTTTTGCTGTGGCTTCTGTAGCTGTAAATTGGGATGCAGCGCACCCACCGATCTCTCGCCGCCAAAATTCATTTTCAATTATTAGTGATGGGTATCGCTATTTATTGATGCAAAGAAGCGATACTTATGCACAGTAAATATCGATATGACATTCAAAGCGTTGCACAGTGGGGCGGATCCTCATTTTGCGTTGCAAAAATCATATCTTTTGAACCGGTGAAGATATTTTCAAAATTTAAAAAGCATTTGATAGAAAACTCTTTAAGCTTTAAAATAAGTGCTTTCACTGCGTAATAGGCCTACTGGTTGATTCAGAGCTTTCGGTCAAAGTTGAAAAATATTTTCAGTGCATATTTTACATGTAAAATTAAAAAAAGTTATTTATTTTTTGTTCGAAATATAAATTTCAATCTGTTTTATTCTTTAAACAGCATCGTTTAATATAAAAAAAACGTTTAATTACGTTTATTTAAAAAAAAAAAAAATTTGTTTTTTTGATAAATCTTGTATGATGCCTCGCATAACGAAAACGTATGAAATTGTACTGCGCTCTTCCTCTTCTAACACCATTTTATTGCGAGGTTGCATCAGTTTTTGGCCTATAACTCTCTTAGACGCAGCTGGACGCAAGAAAGACCGGGGTTGATTGGATAGAGAATTGATTACCGAAGACTCCTGTTATAGTGGGGTGGAGTCCTTAGGAGTCCATTAGAAGTTCTATTCCATCAAAGTCAAAAAATAGCCTAATTTTAGTGCTTTTTTTAAACATCGCTGGGATAAAAAGCCAACACGTGAAGAAAAAAAATTTAATTAAAAATGAATGTACTTTTCAGATGAAACCAAAAACATAAAGATCGGTCATATAACTTGTCATCAAATCAGTTTTAAAGTTTGCATTTTTAGGAAAAAATCCACATTTGTGCGCGCACTGAAATAAGGGTCAACTTTGAGAGGCTGTCACGCCCACAATTTTTACCTGATTTCAAAAATCTTTTGGATTTGTAATCTCTGGAGATTTCTCTATCGAATGCCATTATTACTTTTTACAAACGCTTTCGTCAAAAAAATGATTTTTGCCACGCATATCGGCCGCCTGCCCCAGTGTGCGTTGTATCGATTAGCATACCAAATGCGGCATTTATTTATTAAAAATTTACAAACAATTCGGTTTATTTAGCTTTTATAATATAAGTTTGACAAAACAATTATTAATTTAAAGAAAATTATTTCTTAGTGTATAACATCTTCTTTACAGAACCTTTAACAGCTGCTAAGCGAATATGATATTCTGCAGCCATGGGATTAGCTTTCTGTGGTTTTAACAAAAACAAAAGCAAACAACAACAAAAATACGAAATGTAGCAACACAATATTTTTGATAACAAAAATTTTGAAAGAAAAAAATATAATATTTAAATCATTCTATTAACACAGTCTGTTAACAGCAGCTTTAGCATCTGTTTAACAAAGAATAACAATGATTAAGCAGCATAACAAACAACAACAAAAATTCAAAACGTTGCAATATTTTATTTTTGATTTTAAAAATATTAATAAAATAAATAATAATAATAAAATTAAAAAATTAAAATAAGACCTTGCCTTATCGGGGATTCAAACCTTGGACCTCTTGCGCCTAAGTCTATACACCATCCTCTGGGCCACCTAGGATCCAAGGCCATCGCCTGATCAAACTATATGTAAATCAAAATAAAAGCGAACTTTGACATCGAATTTAACGCACATGTAGGGCGAATTTGCCAAAACGCAGTCTTAAACGCAGATAAATTTGTCATATCTGTGATTTGTTAAAATTTTAAACTCGTATCTTGAGCCGTTTGGCTGGTACAATGCTCAGTCAGTTGGATAAAGGACTTTATATATATAGATATCTTAAACTTCTTTTTCAATAAAATCGAACGCTTAGTTAAGTTCTAGGTTTATTTACGATTCCCAACGATTTCAATCTGGTTTCATATTTTGACATAACATAAAATAATGTCGTAGAGCGAGATTCATATTAATTTTAAAATTTACTTAAATTTCCATGCAATGTTTTCATTTAACAGAATGACATTCTTGTGCCAACAGGCGAAAGCAAATGGCTTTCCGTACTTAAACAGGCGATATTCAAGTAAAAAAGATCTCAAAAGCTGTCTAAGTTCGGAATTTCTGAAGATGAGAAAAGAAATCTTATTTCAAGTTCGGTTTTCGCAAGTACGGAAATTATAAAAGTGAGGTTTTTCGGTACGTTTTGGACTTAACTCAAGTCTTAAAAAATTTCAAACATACTTTTTTAAGTACACAAAAATCTTGAACTATACCCTAAATGTACTTGTTTCTTGTACAAAACATTGTCATAATGAATTAACTCAAATCTTAAAGCATACACTAGTATTTGTACTAAAATTAAGCGAAATATCAAAATTAAATACCATTTAAATACAACTCGGAATAGGTGCTGATTTTTCAGCGATCCAACCTTAACGTCATATTTGCGTCGCTTAAACCAGCTCAGAATTCTAAGATGCGACAATGAAAAGGAAATATCCCAAAACGTACTTGTTTTTAATACGAAACGTTATTATATTTAACTTCCTTTCAATCTTGAAAAAAATTATTTTGAGTACAATAAAAATTTTAAACTAGCTTAGTACAAATAACTGAGTTGTTTCTGGAGGTATCTTAACGAGACTCACGTATTATATATTTGTCATGATCTTATATATTCTCAGTAAGTTTGGATAAAATCGGACTACTATTTCGGACATCTGCCATAGGAACGGGCAGCCAGATTTCTATATTTAAAATCAATTCATACTTAATTCAAGATTTTTAGTACACAGCAATCTTTAAATTTTAAGAACGAAACGGTATAAATTCTAGCTAAAAACGAACAAAACTAGGTTTAATATACAAATTTCAAATAAAAATATAAATTAAAAAAAAAACAAGTGGGAAAGGCTATAGTCGAGATCCCGACAATAGGATACCCGTTACTTAATTTAAATATATATAAAAGTATTGTAAACAAATTTTTTTTTTTAATGTTTTGTTTTAATTTTTGAGAATTAATTATTATTATTAAAATTTATTATTATAGGCCCTGAATCCCCTATTGGGGCATGGCTTGTTGCTCAATTTGCCTCGGAAGGAAGGTTTTTTTTTTCAAATTTGAAAATTAACAGCTTCGTCATGTTAAAAACTGATTTTGGTTATCAACTGCTTCATGTGCACAATTGTTTCAACATCCTCAGTTTATCAACTGCTTTATATTAGCAACTGCTTTAGGTTTTATTCAAATAGCAATTGATTCAGGCCTAAGAAAAAAGTTCTGCATAGTTTGAAATCAATTCAAACTATTATGGTTTACAAAATATTGTATGAGATAAATTAGGAAAAAACAAAAATTGTGTCTTTTTTTGGTTTACTGTCGATATGACATCTTCAGCAAGGAAAACAACACTTGCATAAACGCAAGGAGCATGATTTCAAGAGATGTTAATTTTCCATCCTCAGTACCGTTTCTGCTAGTTGACCAGCAATTCAAACTTAATGCCATCTTTGCGTCGCTAAAATCAGTTGAGAATTCTAAGGCGCAAGAATGATAAAAAGGTTTGAATGCCATATTGTGTTGCTGTTGTGACTTAATTGAAACCTAATACATAAGATTTTAGGCCAACTTTTAAATCTTTTTGGTAACCGACCCTTCTACTGAGTAACAGGCCACATGATACAACCAACAACACTTGCATAAAAGCGTGGAGCATGGCATGCTGATTCAAAAGATGCCAGTCCCTATCATCAGTATCATTTGGGTTGCCTAGAGCCTCAAGCCGAATGTCATATTTGCGTCGTCAGAACCAGTTGAGAATTATTTGATGCATTTTTGTTGAGTCTAATAATATTATTTTGCTTCAAGAACTTTGGCACGTTAATACTGCTGTTCTACTTGTCCGATCTTGCTGCGATTTTATAGGATAATAGATAATAGCAACAAGCAACTCTAATACCCACAAAAAACGTGTTATCTTAAAACTGTGGGTGTGGTGGCTTTTCGCGATTTGCGAGGGCGGAAGGGGACGTGACAAAAATTTAAAACAAACTTGATCTGCGTGAGGTATATAGAAATCTGTGTGTCAAATTTGGTTTTGCTATCTCTTATAGTCTCTGAGATGCCTTTGCTCAAACAGACGAGCGAACGGCTTTTCGCTATTTGCGGGGGCGGAGGGGGGCGTGACTTCAATTTGAAACAAACTTGATATTATTAATTTATTTTATTAATTTCTTTTTCTATGTTTGGCTGCCGTCGTTTCTGTGCGCGCATACTTGGTTGTATAACTATTTTTTAAAATTAAATAATTATGCTACGTGGACCAGTACTTTCAGATATTGAGAAAGGTCAAATTGTGGCGCTCAAAAAAGAAAATTATTCATTTCGAGAAATTGGCAGAAAAGTTGGTCGCTCTGACAAAGTTTTGAGAAATTTTTGGAAAAACCAGGGTGAATATGGCAAATTAAGCCCAACGGGTTCTTTTGAACCGGTTATCGGATTTTGGTGATCAAGGTATCAATCGGCACGTATTTTTGAAAATAATTTTTAAAAACGCAAGAGACATTTTTCCGACATTTTTTTTTTATTTCGAAAATGTGTTCATAAATAATTATACAGGCCAGTTCCGAGTTCCGAACGTTTTCAAAAAGTAAAAACAATTCCGACCGAAATGGACTTGTTTTTACTTTTCGAACTCGGTTTTGAAAACGTTTCGATAGCAGTAAGTCATCGACCGTATCAGCTGTTTTAGCCAATGAAGAAATAGAAATTGCTTAAAGAATATAAATTGCTAATTTAATTCTGCAAAATTTCGGCAATAATGGTTATTGAATAATGGTTAATGCATTTGTGCATTAAATTTTTTTGTCACCAGCTGTTTGCCTGGCTTGTGCATATCGACATGAACCAGAGTCGTCATGAATTCAATAATAAAATCATTCAATCTTCAATTTTTCTCTTAACCCGAATAGCCCCATCGTTACCATATGGTAACACGCAATGGACATTTACTAAAAATGTTTAGACAACATATTAACATTAGACTCATTTAAATATAGTATGCTAAAATTAAATTGTTGTCTCTAATTGATAAAAAGTTGATTGAAACAATCTCTTGAAGCTAGCTAATCGAAAAATACTCTTTTAGTTGCTCAATGCAGTGCACATAACGGCATTTGGCAATTCGTCGCAAGTAAATTTAAATCGTATAACTAATTTTAGTAATAAACTATATCATTAGGATGGTAAAAGAATGCTCTTTTTAATTATGAAAAAAATTCGGAATAAAAAAACCCTTTTTCTCGGTAAGTTTACGCTTTTATTTTTCCTGTTACCATATGGTAACGCTAGTACCGACAGGGCACAGGGTTTTTCCATACATTTTACTCGCGTTTCGGTACTGTTTTGTTCATAAAATATGATTGTTCATATGACAGCTATGTGGTATAGTAAGCCGATTTTAACCAAATTTGGTCAGGATGTATAAAACCAACGTAAATGCATATGTGAGTTTGGTTGAGATATCTCAGAAAATAAAAAAGTTTTCTATACAAAAGGTGAATTTGACCCCGATTGTTCCTATGACAGCTATGTTATATATACGATATACTGAACCGATTTTAACCAAATTTTGTCATACATATTAAGGAGGAGCCCCCCTGTTGGATAAAGCTGTGTTTATTAGACTTTTTCGCAAATGTTCAAATTTTGTAGTATTAAAAATACCAGTACCCTGTCAGTACTAGCCTTACCATATGGTAACAGCCGAAAAAATGGTCCTGTCGATTATCTTGACAAAAATAATATTTTTTTCGAGCTTAGCGACCTCAAATTTATCAGTCCTGACATCTCATGAAGAAACTCGAAAAAAAGTTGCTCAGGGCTATCCCGGTTAAATCCGATTAGAATTACTTAAAACTAATTTTGAAAATTAATTTTAAATATTTCATGTTAAATATAGCACATAGTTAAATTAGACTAAAATTTTTTGCTCGAATTTTATTTATCAATTGAAGTAACTCTAGCAACTTTCGATTTCAAGAGCTAGTATCGATAACAAAAAGTAAAGTGGAAATCAGAACAGCTCAGTTTAGTCATTGCCGCTCGATTTTGTTTTGTATGCAATATTTTTAAGATGTTAATAAAAAAATTCTTTTAAGATATACCTCAACTTTAAACAGTTGAAGAAGTGATGTTAATCGAAAAAAAATGTTTTAAAAATGCATTTTAAAAATACGCGTCGATTGATACCTTGATCACCCAAATCCGACAACTGGTTCAAAAGATAATTTGAAATTTTTTACAGGCCTCTCCAGAATAAGATGGAAAGTTTGTTTGTTTGTTGGCTTATTCCTCTTCGAAAATCTTGAAATAGCCGCTAGTGTAGCGGAAACACGCTTAATTCCGCTTAAATTGACCCCCGTCGTTTCCAAACCATACACTAAAAAAAAAGACCAACTTTTAAAACCAATAACATTAATCTTAAATATTTTGTTCTTAAAATAAGATTATTTTAACACCAAATTACTATAACTAAGATTATTAATCTAAAAAATCTTAAAATCTTAATATAAGAATAAAATCTTAGATTGTAAGGAAAGTATAATTAGGTACTATTTCGTTTCAAAAAAATGGTGACCTCGATGTCGCTTCAGTTGTGAAGCAGTAGGCGGCGGTTCGAATCCCCCTCGTAACAAATTAAAAAGAGCTTGGTCTTATTTTAAATGTTCCTTAAATCAAAATGTGTTCTCTTAATTTGAGAATTTTATGCTCTCGACGCATTTTTCAGACCAAAAATCTTAGTTCTGAGACCAAAATCTTGATATTAGAACATTTTTTTTATCAGCGTAGAAGCTACAGATATGTGAAATAAGATTTTTAAGCTTACATTTTGACGATTTATGACAAAACGACTCTAACGATTTTTATTTGTTGTCAATATGTTGTAATACGTAAATACGAATGTAATAATTGACCCCGTACTTAAAAAAGTATCTATTTTTTGTTTTTTATCAGCATCAATAGCCGAGCCGATATGACAATGTCCGTCTGTCCTGACGTTTGTATGAACACCTAGGTCTCAGAGACTATAAGAGCTAGAGACACCAAACTTGGTATGTAGGTTCCTCTATTTTGCAAGCAGATCAAGTTTGTTTCAAAATTTTGCCACGCCCCCTTTACCGCCCAAAAATCAACTAAGAAATTTTGATATCCATATTATAAGAGCAATTTAAAAGCTAGAGACACGAAACTTGGAATGTACGCCCCTCTATTTTGCAAGCAGATCAAGTTTGTTTTAGAATTTTTCCACGCCCCTTTTACAGCCTAAAAATCGACTTAGAAATTTCACATCCAAATTATAAGAACAATCTAAAAGCTGGAGATTCCAGATTTTGGTTAGATGCAGCGGGAAGTGTCACAGATGTTTGCTGAAAATTTCATCCCGATCGGACAGTAAATAGGGAAGATATTCAAATAATAAATTTTACTGTTTGATTTGATAAGGGAGCATTGAAAGTAATTAAATCTTGAATAACTTGATGACATGAAAATTGAGTAAACATATTATGTAACAAATTGGCGTCCTATCAGTCGGGGCTCGAGCCCTGCCGTGGGCTTTGTTTCTTTTGGATAAAAGGACCCCATTACAAATGTAATGGTCTCCACGTGGTGTTCCCTGGGTGCCGATAAAATTTTTAATAATATCGGAAGCAAATTCGAGCGGCGACAAATTTATGTAGGCTTATATATAAGATATATATCTTAAATATTATTTAACTTTTAGAAGTGACTGCTTTTGGATAGTAAGTACGGGGTCTCCGACAGTCGAGTATGCTCGACTGTAGCACCGGCCGACTAGTTTTATTTTGAATCGTTTTATATTAATTAAAGGAGTATTGAGCCCAAATTTGATGTCACCACGCAAATTGGTTCGGGCTCTACCACAGGAAATTTGATGACGTTAAAAAATTAATTTCTTGAAAATTATGCTAATATTATCAATTTCAACTATTACGCCTATAAGTTTAATCTATTCTGAAAACAATTGCATTTTTTTATTTACAATTTTTTTAACGATTAAAAAAAAATTTTTCAATTTAAAACGTCTTCGAAAATTTTACAGTATGCTCCACAACATTTTCTTCGATGCAGGTGCAGTCATCTAAAAATAACTTCGTTTAAAAACTTCAAAATGTGAGTTTATTTACTCACCCTCTGATTAAACATATTTACCTTACGATAATACAAATTCACCTACGCCCCCGGTTCCCGGGGTTTGTTGAAAAAAAATAAAAATATTAGTGAAATGGAACACCACGGGCTTCGGGTCTGCGGTCCCGTGCCTCAGCAAAAAGCTGAAGCCCGGTATGCCCGAAATGGCGCAAGAGGCATGATTTCATTTTTCTTGGCTCCTATAAAAAATAAATTAAGGACTACGATGAGCGAGGATATGCTAAAATATTTAATTACTATCTTCATAGAGTACGAGAAATCCAGCAGAATTAGCTTCGAGAATATCGAATTCAGTGCCATTAAGGTCAGAAGTCCATTATTTTAAGATTTGAAAAGAAATTTAAAAGATTGAATAAACAAATGAAGAAAAAAGGGCCCCCAATATTTTTTTGCCCCGGTCCCCGAAATGGCTAGCTGCGCCCCTGCATAGGCCAGTAAGGCCTTTAGAGATCCGTAAGTTTGTGTGTCATGATCATTACGTTGGCTTGAAATTCTGTAGGATTGATGTTCTTTTAGCGAAGGCAAGTAGTTCTCTTGGCGCCCTTCTAGCGGCAACATCTAGTGATGCCAGCGTCGGTGCTCCAAGGTACCTTAGTCTTGCCCGTGATAGAGCTGCACAGTTGCAGCTATTATTGTTGGTGATACCAAGCTTGACGACATGCGCCGCCGCAAGGCAGTGACCGGTGAGTATGCCTACCAGTACCCTGCAGTCCTTCCGAAGAAGTTGCATGTCGTAGTGCCTGAGTTAAGCGTTGCGCTTCTTGCACATAAGTTTCGATACCTTGCAGGTGGTTGTGTTCCACCACCTGCTGTCAATCTTAGTCTACGCCAATTTCTCCTGATCACTATGTAGCGTTCTCAGTGAAACCTGCACGTCTTCTGTAACGCTGGTGCTGGTGCATCTCGTTTCCATCAATACCCTGGTGGATGGGAGTCCAGAGGATACGCACTGACTTGGTCATGCTTCCCTGCTTGCCAGGTCATTTTTGGAACTTACGACTGACGACTGCATGTATCTTATTGCCGCCTGGCTGTCGACAAATATGTCAATTGTGTGTTGTGCCAGGTTAATGTGCCGAGCAAACTCTGCTGCTTTCCTGATTGAGAAGACTTCAGCCTGGAATATGCTGCAGTCGTCCGGTAGCTTATATGACAGTCTTATTTCAGGATCTGCACAATATACAGCTGCTCCTACTTCTCCTTCCATCTTGGAGCCATCTGTGCATAAGTGTAGGTGTTGAGTGTGACCCAGGGCCGTTTTCCATTCCCCTGGTCCCATGAAAGCAGTCGTTTTGGCATCGATGCGGGTACGGGGGACCATGTAGTCAGATGATCTGGCCATGTCCCTCCCGATGGAGCTGTCCCCGTAACCTTGTAGTGATAGGCTACCAGACGCTACTAGGCGTTGGGCTGCCTTCCCCGCAGCTAGTTGTGCGTAGATATCGAGGGGTGCGATTCCGAGTATTGTTTCGAGTGCTTTGGTGGGTGTGGATCTCAGTGCTCCTGTGATGCAAAGCATTGCTGCCGCTGCCCTTCTATTAGCTTAACGTTGGTTTTCTTTTCGGAGGCTTGCAACCACACTAAGATTCCATAAATCAGGGTTGGTCGCACAACCGAGATGTAGATTCAATGCATCAGAGCAGATGAGAGACCCCACGTGCAGCTTTACATCTTCTTGGATGCATATAGCGCAATGGTGGCTTTCTTCACCCTTTCCTCAACATTGGCTCTCCATGTCAGTTTGGTGTCCAACACCGTGCCTAGATATCTGACCTGCGTCTTTGGTGTTAGCTGAACTTCGTTAATTTTCGGGGGGATCCATTGCAGAGCCTTGTATCTGTTTGTGAAGAGAATTAGGTCCTTCTTATCCGCATTGATATCGAGTCCTACTCCATCCAGCCACTCGCATATCTCCCAGAGTGTGTGTTCCAAAACGGAGCTGATGGTCGACGGACAGACACCCGTAATAATTATGATTATGACATCGGCATAGGCGGGTATTTTTGATGCCCTTCTGTCAAATCCCTTGATTAGGTTGTTGTTGAATGCTCTTGAGATGTCCACAAGAACTCCTAGTGCATATTCTTGGTGGTGATGGGCTTTCTCTATAGATGATAATGGGTGTTTTTTTTAAAAGGTATAGAACTTCGAATTTAAATAAAACTTTACGTACTTTGCGACTTTACATATCCCCAAAGAAAATAATTCAATGGTGTCAAATCTCACGATCTTGGTGGCCAATTGATAGTCCCATTACGCGAAATTATGCGCTCATCGAATGTTTCCTTCAATAAATCGATTGTGACGAGCGCTGTATGGCATGTAGCGCCGTCTTGTTAGAACCATATCTCATCCACATTCATGCCATCCAATTCGGGAACAAAATAGTCGGTTATCATGGCTCTATTGCGGTTTCCATTAACGGTAACTGACTCTCCAGCATCATTTCGGAATGACTCCACCAGCCTATAGAGCACACCAAACAGTCAGTTTTTGTGGATGTAATGGCGTCTCAAGGGTCTCATGTGGATTATCTTCACTCCAAATGCGGCAATTTTGCTTGTTGACGTAGCCATTCAACCAAAAATTTCATTTTCAATTTCATTTTCGGCCCATACACCAAAATAATAATTCTTGAACAAGCTGGATATTGTAAGGTCGTAAGCCAAGATCCTTGCGCAAAATCTTCCATAAAATTGATGGACAAAGCTCCAATTGCTGTTCACGATGGCGAATCGATTCATTCGGGTCCTCTTCAACACTTTGCTCTACAGCGGCAATTGTTTCTCCAGTGCGCACTGTTCGACGTCTCTGCGGATGCATATTATCACATAGAGTAAATGTAGTGCGAAACGAGCCATGGTTAACCGAATTAATTGCTCTGATGGACGATTATGTCAACTATAAAATGGACGGAGCTTGCGGTAAGCTTCGTGAATTGAACCATTATTTTCGAAATAAATTTGAACAATTTGCAAGATTTGTTCTTTTGTCAACCTGTTCATAATAAAATGGCAAACCAAACTGAACATAAATGACATTAGAGTTGCCACATTTAACAAAAAAATTTCAGCTTTATCTCTACTCGAATAACCAACCTCTAAAAAATAACACCCTTTTCTAGTGAATGTAGCGCAGTTTTTACTGACTTCCCTTTAGTGTAGGCGTGCTGTTTTTCCGACATGAGACCTCCCACATCGTTCTGATGTGAAGATCCAGCAGATTTTCAAGTGTCTTTAGTAAAAACGTGGTTAGGCTTATTGGCCTGTAATCCTTGGGGCTCATGTGGCTGATCACTATGTGGTGATCACGTCTTTCGTCACCTGTAGCATGGCTAGTATTATTCCATCAATTCTAGGGGCTTTATAACATTGAAGATGTCAATAGCCCACTGAACTTTCTTGGAGGATATTATTTCTGTTGGTATTTCTTGTTCCTCAGTCCTCGTGCCTTGTGGCATCAAGTGCATCCCGGGAAGTGAGCTGACATGAGAGTTTCTAGGGTCTCTTCACTGACTTCCGCCCAGTTGAACTATTTATTAAGAACATATAGAACATTTTAGAATATTTTTGATATTTATCAAAAGCAAGAATCGTTCAATTTAAAAAAAAAAAAAAAAAAATAACATTAAAATGCAACCACAATAAACATATATTTCATATTCTATTTCATCAAAAATCCAAGCAAGCCAAGAAATAAAATTTAAGTGGCACAAAAAATGTGTCACTTTCAATGTGAGGACCAGTATCATTCCATGTCACATATTTTCTAGGCCAGAGGCTTGCACGGATTTGACAGAAAATAGTTTGACAGCTGTTTCACTGGGACCAGCTCAAATAAACCCATAATGGATGAATATTAATTAATTGAAAATATATATTTGACTTGCATAAAAATTTTTTCTCAACCTGTTTTTCCATGAGCATTTCCCAAAAAATAAACTTATGAAGTGTTTTTGGGTTTTTGATAGGAAATATATGTAACTAATATATGTAAATATTCCACAAAAAAAGCCTCTACACGAGGTAAGAGTCTAGTGACGAAAGCAATTTCTAGCCCCAAAATTTCTGATATCCAATTTTGTAACAACAAAATTCAGTTTAATATAAACATTTTTTAATAAAAATATAAATTAATAAAAAAAATCGAAAATTGGCATTGTGCACTGTGAGCAAAAAGGGTGAGCTTCCTTGTACATAAAAATTACTTTTTGCGCAGTGCCGAATGCCAATTTTCGCGTTTTTTTTATTAATTTATATTTTTATTTAAAATTTTTGGATTAAACTGAATTTTGTTCGTCACAAAATTGGATATCAGAAATTTTGGGGCTACAAATTGCTTTCGTCACTAGACTTTTAAGTCGTGTAGAGGTTTTTTTTGTGGGATATCAGAAATTTTTGCAATTGCTTTTGCTTTGACATTGTAACTTTATCATTAATGCAGGCAAATAGTAAAATATATAAATTTAGTTGTTGAATTTATTTCATACATGGAAAACAATTTTTTTCAATTATAAAGAAAACTAGGGGGCTTCGCCTCCTGCTCGCTTTACTCGCGTCGCTACAGCCGAGCATACTCTACTGTAGGAGACCCCGTACTTACTATGAAAAAAATTTTTTTCATACTATATGATATAGTGGTTCGATTAAAACCAACTTTGGTCAGTATATATAAGTCTAACTTAAATGCATATTCTATTATTTTGGTTACGATATCTCGTAAAACAAAAAAGTTTTTCATACTAAGACTTAATATTGGACCGATCGGTCCTATAACAGCATTTTCGACCGATTGTTCCTATGGGCGCTATATGATATAGTGGTCCGATTAAAATAAGATACAAACTTGATCTGCCTGCAATATTGAGGAATTTACATACCAAATTTGGTGTCACTAGCTTTTAAATTGTTCTTATAATTTGGATGTGAATTTTTTTTTTCGTTTTGTGAGCGATAAAGGGGGCGTGGCCAAATTTTGAAATAAACTTGATCTGCTTGCAATATAGTGGAACCTACACACCAAGTTTGGTGTCTCTAGCTCTTATAGTCTCTGAGATCTAGGTGTTCATACAGACGGACGGACAGACAGACAGACAGACGGACATTGCTATATCGACTTGGCTATTGATGCTGATCAAGAACAAATATACTTTATAGGGTCTGCCACGCCTCCTTCTGCCTGTTACGCACATATTCGTTAAAACAAACCCAATAAAAAAGATCCTCCGCCACCGGACTCGAGCTCGTATTACACGTTTTACTTGCCCTATGAAGTGGCAACTTATCAACTAGACCAACACACTACTTAAATTAATGATGATAAAGTAAATATATTAAGTTGGGGAAAAAAGATCCATTTTATATACCCTATTTTCAATGTAAATTTATTACGGCTTGGGCTGTCCCGTTTTGTTTATTGACTTGTTGCCATTTTAAAGATAGTTTTAAGATTTCACTCTTGAAAAAGCTTTGATCCTTGCTGTTTAAAAAGTCGACCAATACGACAAGCTATAATATTAATTCAAATTCATTAATTGTTTTGCTCTTATGTATTTCAGAATAAATTATTATTTATCATTATTATTAATTATTATTTTGATTTAAAAAAATTAAAAAAAAAAAAATTGCATACAACATGTAATAAATGACAAACATAAAACTTTTGTATTCCACTTTTTCGGTTTGCTCTCCAAAAGATCATTTTTCGTTGAGAGTTTGTTCAAAGTGTTTTTTAAGTTGTTTCTGTTGAGACACTTTTGTAATTTTGCTCAAAACAAAACAGATGACAGAAACACATACTCTCCGAAATAAAGTGTTCGGTGAAAAACAGAGTTGATCAAAATTTTTCCTGTTTTGACGTGAGACAAAGAGTTTTAGAGCAGTTGCTCCCTGCTTTTCACAAAAGTAGCAAATAAATAAATAAATCAGGGACTGCAAAAAATAGCTGAAAAAAGATTTTTATAAAAAAAATTGAAAAGTAAAAATATAATTTTTATTTAAAAAAATTTTTTTTTTAATTAGAACTGTTACGGTTCCTGAAATAAATAAAGTAACGCATTAAAAATAGCTTTCCAATGTTACATATCTGCATATAAAACATGTTTGTAGCTTTCGTGGTTTGTAAACTGTACGTCTGCCAGTTTTAGCAGGTTATATCGATTTTCCGCTATTGCCGTGGAACAAACACGTCTAGATTTTCGATCACTGCGGACGCCAATCCGCGCTAGTGACGAAAGAAGCACGACTGGTGCGATAGGCGACTATCAATATAAACAGATAATTTGGAAAATTTGATGCGACTATCCGATCAGATCGAGCTAAAACTAACAAAATGTTATACTAAAACTTCTTCTTACTCTTACTTTTGGTAAAATATTCTATTTTAAATAAATTCTTATCAAAAACACGCGTCGATTGATACCTCGATCACTCAAATCCGACAACTAGTTTAAAATATAATTAAATTTGAAATTTTTAGTGGACTTCTCAAAATGATATGAAAAGCTAAGCTGCTGTGAGTCCGAAGCATTCGAGCTTTTCCCACTGTCCACGGCATCTCCGAATGAATCTCTGTACCCAGGCAGTGGCTCTCAACAAACGGTTGTAGCTCGAGAATCTCTAAAATGATATTAAAAAAAGTCGTTTGCAGCACCCAGTGCAAACTCACTTGGCATTTCCTCTTCGTCATCGAAGGTATAATCCTTTGCCGCTGACTGCGGCCAGTTGTTGGCTGCCTCTCGAAAAAACGCGGGACCGTTAAGCCATCGGGATCCTTGTCTTAGATTCACCTTGGATTGCGGCAGCGTTGCGTCATCTGCTGCGTTGTCGGCGGTTGGCACCCATCGCCACTGTATAATATTCGTAGACTCTAGAATTTTCGCCACATGATTGCCAATAAACTGCTTGTATCGGCGGTGCGTGCTACTAATCCAGTGCAGCACCGTTTTCGAGTCTGTCTAGAGCACGATATTGTAGTCATCAACCGAATTCCCAGAACGGCAGCTTGCAGCTTCAGTCGTGGTATCGACATGGTTTTCATCGGAGCACATTTCGTTTTGGCACACACGAAACGTACTCGAACATCATCTTCGCTGGTGACCCTTCAATAGGCCACTGAGGCAAAAGCAGATTGACCAGCATCTACGAATATGTGTAGTTGCGTGCCTCCATTTATTCCTGGGCCGAAGTAGTAGCGTGGACATCGAAATTTCTCCACATTGCGCCAGTTCTTAATGGCATCACTGATTCCATCCGGTAGTGTTTCGTCCCACTTATTTTCTCGTCGACAAATCTCTCTCAGGAGCAATTTGCCGGTAATGAGAAAACAGCACAGAAATCCCAACGGATCAAATGCTGACATTATTAGGCTCAGGAACTCCCTCTTGGTAGGGATTCGTTCGCCACTCAACACCTTAATCGGGACTTGATGAAACTTTACATTGAATTTGAAGTCCTCCGTGGCTGGCTGCCAGTACATTCCCAATATATTTTCCTCAGCGTCGCTCCATCGTACGTCATAAGCTGCCCCATGTTGGCCGAATGCGTCGATCACAAATGGCGAGCTGGAAGTAAATTTGCACAAATCGAATCCAGCATTAGCGTGAATTTTTTTCTTACCCGTGCTGATACAGCGATGGTAATCTGTTATAGCTTTGACTGCTCGTGGATCCGTGTGTTGATGCTCCAGGGCATTGATGTTTTTTACGTAATACGCCGCACTTGGTGAGTTAGCTGCGTCAAACGTCATTACAACCATTTCGTTAACACTTGGATCCCGTCAATCATCTCCGTCTCTCCACAGAAATCGCTGTGCACATCGATCCTGTGGCTGTATCAACACCTGGAGAAACATCTTTTTGATGTCTCCGCAAACTTTAACGGCGCACAGTGGGACATTAGGGCGGGAAGGCGGTACAAAAATCATTTTATAGATGAAAGCGATTGTCAATATATATCATCCGATTAAGAATACTTAAAGGATTACAAATCCAAAATGTTTTTGAAATCAGGTAAAATTGTGGGCGTGACAGCCTCTCAAAGTTGACCTATTTTTCAGTGCGCGCACAAATGTGCAAATTTTACAAAAATTACAAATTTTGAAACTTAATTGTAAGCAAGTTATGCGACCGATCTTTTTGTTTTTAGTTTCATATGAAAAGTGCGTTCATTTTTAATTAAATGCTGTAGAATTTTGTTTCTTCACTTGTTTACCTTTTATCCTAGAGGTGTTTAAAAATAGCACTCAAATTAGGGTATTTTTTTTGGTGGAAGAAAAAAAACATTTCGCCACATTTGGCCACTATCCCACTACCACATTACTCTTTGGAAATCAATTCTCTAGCTGAATTACCCCAGTCTTTCATGCGTCAAGCTACGTCTACGGAAACTATAGTGCAAAAACTGATGCGACCTCGCAATAAAATGGTGATAGAAGAGGAAGAGCGCAATACATACGTTTTCGCTATGCCAGGTATCAAACGAGATTATTTTTGAAAAAAAATTTTTTTTTACTTTTTTAATTAGCTTAACTAAACTAAAAAAGATTAAAATGTATATTTTGGGCTAACCAAAATTGCATGTAATATGCACTGAAAATATCTTTCAACTTTGACCGACAACCCTAAGTCAACCAGTGAGCCTATCATGCAGTGCAAACACTCATTTTAAAGCTTAAGAAGTTTTTTTTATCAAATGCTTGAAATATTTTTATTGGCTCAAAAGATATGATTTTTGTACAGCAAAATCAGAGATTGTCCCACTGTCCGGCGCCTTTCCGAAAGGGGAAGAGCACGGCTGGCAGTGACTTGTAGTGTTGTGGACCTTTCTCCAGCACTGAGTTCAGTAATACGTCGCCAACTTTGGCTGCCGCATCGAAGACCAGACGAAGTTTTCCTGGTTTGTTGGGATTCTCAACTCTAAAATGTGCTAAGTACCAAACTTTGTCACTATTTCCCAAATCGACTTCATGGCTATCCAAGCGTCGTGCGTATTCTTTGGTCAGGTTGTCGATCATAATTCACTTGTGCGAATTGTACATCTCGTTTCATCTTCTTCTCCATATTGATAAGCCTCTTGTTTGCCATCTCATAGCTTTTTGGCAGCACAATGTTATGATTATTCCATAGCAGTCCGGTCTGATAGCGTTGCCCCACCCTCACTGTGGTGTCTCCGAGCATCTTTTGAGCCTTGATGTCGGCGCTGGCTGCTACCGGCAGCGCAAGCTTCACTAAAGCTTACAGCATTGTCCTTAGACACTGCTTAATAGCATGACATCGGTAGAGGCATATCCGAATGACCGCTAGAGGGACCAAAGACCACCAATCCAAGCTTAGTGGCGGCTGCATATGGCCCTTTCTCGGTAAACCGCCTGGTTTTCATTGGTAATCCCAGGTGGGCATGATCCAATCCAATTAAAAGATTCGGTAATACGTTGCTGTACGCAAGCTCTGCATCAGCTGACTCAAGTTTTGAACCGAATTCACATTCTTCAAATTGTAGCGTTTGGGTTTTCCCACTCCACAAATTTGCAGGCTTACAATAGTGGAAGGTTCTCTCGCCGATTCTCCACCAAACCAATTGATGTTCAATTGTCGTTGCTCACCCTTCAGGCTTAGTTCACGTCTTAGCTCGTCGTCAATCAAGGGTACGGACGATCCTTTATCGAAGAGTGCGTGCGTGTCCAGTCGCTTATTTCCTGTTCCGAACAATGTAACAGGCAATATGCGAAACAGCAGACGTGTTCCATTCAGGTCGACACAACGCAAGTTCCTTTCTGGTACAGCTTGGAATGCCCTTGTTGGCGTCCTCCGGCCCGAATTTCCATTTGGATCCGCTGGCGGCGGTGTTCTAACATCTCTAGCTGGTCCATCCACTGGCTATGGTGATCTCCTAAAGGTACTCGAAGCTTCATGCAGCAGGCGGTGATGTCTTCTGTGGCATCCATTCACTTGGCGGCCATGTGACCGCCTCGTATGCACAAGAAACAAAACCGGAGCTCCTTCACATACCTAATCCTCGTTGGTGGTGAAGCTTGGTGAAAATCCTTACAATTTTTTACTCCATGTTGCCCTTCAAATATTGGGCATTATATTCCAATTTCCATCCACTCGATCGGTGATCACGTGCAGCAACCGACGTTTTGGTTCCTTTGGCAGTTTGGTGACCAGTTCCTCAATTAGGGTAGTGTTTCCCAAATGCTGGTATTCATTAGGGATTGACTAAAGAAAAGCTGCGAGACTACTCATACGTGTAGCGAACGGAACGATTTACGTCAACTGGGGCTCCTGAATCTGTTGCACCTCGCGTACGCTTTGAAGTTGGCTACGTATGAGTTGCTCCGGGCGTCCATACCGGACCGGGCATTGCTTGGGTGGATAAGCAGTGACTTGACAGTGTCACGAGCTTCACCCTTTAACGCCTTCAGCAATCGCAAATTGTTTTCCAAATCCGTGCAGCCATATGCTGCAGTTGTTTCCGTGTGTGCGTGGAAGAATATGGGCCATAATTAAATAAATAAATACTTAAAAAACTTCAATTTATAGATTAATATAATATATAGATTAACATAATTTATTGAACAATTGAATTAACAGAAGAAAAGTATATTAACATAACATTCATATAACATGTCTAAAATAAATGATACTATGTTAATATAACATTAATGTAACATGTATAACTAAAATTATATTATGTAATTATAACATTAACATAATATGTGTACCTGCTGTTACCCCTACCCTTCAAGAATGTGGATACCATGGCGTGCAAAGCGAAACTTATTTGCTTAATATATTCGTTGTTTATTATCCGATCGCAATGAAATTTTCAGCATACATCATAAAGATGGTAATCTATACGAGTGCTGAAATCTTTACCTATTAAATTGGCCTTGAAATTGGTAGTTTTAGTATTTTGTCGATTACAGGGAAATTGGGGGTCGTGGCAAAATTCTAAAGCAAACTTGATCTGCGTGCGAAACATAGCAGTATTGTCACCGAATTCTGTAGCTCTAGCTTTTATAGTCTCTGAGATCCAGGTGATTATATGTCCTCTATATATCTTATTTCCTCAAATATCTCCTCTGTTTATTAACCGATATCGATCAAATTCTCAGTACACCTGTTATAGGACCGATCGGGTGAAAACCAAGTCTTAGTAAAAACAACTTTTTTGTTTTTTGAGATATCGTAACCAAACTGATAGAATATAGATAAAACTTGGTTTTATGTATCCTTTCCAAAGTTCAAATCGGAGCACTATATCATATAGCTGTCATAGAACCGATCGGGCGAAAATCAGGTCTAAGTATGAAAAACTTTTAAGTTTTATAAGATATCGTAACCAAACTTATAGAATATGCATTTAAGTTAGTCTTAAACATCCTTGCCGAAGTTGGTTCTAATCCGTCCACTATAAGACCGATCGGGCGAAAATTAAATCTTACTATAAAAATCTTTTTTGTTCTATCAGATATCGTTACCAAACAGATAGAGTATAAATAAAACCTGGCTTTATATATCCTGTCCAAAGTTGATTTAAATCGGAACACTATATCATATAGCTGTCATAGGACCGATCGGGCGAAAGTCAAATCTTAGTATAAAAAACTTTTTAGTTTTATGAGATATCGTAACCAAACCTATAGAATATGCATTAAAGTTAGTCTTATACTTCCTTACCGAAGTTGGTTTTAATCGGTCGCGATATCATATAGCTGTCATAGGACCGATCAGGGAAAAATTAAGTCTTAGTATGAATATTTTTTTTGTTTAATGAGATATCGTAACCAAATTGATTGAATATGCATAAAACTTGGTTTTATATATCGTGTCCAAAGTAGGTTCAAATCAGACCACTATATCATATAGCTGCCATAGGACCGATCGGGCGAAAATCAAGTCTTAGTATGTTTGCATTAGTATTCATTATTAGTTTTTGCCATAGTAAGTACGGGTTCTCCGACAGTCGAGTATGCTCGACTGTAGCACCGGCCCACTAGTTTTTAAATATGAAAGAAATTCAACAAATAAATTTGCATATATTAATACCTGTCTGCAACAATGATAGTTATAATACAATGTCAAAAAAAAAAACAGTTGCAAAAATTTCTGATATCCCACAAAAAAAAACTCTACATCCCAAAATTTTTGATACCAGTTTCGTGAAGCGCAAAGTAAAGCTTAATATAAGCATTTTAAATATAAACCTAAATTATTTGAAAAAAAAAACACGAAAGTAGGCATTCTGCACTGTGCGCAAAAGAGTGAGCTACCACTAAAATAATAATTACTTTTTGGGCAGTGCCAAATGCAAATTTTCTTGTTTTTTTTTTTTATTTACTTCAATTTTTATTTAAAATTATTTTTGAACTTAGAAAAAAATTGAGGGGTTGAGCCTGAAATTAAATAAATCAGACAACGAAAAGTGCGAAAACAATTTTAATATGTGGCTGCAGATGATAGCAAAAACATACCGGAAACTGCTACATTTCGAATTCCATTTTTAGCATCAATCGACCCTATTATTTAGCAGCTAATATTGAGATTTGAGGCACTTTTTCTGATGATTTGAATTAATAAACAGGACTATAACACTAAATCCAAATTGGACAGTGAACTTGAAAAGCATACAATAAATTTGACAACGATTTTTTTAACTATTCTTGTCACATCAGCATTAGCACATCGTTTATTTAGCAAACTTCAAATAAATTTGAACCATTTACGATCATCTATTGGACAAGAGAGACTAAGCAGTCTCCGTTTGCTATCAATCGAATATCTCCAAATATGGGTAAAGTAATTTATGATTTTGCTTTCATAAAAGCTAACAATTAATATCTCAAATTTTACAATTTTAGAAATAACAAACCATTATAAAATTAAAGTTTAAAATTCTTAATTTTATCATGTATTTTTATACCCTGAGCCCATTGAAAATGGGCAAAAAAGGGTATAATGTGTTTGGCAGAATGTATGTAACAGGCAGAAGGAGGGGTGGCAGACCCCATAAAGTATATATTTTCTTGATCAGGATCAACAGCCGAGTCGATCTAGCCCTGTCCGTCTGTCTGTTCGTCCGTCTGTTTGAACGCGTCGATCTCAGATACTATAAGTGCTAGAGGCTTCAAATTTGGTATGCAGGTTTGTGAATACCATACGCAGGTCAAGTTTGTTTCTAATGCCACGCCCCCTTCGCCCACAAATTGCACAAAACGATTTACAGGCGCAATTTATGACATAGCACTCCCTAGCTGAACAATCAGTTGAGAAGTATGCGTATTGAACGACCCTGAAAATTTCAAAGCGATTGACCCATAATTAGAGAAGTTATTTCGGAATTTACATTTAATTCAATAATTACATTTGCATGGCAACTCGGACGTTCGAGCGAGACAGCATGTATACGTTTGTATGCAAGGCGCGCACAAAGACAGTACGAAATAGTAAACATTTTTTTTTGGGTACCAAATAAGAATCGAGTGATAAGCAAAAATATTATCGATATCATGAAATGAAAATATTAATGTATATACAAATATACAATTTGATTAAAATATAATTGTGTTAATATATAAGTATGTATTTTTGCATGGGAAAATTCCTTATGAAGTCACAATTTTCAATATAGTCGGGCAGAAGCTGATAGCTATGCATAAAATTGCATGAGAGAAAAAGCGATCATTTTTCAGCACTACTTTTGCATCTTTGCCGAGCACTGAAAGCTGCAAAACAATAATTTTAATTACTTATATTTCCGATTTCTCACACATATATGTAATAAGCATCTGCTTATTATCATTGTAAAAAAAAACTTTACATTTTCCGCTTTAAAAATCTCATAAAATTAGACATTGTCTTTTATTTCAAATTTCGCGCGCACTGCAGCAGCCTTTGGCAGGCTCGAATGTGTTGCGTGAGAGGGAGAGAGTGAGAGAGGAAAATGGGTGCTGCCAGAATGCAGGCTGAGCAAAGTTGTAGTTTGTGGCTACTCTTGACACACTCTACATCGATTGCAAGCGATTACGATTACGACTTGCGATTTACCAATTTATCAATTTCTAATTAATTTTAAATACGTTTAATATAATACCGAGTGATATACTAGTTCAGTGGGGCATTTATAACGTATTCTGCAGTGATAAACACAGTGATTTAAGAAAACCAAAAGTTGTTCATAGTTTCGCGTGTGTAATTTGTATACCCTGAGCCCATTGAAATTGGTCAACAATCAACTTTTATAAAAGAGTACATGGGTATCCTACTGTCGAGCGTGCTCGACTGTAGCCCCACCTCACCGCGAGCGAAGCGAGCAGAGGTCGGAGCCCCCGTGTTTTATATAAAAAAAAAATTTTAACTTTATCTATATCAACCACCAACAAAAATAGAGAAAATTTATGCATAAAATGTTTTTTTTTTCAAATATATTGTATCTAATAAAATAACGCAGTTTACGAGATATTAATTAATTCTATAGAACTGCTCAAAATCCCCATAGTGCTCTGTTAGAGCGCGAGCAGCACGCGTCGAAAAGTCATACAAAATGAGAATATTCATCTGTCGCCCTCTTTGCACATACATGTCCTTATGTAGCCAAACAGAGAGAGATGTAGCCGGGCTTTTTTCTATGTATACGAAATGACAAATTTTTTATGTAAACTCTAATACCCTGTACAAATAGATTTTCTAATGAAAAAATTTCAAGTACAAATAAATATTTAAAATTATTAAAACAACACATCGCATTTTTTTTATCATCTACATGTATAAATTTATTAGATTAACGGTGTTTTTCTTTATAAAATATTAAAGACAATACTTTTTTTTATAGGTAAAGCGTTTTTCAAAGCACGCATGTTTTGTGTTTCGCTTGCTGTGTCAGCTACGAGCCCGGCCAGCAAACTGAATCGAAACCAAAAATAATTTCCCTCAGACAACACGTCCACCGAAAAATTTCCCAGTGGACGCCTCGTCATGCTTTTAGCTGAGACACTTTCAGTTATATGGGATGACTTCTCTATATGTTATTTGCTTAGTGGTTGCAGGCAGGCTATAAGTTACAGGGCGGATCGTCCAAACTTTAAGGGCTTAACATTTGTCAACTACGATTATTTCGGTGTTGGTTAGGGCAACACAACACAGTGTATCAATTATTGCATACCTTTAGGAACCTGAATTGCTTATCATCATATTAATAAGAATAAGGTAAATAATAGCTAAAAATAACGTTAATAACAAAAGAGTTCTACATTCAAAAATGTGGGTGTAACGGTGTGGACAACGGTGGCGTGGAAAAAATTAAAAAGGCGCTTGAGTTATTCCACATTCAAAGCGTTTGACATATAGGCACAAATCACACAATAATTTCAGGATTTTAAATTTTGCGCCAAATTTTCCGACAAGTGTTCCTTAGTTTTAAAAAGTGTGACCCTTTTTGTGGAACCGAGCTGCCAACTTAGTCACATATCTAAATGTTATGCTGCTTCACAATGTGACATCGTAATTTTGACGCCTTGTGATGCTTTGCGATATCTGTCAAAATTGTTCACATTGGCGTCACAAAAATTTTGCGTCACACTGTTGTGAGAAGCAAAATTTGAGCCATCAATGTGAACACTGCTAGCCATTGTGACAGAGCTTCGCAAAACGTCACAAAACCTCACATTCTATCACAATAAACAAGTTCCACAATATGAATTAAAACAAAGAAATTAGTTTTTCTTTGATTTGTTTAATTGTCAATCAATTGCAATTGCATACGTTTGATGCAAATAAATTGTTATATGCAATATTAGGGAAAACGCAACCGTTTTAAGCCGTGGTCGCCATGTCACCATTCAATGTCATTCCGAAAGCATTCTAAAGCTCATTGAAGCCGTGGAGGAGTCCGATGACTCTGAAATGTGACCAGCGCTAATTACAAAATTCGGGATGAAAAAGGAGGCTAGCTGGGACAGAATTGCTGAGCAGCTGGTCGTCGGCAAGAAGGGCGCGGTTGATAAATGGAACAGCCTGCGAAACGCATATCCGATTTGTTGACCCAGCAATTGCGCTTTGGCTTGGGCTCATTATCCTCGTCCTCGAGCAGCCACAACCCAAAACCGCACCATTATATTAAAATCAAGATGAGAGAACGGAAAAGGTAAAGCCTACATATGGGTAAAGTAGGCTTTGAAATGATGATGAGAAAACGGCCCTTAGAATACCATATTAGAGCCCTGCATGAGTGCACACTGAACAAATAAGTATACCATATTTCTAGAGCAAATCATGTGATACTCATAACACTATCAATCCTCACACTGTCTGTACAATGACTTTGTTTTAAAACTCATTCATGAGCATGAGTCTATGATCCAGTCGAGTCATAATCTAAAGCTAGTGTGAGTCCGGTTCACAAAAGATTATTTGCTTGATAGAATGAAAAATCACAGTCTCTCTCATTACAGCTTTCAAATACAAGCAACAGGTGATATTGACAATCTCTCTACTGTAAGCACTGTGAACACTATCAACAGTATCAACACTGTCAAATTCTTTGCTAAGAGAAAAATTTATGATTTTAGTGATTTTCTTTGCTTTAAAAAACTTGTAGAACCAGAAAAAAAGGAAATTGGCAACAGCCAAAGCCTTTACCACGGCTGCTCTCTTTTGGGGGTATGCTTGCAAACCTCGTTTGGTATCTCTTTTAAGCGCTTGCCGAAAGAAACTAATACAAAATCGGAGGACGTCACCTTATTACAAATTCACCTTGCACTAGTTATTCATTTCTGAAAATGTGTCTTTCGCACATTCAACACTGAAATAGCTCAGCAAGATCATAACAACGAGTATGAAAGCAAAAACTAGAGAGACTGTAACAGTGTGAGAGCACATCATACAAAATGCGTTGAGCCACACGACAGCTTAGCTTCGAGTCAATGAATCCGATGAATCAATAACTCATAAGGAATTGAACTATTTACTTGAAAACAAAAATTAGTCGTTTTGAATGTGTGCACAGTGTGATTTGCGACTTTTAACTCGATTTAGTGTGAGCTTGTGCAGGGCTCTACACCATATAAACGCTAATCTAATGTTAATATGTTGTCTAAAAAATAAGTTTTAGTAAATGCCTAGTGCTTGTTACCATATGGTAACGCTGGGAATTTTCAGAATAAGATATATTTGAATAAATTTTTTTATTGGGAAGATAGTTTAGAAAAAAAAAATGAAGCCATATAGGAGTGTTAAGCCATATATGGCTCTCTATGTTAAAGGTTAGTCTGTGTTAAAGGTTGTGAAACTGTTTATATTGTCATTGTAGCACAAAAATCTATATATATATATAAATCTCCTTGTCTATCTGACTGACTCATTGATTTAGCATTGCACAGGCCAAACCGCTTAAGTTACATAGTTGAAATTTTGACACAATATACCTAAGATAATTTCAGCGGGAGATAAGACGGCGTTTTGGAAAATTCGACCCGCAAGTGCGTTAAAATCGAGGTCAAAGTTCGCATTTATTTTGATTTACATATAGCAGTGTTTGGTCAGCCGGTGGGTTCAGTACCTACACTCAGAAAAAAAAATCAAGATTTCCGTACTTAAACAGACCATTTTCAAGTACAAACGATCTCAAAAGCTGTCTAAGTTCGGAATTTCTAAAGTTGAGAACAAAAATCTTATTTCAAGTTCGGTTTTCGCAAGTACGGAAATCTTAAGATTAGATTTTTTGGGGATACTTTAAGAACGTTTTGGGTTTAATTCAAGTCTGAAAAAATTTAAAACATACTTCTTTATGTACACAAAATCTTGAACTAAACCAAAAATGTACTTGTTTCTTGTACAAAACATTGTCATAATTAATTAACTTAAATATTAAAACATACACTAGTATTTGTTCTAAAATTATTCAAAATACCAAAATGAAATACCATTTAATAATGTTGTATTTTCTTGGTAAGCGACCTTTCGAAATAGGTGCTGATTTTACCAGCGATCCAACCTTAACGTCATATTTGCGTAGCTAGAACCAGTTGAGAATTCTAAGGCGCTTCAATGAAAAAGAAATATCCCAAAACGTAATTGTTTTTAGCAAGGCTGCAAACCGGTTCTGAACCGAACCTCGTAGAACCGTTTCGGATTTTTAAGCAGCCTAGACCTGATCATAAACCGGACCCATTAAATTTTTTACTTCACGAACCCATACCTAAACCGAATCACATTCTGAAATAAAAGTTTCGGCTCGAAAAAAAAAAATAATTTTATAAATTTTATGGTTTTCTAATATTACGCAATTATTTAAGACTTCGGGTTTAAATAAGTCATATTTAAATCTTCAAATAAATTCAAACTCTCATCAAAATTTGATTTCTTAAAAAAAAAAAAGAAATTTAATTAGTTCAAAATGTAGAGAAAAATGTATAACAATAACAATAATTTTTTGTATGAAATTGAACCAAGGATCGAACCCAAACCTTGAGTTCAGGGGGTATATAAACCAATTCACGAACCGAACCGATGTCTACCTTTAACAAAATTTGGAGGCTTGCAGCCTTGGTTTTAAGTACGAATCCTTTCAATCTTGAAAAAAACTAAACTATGTACAAACAAATCTTAAACTAGTTTAGTACAATCAACTCAGTTGTTTCTGGAGGTATCTTTTCGAGACTCTCGGATTATATATTTTCCACGGTCATATATATTTTGACTAAGTTTGGATAAAATCGGACTACTATTTTGGATAGCTGCCATAGGAATGTGAAGTCAGAATCCTAAATTTAAGATCGATTCATACTTCATTCAAGATTTTTAGTACATAGCAATCTTAAAATTTTAAGATCCAAACGGTATAAATTCAAGTAAGGTCGTACCTAATTTTAAGATGGCATATTTTTCTGAGTGTAGGTGGCGCAGAGGATGGTGTATATAATTAAGCCCAAGAAGTCCGCGGTTCGAATTTTTTAATTTAATTTTATTAATATTTTTTAAAGCCAAAAATAAAATATTGCAACATTTTGCATTTGTGTTGTTGTTTGCTATTCTGCTTTATCATTGTTATTCTTTTTGTAAATGCCGTACAAAGTCTCAAGGGGCTGCAACACAAAATTTGTTTGGCAGATGCCAAAGCTGCTGTGAACAGCTGCACAGTGGTTGTATGGAGCCGCGGCCAAAAATATTCTAATGTTCATATCGTTATGAAATTTTTACCAAAATTCTAGAAAAATAAACTAAACATATTGTACAAAAATTGGACAAATCGTACGATTATATTCTATAGCTGACATAGGAGGGATCGGTTAAGAATCAGCCTTTAGTATGCGGAGTGCTGTTGTTTCTCGAGATATATCAACCAATCTCACAGGTTGTGTATCTGGTAATAGGTTATATATTCCTACCAAATTTGGTTGAAATTGGATAACTATCTAAAATCAAGTTTAAGTGTGAAATATGTTATTATTAGTGAGTTATCTCTACCAACATTACAAATTCGGAACATCGTATCGTATTATACAACCTGTCCAAATTTGGTTGGAATTAGACGACTCACACTGGGCCAGGAGTCCGAAGAGCGTGGCAAAAATCATTTTTTTGACGAAAGCGTTCGTAAAAAGTAATAATGGCATTCGATAGAGAAAACTTCAAAGATTACGAATCCAAATTTTTGAAATTAGGTAAATATTGTGAGCGTGACAGCCTCTCAAAGTTGACCCATTTTTCAGGGCGCGCAAAAATGTGAAAATTTTATAAAAAATGCAAACTTTAAAACTGCTTTGATGACAAGTTATTTGACCGATCTTTATGTGTTTGATTTCATATGAAAAGTACATTCATTTCTAATTAAATGCTTTTTGTTTCTTCACTTGTTGACCTTTCATCCCAGCGATGTTTAAAAAAAGCACTAAAATTAGGCAATTTTTTGACTTTGATGGAAAAGAACTAAAATTGGACTCATTTGGACTCGATCCCACTACCACAGGAGTCTTTGTTGATCAATTCTCTAACGAAATAACCCCGGTCTTTCATGCATCTGGGTGGGCCTAAGCACACATTAAGTCGAAAAACTGAAGCAACCTCGCAATTAACTAGTGTGAGAAGAAGAAGAGCGCAGTGCAATTACATACGTTTTCACTATGACAGGCATCATACCAGATTTTCAAATTTTTTTAATTTTTTTTTTTTTGTAACAAGCGTAACAAAACTTTTTTATATATTAAACAATGCTGTTTAAAGGTTGAAAAAAATTAAAATTAATATTTCGGACAAAAAAAAAGATTTATTGTTTAAGTTTTACATTTAAAATATGCACTGAAAATATTTTTCAACTTTGACCGAAAACTTTGAATAAAAGGCTTAAATTTTGAAGAAGTGCATCGGAATTATCATTTTCAATAATTTTTCAATTTTCTAATGGTTTTGGAATGGTATGGAATGGAATGGTAATCGGAGTCCCGTCATATTTATCACTGCTAAACTAATCATCGCTTCTACCGAAACTATCAACTCAATAAAATGTTCATTTAAAATTACTTACAAATTAATATATTTTATAAATAATAGACACTTAAATTTAAGTAAATTGCACATTTATAGTTTTATTAGTGATTACCAACTCAAAAAGAACTTTAGAAGCAAGAAATGATAAAACTTATCGCTAAAAGTCGCGTACGTTATACCCTTGTGATGGAAGCGAACGGCCATATTTTTTTCCGCTTAAACCGAAAAGACCGTCTACAGACGGTGTTCAATTTTTCGCTTTTTAAGAATACTTTTAGTTGTATTTTTGTATTTATTTTTCTACATATCATAAGAGAATAATGTTACCTACTACTAATTCACAAATCGATAGACTCAAACAATATTTTTTTTTTTTGGCGATTGAAATTGCAATTTATTTGGTCATAATTAAATTTGGTATTTTCACAATATCAATGTTTAACAAAATTCTGTAAAATAACGGTTCATCGGAAAATTATCATATATATTTTTAAACGATAGAAAATTCTTAATTTATAATAAATATATTCGAAAAGAAATATATATTAGTTTTCCATTTGTATTTAAAAAATGGATGACCGTCTACAGACGGTCTTACCCGTTAGAGGGTTAATAATTAATATCTAAATTTTAAGGAAATACCTTCAACTTTAAAATTCATTTTAAATTATTTATTGCGGAACACTCTGCCAAACGTTTAACCAATTTAAAGTGCTAATTTGTTTTGATAAAAAGCGTTCTAAGCGCAGCAGTGTTTCAAAAATGGACACGTTTTCATGATTTCAATGATATTTTTAGAAAGTCCCGCTTAATTTCCAGAATAAAACGGTTTTCCATTAAGAAGATTGGACTTTTTAAGTCTATTGGCTTACATTTTGTCAAAATATTTTGTGATCATTTTTTTGATTTTGGCCCATGGACGGAACCACTGAGCTGCTGTTTGGTCAGCAAACGGGTTTAGTACTAAGTTAGTGCAGAGGATGGCTTGTTAGACGCACTCGCAAGAGCCCCTCTGTTTAAACTCCACCCCAGACAACATTTTATTTTCATTTTTAGCTCGGTACCCAAAAAAATGGCTACTAGAACCTATGAGATTCGTGATAATTATGGTACACTTTTGTGAACACCTTTATCTCCGAGACTATAAAAGTGAGGATGGGGGAACGAGTCCTGTGGTGTGCTAAATTTGATATTTGAGGAAATAGGATATATGGAGGACATATAATCACCTGGATCTCAGAGACTATGAGAGCTCGAGCTACCGAACTCGGTGACAATACTCCTATGTTGCGCGCGAAGATCAAGTTTGCTTTAGAATTTCGCCACGCCCCCCCAATTTTCCTGAAATCGACAAAAAACTAAAATATCCAATTACAAGGCCAATTTAATAGGTAACGATTTCAAATAGCACACGTGTAGATCTTTATGATGTTTGCTGAAAATTTCATTGCGATCGGATAATAAACAACGAACATTTAAGCAAATAAGTTTTGGTACACATGTTATGTTAATGTCATAATAACATAATATAATTTTAGGTATACATGTTACATCAATGTTATATTAACATAGTATAATTTATGTTAGACATGTTATATGAATGTTATGTTAATTAATTTTATGTTAATATACATTTCTTCTGTTAATTCAATTATTAATTAAATTATGTTAATCTATAAATGTTAAATTTTTTTTTCGAGATTCTTCATGAAACTTTCAGGACTGATAAATTTGAGGTCGCTGAATCTAAAAAAAAACATTATTTTTGTTTGTACTTGTAAGGATAATAGACAGGTGCTTTTGGCTTTTACCATATAGTAACGCTAGTACCATCAGGGTACAAGTTTTCTTAATACTACAAAATACAAATATTTGAGAATAAGTCTAATTAACAAGGCTTTATCCAACAGGGGGCTCCTCCTTGGTATATCTGACCAAATTTGGTTCCAATCGGTTCACTATATCATACAGGTGCCATAGGAACAATCATATTTTGTGAACAAAACAATACCGAAATGCGACTAAAATGTATGGAAAAAACCTATACCCTGTCGGTACTAGCGTTACCATATTGTAACAAGAAAAAGAAAAGCGTAAATTTACCGGGAAAACTTTTTTTAAACTCCCGTTTTTTATTTCATAATTAAAAAGAGCATTCTTTTACCTTTCTAATGATGTGTGCATTCAGAGCTAAAATTGGCTAAACGATTTAAATTTACTTGCGTCGAATTGCCAAATGTTTCTTTGCACTGCAGAATATAGGGAGCAACTTAAAGCGCATTTTTCAATTAGCTAGCTTTAAGAGTTTGTTTCAATCAACTTTTTATCAGTAAGAGACAACAATTTTCTCTTAGAATATCATATTGATGTTGGTCTAATGTTAATAATTAAGTTTAAGTAAATTTATATTGCGTGTTACTATATGGTAACGCTGGGGCTATTCGGGTTAAAGTTATTTCATTACATTTTGGCATCAATGGAAAGGTCTTCAAAATGCTGTTTGAATGATTTAAAACTTTCCTTAACCCATTAAGTACCCATTGTAAATTTCGAATTTATGTAAAAATCTATAATATGTGTATATTTTAGAGCAACATGCAGTCAATATGTCACCTATAGTAAGAAGCATGATAAACTCGAGCATCAACCGCGAGATCGGACGGTAATCGAATCGGCACCAATCTGCAGATCGGCATCGTGACATCGTAGGCGTATCCAATGCTCGCAACGCCAACGATGTCGCTCTGGGTAGGGCGCCGAACCTCGCCGGCTGGGAATTTTCCCCTGCTGCACCATTAAGCCCCAATGAGAATATGTAAGTACTCCAATAATCTTCATCTGCCGCTGGTCAATGCAACCGCAATTTTCTTATTTTACGTTTTTTTATAATAATTGTAATCATTGGTATTTTAATTTTTTGAATCGATTGTCTGTGTACAGCACTTATGAATCGCTTCTAACTTTGCTGCCGTCACAAGGGTGTGTCCAGGCTCGGCAATTTGTTGAATCTAGTTGCAGGCAGGCAGGCAAGCAGGCAGAGATTCGTTCGGCTGAGAGGAGGCCAGCAGCTACTTCATATGCAAATTGCGCTTGGCGGGCCGTTTAATTTGAGCGTCTTCATTTTGTTGGTTAGCGTCGACATCGATCGAGTGCGCAAGGTCGGTGATTGTACAAAATTATAGAAAATTGCAATGATTGGCAATGTGGCCAAGTCGCTGCCGGCTTCAAGTCCTGGCCAAATTGGCAATTCCAGTTTTATTTTTGTTTTTATGATTTTGTGTCTTTCGCTCACTTGCCTTCTGTCTCGCTCTCAGCTGAGTTGCATACACGTCGCGTGCCTGTTTTTGATTTTGGAGTCATCCGCAAGCCTGTCAAGTGAGTGTGTGCCGTCTATGAAGTGCTTAATCCGCTTCTTAGCGAATCGTTTGATTGATGCAGCATTATGCCTGCTCATCTAACATTGCTTCGAACGAAGCAATTATTACACAAGGGAACAAAAATTTGTTGATTAAGAATTAATAGTTGTTTTTATGGTAATTTGGGGCGCTTGTTGTTTTTTCTATCAGCTCGACTTTTCAAAATATACCGTTATTTTCAAAAATAAGGCACGGCCACTACATATATTGAAATATCTGAAAAATGGTTTACCATATTCAGTTTAAAAAAATCTCCAAGACTCGTCAACAATATTATCTTTAAGCTCTGCCTACATTGACTTTAACTTTGTTTCAGAGATATTGTTGATGTTTTGCAAAAAAAATCAATTTTAAATTCGGTTTTCGCAAGTACGAAAAGTCTGAAAAAATGTAAAACATACTACTTTACACAAAAATCTTGAACTAAACCCAAAATGTACTTGTTTCTTGTTCAAAACATTGTCATAATTAATTAATTTAAATCTTAAAACGTACACTAGTATTTGTAATATTTCGGTTAACTGCCATAGGAATATGAAGTCAAAATTCTAAAATTAAGATCGATTCGTACTTAATTCAAGATTTTTAGTACACAGCAATCTTAAAATTTTACGGTATAAATTCAAGTATGGTCAAACCTAATTTTAGAGTGGCATAATTTTCTGAATGTATAAATTAATAAAAAAATAAAAACAAACGATAATTGGCATTCTGCACTGTGCGCAAAAAGGGTGAGCTACCACGAACATAATAATTACTTTTTGCGCAGTGCCAAATGTAATTTTTCTTGTTTTTTTTTATTAATTTTTATTATTATTTAAAATTTTTATATTAAACTTAATTTTGCTCGTCACAAAATTGGATATTAGAAATTTTGGGGCTGGAAATTGCTTTCGTCACTAGACTTTTACCTCGTGTAAATTTTTTTTTTGTGGGATATCAGAAATTTTTGTAATTACTTTTTTTTGACATTATATTATAACTATCATTAATGCAGACAGATAATAAAATATGTTAATTTATTTGTTGAATTTCTTTCTTTTTTAAAAAAAAAATTGTTTTCTTAAAAAATAAAGAGAACAAGGGGCCACGCCCCATGCGTTGATTTCCGACCAATGGTTCCCATGGCAGCTATATGATACATGGAACCGATTTGAACCAAATCTGGTCAGAATGTACAAAACCAACATAAATGCATATTCTATCAGTTTGGTTAAGATATCTCAAAAAACGAAAAAAACTTTTTCAAGCTAAGACTTGATTTTTGTCCGATCTGTCCCATGACAGCTATGTGATATAGTAGACCGATTTAAACGAACTTCGGTTAGGATGTACAAATATAAGTAAAATGCATATTATATCATTTTAGTTCTGATATCTCAACAAATAAAAAACTTTTTCATACTAAGACTTAATTTTCAATTGAGCGTCTCTATATGATATAGTGGACCGATTTAAACCAAATTTGGTCAGAATGTATAATACAAGCCCAGGTGCATATTTCATCATTTTGGTTCTGATATCTCAACAAACAAAAATCTTTTTCATACTAAAACTTCATTTTCCATGTATCGTTCCTATTGCAGCTGTATGATAAAGTGGTCCGATCCAAAAATAAAACAAAGCTTGGTCTGCCTATGGTATCCAGGAACCTACATTTCAAGTTTGAAGTCTCTAGCTCTTATGGTCTCTGAAATCGACGAGTTCAAACAGACGGACGGACGGACAGACAGACGGTCATGGCCCAATCGACTCGGCTGTTGATCCTCATCAAGAATATATAGACTTTTAGGGGTCTGACACGCCCCATTCGGCCTGCTACATACATTATGCCAAACACATTCATGGGCTCAGGGTATAAAAAAAATAAATAAATTTCAAATGCGTTGCGGAAAGACGCAACAAATTTAGGTCAATTAAACTAGTTTAAGCCCGAATAGTCGAAAAACAAAGACAAACTATCTGGCAACATTGGCGTATTCTGCAACACAAAACAAAATTTTTTGGCAACACTGGTTATTTTTTGTCGCGTAAAAGCTGTCTGCTACATAGGTTTGCTTAAATGCCACTTTATTGCTGCTGCTCTTTGAAATCTTAGTAATACGTATATATACACTTATAGCCTATTTCCAAGACAGCACATTTGGCTCATTCGACGCCATTTTCATCATTTGGCCCAAATGTGATCTTCATTTCAGTACAAAATCCGAATGATCATTTTGGCTCATTCATAATGAATGAGCCGATTTTTTGTCATTCGACCCTGTGAATTTCAGTATTTTTTTATCGAACACGCGATGTTTATCGATAAACTCTTAAAAAAAAGCAAATATCACCTTAACCAGCTGTTTTCATCAATAAAATCGGTAGGCATTAAATTTGCGCCAATTATAATATCATAATAAATAATAAAATGTTGTTATTGTCTGCTTTCTATAATTTGTGCACAGAAGCCGAACAGCTGCTTTGCTTTAAGTGTCTTAACAGTTTCACATTTGGTCGTGGAAAGCCAAATATGAGGCACATTCAAATGTGAGCAAATGTGGCAAATGTGAGTGGTCGTGGAAATAGCCTATAAATCGGTAATACCGAAACGAATTTTTACAGATAAGTGTGATGTACCAAAAAAACGAGGAATTTTATTGACTATAACCTATTGAAATTTAATAAAGATGTCATGTGTTAGTTTTTCAAAAAACGCTAAAATGTAAGCTAAAAAATCTTATTTCAGCTGTAAAATGTTACCTAAGTACTTTAGAAAAAAAGTAATGGTACGCCTTAAAACCCCCAAACTCACCTCTCCAATGATCTATTTGACATATCTGTAGCTTCTATGGTTTGGAAACTATTGGGGCTTAAATAATCGGGTTTTAGCGATTTCCCGCTTAACTAGCGGTTTTTTCAAAAAGTCGTAAAACAAAGTTTTCTAGATTTTCAAAAAGGAACAAATCCGCATCATTACATCTAAGGTTATTTAGCGCTTTGATGCAAACATACAAACAAACTGACTTTTCATCTCATTTTAAGAATTCCACTAAAAATTTTAATTGTCTTTTGAACCAGTTCTTGGATTCGGGTGATCGAGATATCAATTGACGCGTATTTTTGATTAGAAGTTTTAAAAAATAAAAAAAATTTTACCAAAAGGCCCCAACGGCCTCATTAGCTGTGATCGCTTTAATTTTGACCCTCACACTTACACCCCCTATCTCATTAACCAGGTGAGTTAGAAGAAGTATGCCATTTTGTAGGCTAGGACTAAACCTTTCGATCGGTATATAACTCGATCTGATCGGACAGTCATAGCAAATTTTCCATATTAGCTGTATATATTGCTAGTCGCCTTTTGCACTCTTCGTGCTGCTTTCGTCACTAGCGCGAACTGCCGTCCGCAGTGATTAAATGTACATGGAAAGCTACCATTATTTGAAGCTTAGTTGGCTCCCAGAAGAAAATGAAAATTTTAATTTAACTTTATTGTTTTTTTTACTCAGCTTTGTTTTCTCGAACTTAACTGTTCATTTATTTAAGGCCGCTGATTTCTAATTTGATCTCGATTTTTCTTCATCAGCTTGCGTTTTTTAGTTACAGGTACTTATCGAATTTTTTATTTTTTTCATCAATAAAAGTTAATAAAAATCATAGTTTTACTCCTTATTGGGTGATTTTCAAAATAATATTATTTTTATTTTTTTGAGATGTAATTGGTTCCTTTGATAAACTCTAATTTTCGAAAACCTCCCAATGAGGAGTTAAGCTATGATTTGGAAAAAAGTCAAAATTTCGACAAGTACCTGTAACTCAAAAAGTCGACCTGATAAAGAAAAATGGAGATCAGATTGGAAATCAGCGATCCCACATTAGTAAAAAAAACTTCTAAACATTTCAAATCACCACACAAAAAGTTTAATTTTGTTTAGTGATGCAAAAAAACATCGATGCATCGCACATCGAATTTTATTTGACGATGTTTCGCGATGCTTTACGAAGTTTTTGCAGATACCGATGTTCATCGATGCATCGAAGTTAGCCAAAAACATCGGTCGTAACGATTTAGTCTGCTATAAAAGCATAACAAACAATAAATATGACAGCTACGGAAGCACTAATTGTTATTATTATAATTTAAAACATTGTTAATTTAAAATATGGATCAACGGAATTTATTGTGATAATATAGAACATAAAAAATTGTTTATGTTATGAAATCAAAATTTTTATGATTTTATTAAATTCGAATAATAGATATACGATATCAACTCTTAATTTTTTTTTTAATGGAATTTTGTTAAGAAAACAGAACATTGGACACCATCGATGCATCGAAGTTTTTGACCAATGTTTCATACACCATCGAATTTTCATTTTGTTAACATCGATGAACATTGACATCGAAGTTTCGACCCTAATTAACATCACTAATTTTGTTTCCTTGTGTTATCATACTATTTTAAAAAAAAATTACATTTTTTTTTGTTGAAAATATCCTGCTGAATGCAAGAAGTAGTAACAATTTTATATAGCACTAGGTCTTATGGGCTGTGCAACGATCAGTGAGTAAGAAAGTCAGGTCAAAAAATTTTATATATATAGATCAAATTTGTTGTAAAATATGTTTCCCTGCAATTGGACTTTGGGAAAATAGTCAGATTTGTCAAGGGATTAAAGCTATATTTGGCCGGAAAAAGCCAGGTTTGGCTATATATTGCTAAATAAATGCTATATTTTTCAGGAAAATTTAAGATTTGTCGTGCAAAAGCTAATCTGTAAATTTAGTTAAGATATCGCAAAAATCAAAGAACTGTTTTAAAAGGTTAATTTGAACCCGATTGTTCCTATGGCAACTTTAAGATATAATTATCCGATTTTAACCAATATTTGTACCATATGGTAATATGGTAATACATACTCTATAAGTTTTTTTGATGTTAAAAATGAAAGACACTTTGATTTATTTAAGTCATAGCTTATATTCAGTTATTTAGCTCGTTTTATAATCGCAACACCGACACCACATGTACACAGTTCAAAGCACAGAAAAAGAAGGAAGTTCATAACTTAAAGTGGAAACACACTATATTTAAAAGGCAAAACTTAAAGTAGTGTTGCATAATGATATTTTTGTATGTTGAAGGTATTCCAACAGTTAAGGTAGATCAAAAAACAAAAAAGTTTTTCATACTGAAGGTTAATTTAAACCCAATTGTTCCTATGACAGCAATATGATTTAGTCATCCGATTTTGACTAAATTTGCGTAGGGTATAACAGTCAGTCCCAAAGACACAATCTGTGAGTTTAATTCAGATATTTTAAGAAACAAAAAATTTTTTCGTATTAAAGGTTATTTTACCCCTGATTGTTTCTATGGCTGCTATATGATATAGTCATCTGATTTTAACAAAATTTGGTCAGTGTTTAACATATGGTAAAAAAAAACACAATCGTTGTGTATGGTTGAAATAGCTCTAAAACTAACAAAGTTGTTCATACTAAAGTTTGATTTGCATTCAATTGTTCCTACGGCAGCTATATTATGTAATAACCTGATTTTGACCAAATTTGGTCACTGTACAACAGTCCCAAAAACAAAATCTGTGATTTTGGTTGAGATATCTTATGAAACAAAAAAGTTTTTATACTATAGAAAAATTTTAACCTGATTGTTCCTATGACAGCTATCTGATATAGTCATCCGATTTTCACCAAATTTGGTCAGAAGGTAACATATGGTAAAATAGACACAATCATTGAGTTTGGTTAAGATATTTTTATACTTAACAATTTTCTCAAAGTGTCAACTTTGACCCCCCTGCAATTTGAATTTCGCAAAATTTCGGAGGACAAAAGTATTTTGACATTAGATAAATTAGATTGTTATGGAGATTTCTTATGGCTTATTGAGTTTATGCATTTAAATGACTTTTAATTTTATAAGTAATATATATTACTTACTAAAATATAAAAAATTATAATTTTTTGTATTACAGTTTCGAAAAAAAAATTAATTTTTGACAATAGTTAGTGGACAAAAGTTTTTTGACAATCTAATGTATTAACTTCCACATCTCTCAAAAATGTCGTAATTAATTGGGCCTTGTGACATGGAGCGTTGTCCTGCTTCAGTATAAATGATTGTCCAATGAGTCGGTCACCGAAAGTCAATGCGTGGTCATTCTGGACACGTAAATATTTATCCCTGTTCGTTGTTCCATCAAGTGGTAGTAAGTCACCAACGCCATCGAAGCACACGCAACCCCAGAACATCACCGATCCTACACCAAGTGGTACCCGTTCGAGCACAGGTTAAATTTTTTTGCGTGGATTCTTCGGCAACCTGCAATACATCTTTTTCTTTGAAAAGTGCTTTCATCTGTCCATAACACTTGTTCCCAATACGATGGCGGCTTTTTTTTGTTATTCTAGGGGGCTCCGCCTCCTGCTCGCTTCTCTCGCCAACCCCTGGCTCGCTTCGCTAGCTAAATTGAAGCGTGAAAAAAGAAGAACTTCTTATATTTTTCTTGAATAAACCCCTTTCACGCAAAAATTAATTACTGTACTATTTTAATAATTCGGAAACTTGTTAATTCGGACAACCTGATTATTCGGACACTTAATAATTATCTTTAAAATATTCTGTAGCCCGGGCACCACACAAATTTGTTGATTCTAAAATCCGATCACATTAACTTGTTTGTATGTAAGAAAAGAATAAAAGTAGCAAAAATATGTGCAAGAGAAGGCATTTCAACTGCATTTTCTGTCTTTCAAGAGTAAATCGTCGTTATTTCTAACATTGGGTTTATTCGACAGGTTTTTTAATCACAAATGCCTCCTTTACTTTTGATGGATCAGTAATCAGTTGCTGCTAAATGACATGATAGCTTCTTATACAAATCAGACTACTACGTTTTTTCACCGTTCGTACAAAACAATTTTTATCAGTTATTATACGTTATGAAAAAAATTTGATATTTTTTGTCGTTGGAAATTTCTTGTTAAATGCGATTTGTAGCAATAAATTTATATAATATAATATTTTTTGCACGCTGCTAGATTATGGCAGCTATATGATACAGTCACCCGATTTAGACCAAATTTGAACAAGGTGTAAGATTTAGTAAAGAAGACATATTCTGTGAGTTTTATTGAGATAGCTCAACAAACAAAAATAATCTTCATACTAAGAGTTAATTTCCATCCAATTGTTCCAATGGCAACTATATGATACAGTTACCCGATGTTGACCAAATTTGGTCAGGGTGTAACAGGCAGTTTTAAATACACAGTCTGTGAGTTTGGTAGAAGTGTCTTAAGAAACAAAAAAGTTTTGATTACTAAAGGTTTCTTAGAGCTTGATTGTACTTATGAGAGCTATAAGCTATATGTGTAACATATGGTGATAAAAAACACAGTCTGTGAGTTTGGCTGGGATAACTTAAAAAACAATAAAGTTTTCCTTACTAAATGTGAATCTTAGCCCGATTGTTCTTATTGCAGCTATATGATATAGTAACCCGATTTTGCCCACATTGTAAAATATCGTAAAATTAAAAAAATATTAATAAAATGAAATAAAAAAATGAAAATAAAATCTTGCCTCTACAGGAGTTTGATCCAGGGGAACTCTTGTTAATAATAAAAAAAAGCATAAAAGCATAATTTTTCAGTTTGGTTACAATATCTCAAAAATGCGCCTAAGTGAGCCAAAAATCGACAGTCGCTCTAACCTAAGCTACAATTTCTCATAAGCTAAAAAGTTTTTCATACTAAGACTTGATTTTCGCCCGATCGGTTCTACGACTGCTATATTATAAAGTGGACCGATTTGAACCAACTTAGGTCAGGATGTATAGGAGTAACTTAAATGCAAATTCTATCAGTTCGGTTACGATATCTCATAAAACACAAAAGTTGTTCATACTAAAACTTGACCGATAGGTAATATTACTTCGGTCAGGATATATAAAACCAAGTTAAATGCATATTGTATCAGTTTGATTGAGATATTTCATAAAACCAAAAAGTTTTTTACATTAAAACTGGATTTTCGCCCGATCGGTCTTATGACAGCTATATAATATAGTGGTCCCCAGATTTAACTTTAATTTTTTTCTTTACAGTTCATAATTTATATTTAATTTTATTCGTATTTGTAATATTTAACTAATTTTTATACTTGGTAATTTTTTCTTTGCCGACTGCTTTTAGTCGTTCATAAATAAATAAAATAAATAAAAACAAATCATATTAATATTGAGAGTGAATGGTTTTGATTAACATTACATTTTTTATACATCACAAAATAATAATATTATTTTCAATTCTTTTTTTTTCAGCCGAAATCATTAGCGAAAGCTAATAAATTATTAGTTTTAAGAAAAAAATAAATAAATAACATATTATAAACTTAAATAAAATATATAAACTTTGGTGCAAATAGATGGCCGCACCCAGTTTTCTCAGTTTACGCATAGAAAGAGTGGAGCTAGAACAATTTTGAGATTACCGTTTGAAAGAGCATTAAAAATAATGGAAAAGAGATAATAAACATCATCACTCTCCATGGAAAGTTTTACCGTTATGATTTATTTATGTTTTATCCAAGGTGCAGAATTATAGCCGCACTTCACCAAATAAAATAATATGCTGAAAAATGTTAACTAATTTAATTATTTTTATTCAGTTTAATGTTGAATATAACCTTCCTTAGCAATAAATAATTAGTAGATCATATTCGCCACACAGTCTACCAGACTTTTTATATCGCTAAGGGACAGATCTTCCACTGACTTACTTACGGCCAATTGCAGCGCCTTAGGATTATCTTACTAGGTGTTTTTGGCGTAAATCCTTTAGATCATCAAAGCCCAAAAGTTATTCACTGAATTTCAGTCCAGAAATCATACGGACCACTCCAAAAAACTTATTCAAGCCAACAACACGTCTCACAACTAACGTGCATTTATGAGATGCTCTGCTCAAAAATGAATCTTTTGCGACTTTTATCGCGATGCAAATGCCAAACCATCAAAGATCCTCCTCCAAAATTCCTCTAAGAAAAGCGCACGTGCTCATCACTTAAAAATAAAAAATTTAAAAAAAATGACCCAACGACCCTATCAGTTGCAATCATTTAAATTTTTCCCCTCCCACTTACTTGAACCAGGTAAATTAGCAAAAGTTTTAGTATGCCATTTAGCTATTTAGTTAGGACTAAACCTTTCGATCGGTATATTACTCGATCTGATCGGACAGTCGTAGCAAATTTTCCATATTAGCTGTATATATTGCTAGTCGCCTTTCGGACCCTTCGTGCTGCTTTCGTCACTAACGCAGACTGCCGTCCGCCGTGATTTTTACTTTTTGTCTACTGATTTTAGTGGACGTTAAATAATTGAATAAAAATACAAGAAAGATGATAATTTTTCAGGGATCTCGCTGTTGCAAAAATTGCAAGAGGAGTTCGACCTTGACAGTGGTAAGCAGCGGATCGGCAAAAGATGAGCATTTTCTTAAAGTTTTGTACTCTGTGCACCTCCTGAAACTCTGTTTTTCACGAGAAAAACTTCTTGGTGTCGTTGTATGTGACGAACCAAACCTTGGAGGTGACTTAACAAAAGTAACACTTTCGTGACCAACAAAAATCGTTAGCACTGGCAGGGCCGTTTCAGAATCTGCTGTGCCGCCACAGAGCTTTAGTTTCGCGTCCAAAAAGTGCAAAATTGCTTTTACAAATTTCTACAGCGTCTCGTGCGTCGTTTGATGTCCATAATCTTCAGCGTGAGTTGCGGCTACAGATCCGTTGGCATGTTTTCTGCGGCCACTTTGACGCGGAGGGCGCGATTATCAGCCAATATGCGCCATCGTGGTCATAACGAGTGAGTCCATTCTTCGAAGCATGTTTGGTCAAAACAGCAGACTTTAGGATTTCCAGTTTCCGCTTCAGTCCTTATAAAATATGACCTGAAAAAAAAAAAAATTTAATTGTTTTGTAAAAGGAGAAATAGAATTTTATTGGTGCACCGCTGAACGTAAAAATTTCACCAAATGCAGTGAATCATCTAAACTTAAAAATAATTAAGTTCTTCTTTACAAGGTAAAAGTCTAGTGACGAACGTTTTTAGATGCCCCAAACTTTTATTTTAATCCTCTTTGGATGATACAAAATTTTCCTTAACCCATTAAGTACCCATTGAAAATTTTGAATTTAACAGGATTTAAATGACCTTTTCATTGATGCTAAAATCGTCATAAAGTTATTTCAAATTATAAGTACATTTAACTTTATATTTTGGGAAAAAAAGTATGCCGACCACTGTATCTATATTTCATTTATACACAGCTTTATATTTAAACCAGTAGTTTTAGAGCCATCAATTTTTGTATTAAGAAAATAATAATTTTTTTTGTTTAGAATTTGTTGTTTTAGCTTTAAATACTTTCACATTTTGACCATATTCGGTTTAAACCGGATAACAATATCATATAGCTGCCATAGGAGGGATCGGTTCAGAATCACCCTTAAGTATGAAAACTTCTAGGGTTTTTAAGATATAAATTCCAATCTAGAAGGTTGTGTATTTGGTTATGTGTTTTATATCCCTACCAAATTTGGTTCAAATGGGTTCACTATTCAATATAGCCATAGGAACGATCGGTCAAAAATCTATCTTTGGTATGAAAAACTTTCTTATTTTCTAAGATATTTCACCAAAAGCACAAATTGTGTAATTTAAGTTGTCTTATATATCTTCACCCAAAACCGGTGAAAGTCCGTCCACTATACGATTTAGCTGCCATAGGACCGGTCGGTCTAAAATCAAGTTTTAGTATGAAAACCTTTTTTGTTTATCTTAATTAAAGTAATAGAACATGCATTTGAGTTGGTCTTATGCATCGTAAACGAAGTTGGTTCAAATCGGTTCACTATATTATATAGCTGACTGATCGGTAGAAAGTCATCAAGTTTTAGTATAAAATATTTTTTATTTTTGGAGATATCTCAATTAAACTCATGAATTGGGTATTTTATTGCCCTTTACATCATTACAAAATGTTGTCAAAATCGGAGCACTATATCATATAGCTGCCATAGGAACGGTCGATACGAACTGTCGATAAGCAAACTTTAAACTTTTTTATTTTTCTATGTTATCTTTACCAAACTTACATTTTAAAAATTTCGTCCTATAAAACTTGTCAAAATTTGGTTGGAATCGGACCACTATAACATATATATGCCATGGGACCGATCAGTCGAAAATCAACCTTTGCGTTAAACTTGTTTTATTGCTTATATGCTAATACCTTAGCCGTCTTTCCATAAATTTTAACGGCAAATATACTTAACGATGGGTAATTAATATAGCTTTATAAATGGGAAAAATATCTCAAAAAACAAAAAAGTTATTCATACTAGAACTTGATTTTCGACCCTTCGTTTCTATGGCAGCTATATGATATAGTAGTCCGATTTGAACCAACTTCGGTCATAATGTGTAAGACAATAACAAGTTCATATTCTGTATGATTGGTTAAGATATCTCAAAGAACACAATCATTTCTTATACTACAGTCAATACCGCTCATTAAAATCGACAATAACATTCCTTGATATAAAATGTTATTATATCGCCGTTTCTCCATGGATTTTAATGATTAATAACTTAAACGACGCCCAATTAATGCAGCTTTGCAAAAAGAGGTAAAAGAGGTTCAAAATATCTGTCGAAGTTTCCTTGAATTTCAAAATAAAAAAGATTAAAAAAACAAAATTTTCCTCATTCAAAAATTAAAAGCTCTAGAACTACCGGTTTAAATCTTAGACTGTGTATTGATGAATTACAGATATATTAATTAGCTTTCAGAAAAAGTAAAGCTTTTGAATATCAGTCTTAGCATTCTCAAGTAATGATCACAAAAGTGTGCGCACCTCTAAAAAGCGGCAAGATAAAAAAGGCTAATTTTAAAAAACTCTAAAAAAAAAACTCTGCCATAAAAAAAATTTTTTTTCGTCGTTTTGGGCTTTATATCTATCCAAAAAAGTCGGTTTGTTTTAATTCGGATTTGGAGTGTTGCCAAGTGTAATCATTATTTTTGAGTAATTAACTAAAGTTATGAATAATAAAATTAATAATAATAATTATTTTTGTTTAAGAAAAAAAATCAAATATGGTGATTATTATGATTTGAATCGTAGAAAATTTTCCTTTCTTCCGATGACAATCATCAGTGATTGCAGTGTTGTGCCAGAAGCTTGCTGTGTTCCAGACCCTTTGTTTGGTGTATAACACGACAACAGATCGCTGGAGCATACGCGCTGCGACCAACCGTGCCAGACAGCTTTGCGTCGCGTCAGGTGCCATGATCTCGACCCTGTGACCGTATAACATCACCGTCCACCAATCAGCAGAACGCCAAGAGCATCAAGAACATCAGAAAGTTAAAAAAGATTACCTTATCCCCCCTAAGTGACCCGAAAGGAGACATATTTTGTGAAAATTTAATTAAAATTTATTGGGGCATCGCACGTGAAAAATGAAAATGTATACATAAAAAGATAGCCAAAAATTTAGTCGAACTTAAAATTAATGTAAATATACAGCTATAGACACAAAAATAGCACAAAAGAAATGCGCAAGTAAAAGACGTTTTAATTAATAGAAATCAAATTTTACACAATAAAGCACAGTGACCTTTCACTGCGGACGAAAGCAGCGCGAAGGGTGCGAAAGGCGACTAGCAATATATACAGCTAATTTGTAAAGTTTGCTACGACTGTCCGATCAGATCGAGTTATATACCGATCGAAAGTTTTAGTCCTAACTTAAAATTTGCTAAAACTTTTTCTAGCTCACCTGGGTCACGTGATAAGGGGGTGTAAGTTGGAGGGGCAAAATTTAAATAATTGCAGCTAATGGGACTGTTGGGCCTGTTGGTACAATTTTTTATTATTTAAAAATTCGTATCAAAAATACGCGTCGATTGATACCTCGATCACCCGAATCCGACAAAATTTATTTGAAATTTGAAATTTTTAGTGGATTTCTCAAAATGGGATGAAAAGTCAGTTTGTCTGTTTGTTTGTCCGTATCAAAGCGCCAAAAAGCCTTAGACGTAATGATGGGGATTTATTCCTTTCCGAAAATCTAGAAATGTTTGTTTTACGACTTTTTGAAAAAATTGCTAGTTTAGATGGAAAACGCTAAATGCCGCTAAATAGTTCCAAACCATTAAGGTTACAGATATTTCCTATATATCATTGGAAAGGTGACTTTTAGGGCTTTTAGGCGTACCTTTAAAAATTTTTCTAAAGTACTCAGGTAACAAATTACAGGTGAAGTAAGGTTTTTTAGCTTACATTTTAGAGGTTTTTTAAAAATTTACTCGTGACATCTTTATCAAATCAATAGGTTATAGTCAAACAAATTCCTCGTTTTTTGGTATATCAAACTTATCTGTAAAAATTCGTTTCGGCAAGATATTATCAATTAAGTGTATTCTACTAAGGACAAAAAGTACCGGGAAATTAGAATTTAAAAAACTTTGGGATTCCGATTGGAACAAATGTTTATAATTTTAGGTTGGCACTACTGTCATTAACTTCTGTGCAAAATTATACGTTAAAATTTTCATTAATGTTTAAGTTACTATTAATTTTGTATGACGCCAAATGTGCATTTGGCATTATTATCATTAAAAAACACACAAAAATTGGAATTCGGTATTGCGCAAAAAGTAATTATTATGTTCGTGGTAGCTCACCCTTTTTGCGCACCGTGCAAAATGCCAATTTTCGTGTGTTTTTTTTATTTTAAAATTTTTACATTAAATTTTTCGTCACAAAATTGGATATCAGATCTTTTGGGGCTGGAACATGCTTTCGTCACTAGACATTTACCTCGAGTAGAGGATTTTTTTGTTATAGCCTTACTAGTAATTTCAATAAATATTGAACAAAAGTCTCTAAACAAAAACAATAAACACAAAAAATTGAAAAGTAAAGAAAAATGAGTCATATAAATAGAACATTTTCATAAAGTTGCCAACTTTTTTCAAAAAACAAACTTAGAACTTTTAATTATTATTAATATTTCAGTATTTGGTTGAACACAATTTTCAATTACTGCATTGCAATTTCGACCCATAATTTTCACCTAATCCTGGTATCTATCCCTTACAATGAAATTCCAAATTAATTAACAATAGTATTACAAAGTATTCCAAGGTAGTTAACTATTACATCTTTCCATATATTTCCTATCGTGTTTAGGTCTTGGCTTTGGACCGTCCAATCCAAAACATTAATGGATAAGTCCTTGAGGCACTTTTGACTATCATAGAGGTGTGCTTTGGGTCATAAATGTCCACATTATCAGCATATGCTCAAAAGAATTTGGTTCCATTGGGTTCTTAAGGATGTATAAATTCCAAAATGCAACAATTATGTCCCGATTACGGCAAAGCCAGGCCACGTCAGGCTACGCTATACCAGGAATTGGCAATTGAGAGCATCTTGAATCCTCCGTGATGCTTCATGGTCTTCATGGTGTCTCTGAAGTTTTATGCTTGACATTTTGGACGACAAATAACGGTTCTACCATCGTGTCCTACTCTATTGATTTTATTTTCGTCATCCGGAGCAATTTTTTCCAAACATTTTTGTTTTTTTTTTTGGGTGGGTCATTTAAAAAGAGCATTCTCTGATTGGTGTCGCGTTTGGACAGGTCTGGATCATTTAGTCGTCTTCAAAAAAGATTTTTTAATACATTGGGTGCGTTCACCAGAACTCATCAATCGTCAATCATCTATCACCTATCAATAAAATTGTGAGTTCTGGTGAACGATTTAATTTAATTGTAACCAACGCCGTAAGAATTAAAACATAATGAAAACTATAGTTATTTCTGTAAAATTTGCCTGTGTCTGTGAACAAAATGGAAATCCAAAGTTGAAAAAATTGAAATTATTTTAAACTAGGGGGCCGGTGCTACAGTGAAGCATACTTGACTGTCGGAGACCCCGTACTTACTGTGGCAAAAACTAAAAATGGAAAAAATTCAAATATATTTAGTTAACTTAAATGCATATTCTATCAGTTTGTTTACGATGGCTCATAAAACATAAAAGATTTTCATACTAAGACTTGCTTTTCGCTCGATGGGTCATATGGCAGCTATATGATATGGTGGTCTGATTTGCACCAACTTCTGTCATGAATTAAAAGAATAACCCGATGGGTGTGTTGTTAGTGGAAGCGAAATGTGCATTTCCGAGATTCGTTAAGAACACACGTTCCTATAAAACACATATATGTGTGTTACAAATGTTAATGAACATGACAAAAATAAAATTATCAACAAAACAAAAAAAAAATTTAAAAAAAAAATATAAAAGTAAAAAAAAAGTTGACGGAGCTCCGCGGAGCCGGCAGTTTCTGGTATGTTTTTGCTGCACATATTAAAATTGTTTTCGCACTTTTCGTTGTAGAATTTTTTTAATTTCAGGCCCAAACCCTCAAATTTTTTCTAAGTTCAAACTCTTTTTGAAATATCGGCGCCCCTAATATCTTAGCGCCCGGGGCGGTTGCCCCCCATACAGCGAGAGCTCGGAGGGCGCAACAAGGCGCTGCAACCACACAGCTCCACGTTTAGAGTGGGCACTTCTGATGAGTCTCACTCTCTCCTAGTTTTAGCCAACCGATCATGCGCACCGCAACTTAAGCTTCTGGAGTTCAGTGGAGGATACACTCAGTGGGCATCGTTCTTTGCCATGCTTAAGCGCTGGACGCGATTCGCTTATTGGATATGATCGATGAAAACTATGCTGTAGCTTTAGATTTGCTTGAGAGTCGTTTTAATAATAAGCGTCTCATCTTCCAGGAACACATCTTTGAGCTTATTGAGTTGAAAAATGTGGAGACAAGTACAGCGGTCGAGCTTCGTCAATTTTCCGAGTATGTGGCGCCAAACATCACAGCCTGCTGCATCTTGGCAAGCATAGCTCACCTGTCGATGGCTCAACCTCCCAGGATGCTCAAGTCATTTCGCAGACTGCACAATCTGCATCGTTATTGTCGTCTCACAGCACTATGTCTGCAACTCTGTCTTCACCACTTTCTGTCACCCAGAATCCCAAGACCGATGTTATGCTGGATCGTTCCCTGTCGTGTGCTTCTCGACTCTGGGTCACAGCTGCACATAGTAACGTCTCGTCTCGCTAATCAACTCCATCTGCGGAGGGCCAGAGCCGAGGCAGCAGTTTCAGGAATTGGCGACTCAGTTTTTGCATCAGATGGATACATAGTGAGCATCAATTTACAGTCTCGGTTGTCTGAGTTCTCCACGAGAATTTCGACTTTGGTTGCTCCCACCATCACTGAAAATCAGCCGATGTTCACTGCTGACATTGCATCATGGAATATACCATCGAATATTCAACTGGCAGAACCTGAGTTTTATAAGTCCCAGAAAATCGATATGTTAATTGGAGCTAACTTGTTTTTCGATTTACTTTGCATTGGTCAGATAAAACTTGCTGCTGGACTGCCGCTGCTGCAAAAGACTCGTTTTGGATGGCATGCATCTGGAGGCATCTTACATAAAGTCAAGGCAATACAATGCAATAAGCACATCATTGGTTGAGTCATCTGTAGAGCCTTGCCCTGGAATCAATAATCTTATTCGCCGTTTCTGGGAGCTGGAAAGCTGCTCTGAGCCTGATTCTGCACCGACCAAGGAGGAGCACACTACCCGGCACTAAAGTCGCAATATGCAGATTTTATTAAGGAATATTTGGATTTAAGCCATATGTCTCCCGTTGAACCAGAATATCTAAGCAAATGTAAATTGTATTTGCCACACCATTGCGTACTGAAGGAAATGAGCCCCACCACCAAGCTCAGGGTCGTCTTCGATGGTTCAGCAGCTAGCTCTTCAGGACTCTCCCTAAATGATATACTGATGGCAGGCCCCACAATTCAAGCAATGCTGTTGCTTGAAAATTGCCCCCGAGGACAGCTTCCTTCATTGTACCGTGTGGCGCGAAAAACACCACTCAATACAGGTCTATAAGAAAGACACCGTAAACTTCGGTACGAAGCTAGCATCATTTCTCTACGTGCGTGCTATGCATCAATTGGCGATCGACGAGCCGTTTTCATTCCCTTTTGGTGCGGAAGTTGTTAGACGAGACCTCATCTCAGGTGCCAAATCTGCTCAGAAGGCCATGGAGGTTCTACATCAAGCCTCTGGATTACTGGCCGAGGGTAACTTTATGATTCTAAAATGGTGTTCTAACGACACCACTGCGCTTCAGAGCGTGCCCAGCGAGAACAAGGAATCACTATTAAGATCCTTGCTTGGACTATTTCCTGTTTGCTTTCTTGCCCCTAAAGTATCCCTCAAAGTTAACAAAACGTTCTATCATGTAAGCAATAGCACGTTTTTATGACCCACTTGGTCTTGTTTGCCCAGTAACTACCAAGGCAAAAATTTTCATGCAGGATCTATGGATGAGAGTTTTCCTGCATATCTTGCAACAGCATGAACAAGTTTTTGCTCTGATTTTCAACAGGTTCAGCAATTTCGTTTTCCTCGGCGAGTGTCTCATGAAGCACTACAGTTGAGATCCATTGATTCTGTGATGCTAGTCTAAGTGCATATGGAGCATGCGTATACGTAGTATTTACAGATTGAGGACAGTCTACTGTTCAGCTGCTGCGCGCCAAATCGCGTGTGGCTCCCGTGAAATCTATCACGGTTCCCAAACTGGAACTTTGCAGTGCTGCACTGTTGGCTCCACTTCTCAGCGAGATAAATCGGATAAAGCTGTTCTCCTGTCGTTTCTTCTGCTGGTCAGACTCCGCAGTAGTCTTATCGTGGATTCGCAAAGATGCATTGAACTTTAAAGTGTTCGTTTCCAACCGTGTTGCAGCAATCCAAGAACTCACAGGTGGCATGGAATGGCATTATGTTCTTACAGAATTAAACCCTGCGGACATACTATCTCGAGGAGCAATGCCTAGCGAACTTGCTCGGTCGCGCCTGTGGGTCCACGGTCCGACATTTCTCACAAGAAGCAAGGAGGAGTGGCCGGAGCTCTGTGCATCTATTCATTCACCGCCGGAACTGCGTCAGAAATCCCTGTTTGCTGTCTCTCCGCACACTGATGTCTCGATGGGCTGTAAATTTATCAATTCGTTCTCCAAGTTGCAGAATGTCCTCGCATACGTCTTCAAGCTCATACATCGGATTCGTTGCGCTGGCCTAACTGTCGAATGCGTACAACTTGGAACGCAGCTGCTGATACGTTCAATTCATCTGGCTAGCCTATGGGGTGACTACAAGATGTTAAAAGGCGGGAAGCCTTTAAAACTGTCGAGTTCAATGGCATCTATATCACCATTTATCGACTCAATGGGGATACTGCGTATTGGTGGACGGCTGAGAAACTCTAGGTTATTCAGCCCAGCATCCAATTATATTGCCAAGTCAGCATCCTACGACTAATGCCATGATATGCTTTAGAGTCAAGTCTCGATTGGCAGAGCACATTATGGCAGACCTGCCGGCTGATCGACTGGACACATCATGGTCACCGGCATTGACTACTGTGGACCGTTCTTCTATGAAAGCAGAGTGCGAAAGAGCCCGCCTTACATTAGGTAGATTAGAGCTTGTAAAGGATCTCTCCACGGCAGCATTTCTAAACGCACTGAAACGATTCATCCTAACGCGTAGTCGCCCTGCAAAAATTTGGTCTGACAACGCCACCAATTTTGTCGGCGCGAAAAATGAATTGGCTGAGGTAAGACGACTGCTCCCGAGGGATGAGCACGTGCAATCTGTCCATGACTTCTGCTTGGCCGATTCAATTGAATGGTGTTTTATCCCACCACGCTCACCACACTTTGGTGGATTATGGGGGGCCACTGTGAAGACCGCAAGCATAATTTCTACCGCTCTGTTGGCGCAACAATCCTGGACTTCGATGCGTTGCGAACGCTAGTCTGCCACATCACGGCGATAGTTAACTCTAGACCAGCGATGGGCAAGCCCTTGCTCGCGCTACTCACAAAACTCAAACAACAACTTTTGACGCCGCGCGCAGCTCATTTATGACCCACCAATAAAACTAAACAACAAACACACAGCAAATGCTCGAGTTTCGGCTTCGACGTGTTCATTTTGCTATGATTTATGACTTCAGCAGCGTCTTGTACACTGTGTGAAAAAGTAAAGTTGGTTTTGATGCGTTTTGATTTTTACCATATAATAAGCGTTCGACTTGCAAATAATATTATATGAACTTCTTTTAGTGTATAATTGTTTTGGTTTGTCAAAACCAACAACAACCACACAGATTTTTCGTCGCGACGCACAGAGTCATAAATGTGTTCATTTTGTTTTAATTTATGACTTCAAAAGTTGTGTTTGTTGTAGATGTTGTTGTACGATTGGAAATTCCTTGCCCACCGCTGCTCTAGACCTTTGCTTATATTTTCAGAAAATCCAGGCGACCTTGACGTTTTGACACCCGCTCAGTTGAGCCTGATTTAAAAACCTCAACTTCAACAGACTGGATCGCTGGCAGCGGGTCACCTGACTCCAGCAGGTGCTCTGGGCACGTTGGCGCGAAGAATATTTGACACTTCTTCAGCAGCGCTCCAAGTGGCGTACACCTAGTCCAGCGTTCGCCGTAAACGATGTTCTTCTCGTCAAGGATGAGAGCATGCCGACATTGAAGTGGCCATTGGCAAGAATGGCTGAGCTGAATCCTGGATCTGACGGCGTTGTAAGAGTCGCTGTGTTACAGACGGCTACTGGCAAGTATCAACGAGCAGTGCGAAAATTGTGTCTGTTCCCCAAACAGGATGAAGTTAAAAGCCGTTGACTTCCAACGGGGGAGGATGTTTGCTCATGCAGCAACAGCAACAGCAGCTTAGATCGCCAAAAAACAACACCCTGTACTTAACATTTTGTCATTAACATTTTTCGTCTCCTTTGCCTTCTGCATAAGTCTTGTGCTCCGCTCATCTGGCAGGTGCAAAACTAACTCTCGTATTCTTCGCTACATCTTCGTCCGTAAAATTATTACCCGGAACTGCGCGGCTAATAAACACTTAATTCGAAATTTGCGAGATTTTTAGTCTTTATCGTGATCAACTGCCTTAAGCAAAATAAACGTCATTAAAAATATTGTGACTTCAACAATGTTAATATTATATGTCATCATAACATTTATAAATACACATTTAATGTCAATGCAAAATTATTGAATTAAAAAATTTACGTCTAAGCCACGGTTTGAACTCACGATCGGCTAGCCATCCATTTCTTTAGCTCTGCGACTCAGCCCACTACGCCACAGAAGCTCATGACCGATCGGAAGCCAATTTGTTATATAATATGTTAACTTCCTAACGGGTAAGACCGTCTGTGGACGGTCTGCATCCTACATTATGGTAGGATGCAGAAGCCATTTAAGAAATCAGTTGCCTCCAAATAAATGAGGAATACAATACTCATATTGGAAGGAGTTCCTTTGATGGACGGCCTTATGGGCAGTTACAATTCAAGGACGAAGAGTGTAAAAATATAGAAAGCAATTGCAAAAATTTCCGATATCCCACAAAAAAAACCTCTACACGAGGCAAAAATCTAGTGACAAAAGCAATTTCTAGCCTTAAAATTTCTGATATCCAATTTTGTGACGAACAAAATTCAGTTTAATACAAAAATTTTAAATAAAAATAAAAATTAACTAGGGTGCTCCGCCCCCTGATCGTCAGCCCCCGGCTCGCTTCGCTCGCGAAATTAAAACGTGATAAAGAGAAGCACTTCTCATATTTTTCTTGAATAAACTCCTTTTACGAAAATATAAATTACTGTTCTACTTCAATAATTGAAACACATGTTAATTAGGACATGTATGTACATTGTGTGTGAGAATAGAATAAACGTATAATAGTATAAAAATTGCATGTGAGGGCATTTCAACTGCAGTTTCTGTCGTTTAATGCCAAGGGTCGCTTTATCAACATTGGGTTTATTCGGCAGGTTTTTTTTCTTTACTTCTGATGGATCATTTCTGCTAAATGACATGATACCTTCTTATACAAATCAGACCACTACGTTTTTTACTGTTCGTACGAAGCAATTATTATCAGCTATAAGTAATTTGAGTAGAATTTAAAATTTTTAGTTTTTGAAAATTTCCTGCTTAATGTAATAAGTAGCAACAAATTTATAAAATATAACATTTTTTGAAAGAGAAAAGAATAATATTTAAGCTGCCAGATTTGTCGGGAAAAAGCCAGATTTGGCTGGAAAATTCCAGATTTGGCAGAAAAATTCGAGACTTGGCGTGCAAAAGCGTATCTGTGAGTTTGGTTAAGATAACTTAAAAAACAGACCATTTTTTCATACTAAAGCTTAATATGATCCCGATTGTTCCTATGGCAGCTATTTTGACCAAATTGTTAAATATCGTAAAATTTATGAAATTTTTAAAAAAATTAGATTAATAAATAAAAATAAAATCTTTCTCGGTCTGGGCTCGAACTCGCGACCCCGTGCCCTGGAGCCTACGACACCATCCTCTTCACTACCTTAGTACAAAGCACGCTGCAAACAACAATAAAAATGCAGAATGAACCAAAGTATTAGTTTTCATTTAAAAAAATGCGAATAACAATAAATTTAAAAAAAAAAAAAGTAATATTTGCCTGGGCTGAGCCGGCAGGTCTTGAACCCGTAAAGCCTTGCCACAACGATACACGAGTGAGTGAGTGAGTGAATGCATGAATGTACTGGACAAAGAATCTTAAATATATACAAAGATAAAAAAAACGAAAATTGGCATTAGGCACTGCGCAAAAATTAATTTTATTGTACAAAGAAGCTCACCCTTTATGCGCACAGTGTACAGTGCCAATTTTCTTTCTTTTTTTTTTGTTCGTCACAAAGTAGGATAACATAATTAATTAATTAAAGGGTTAACATAATTTTTATGTTATTAAGTTAATCAAGCTTTAATTACTGCCCACGCTCTCTCATCGAATCAAACAGCAAAATTTATTATTTGAAAATCTTGGCTATTTACTGTTCGATCTGAATGAAATTTTCAGAAAAAATCAAGGTCACTTTTCTCTTTGTCTATGCAAACCTCTAGCTCTTATAATTTGGATTTTGTCGATTTTTGGGCGATATAGGCCGAATTTTTAAACAAACTTGATCTGCTTGCAATATAGAGGAACCTCCATACCAAGTTTGGTGTCTCTAGCTCTTATAGTCTCTGAGATCTAGGTGTTCATACAGACGGACGGACAGACAGACAGGCAGACGGACATTGCTATATCGACTTGGCTATTGATGCTAATCAAGAATATATATACTTATAGGGTCTGCCACGCCACCTGCCTGTTACGCACTTACTCTTTAAAACAAACTTAATAGACCCCTGTGCTTTTTAAAGTACGGGGTCTAAAAACTAATTTACTATTACTTTGCAGCGGAAGCGAAAAAGTGGAATTCAGCGAAAACAAAATTACTACTGACCCTGTATGGCGACAATAAATCGCGATTTCGTGATCCGAAAATCAAAAATAAAATAAAAGGTATGGGGCTACCGGATTGGAAGAGTTAGAATTGGATGAAATTTGAAAGTGACTTTTGTAAGTATAAAAAAAATAAAAGAACCGGAGAATGCCCCACAAACTGGGAACACTTCGAGAAAATATTCGGTGGAGACCTCGCCGTAACGGGATGCCGTATGTCGCTGAAGGGCTTTCGAGCAGTTCCATGCCAGAAAACGAATGTTTGTTTAGCAGCACCATGGAAGTTATTGAAGACTTCTTCTCGAATTTCGTGGAATGTTCGGAAAGCACAAATTCAGAAAGGCGCAAACGAAAGGCAGATCGTCGGAATTTTCCTTTTAGGAAACCATAGGTTCGTTCAATAAATGCCCTTATTGCAGAAAACCTAACATTATACCTTTTTGGAATGCGCTTAGATGCCCATTGTCCCTATAAGGAGTAAATGAAAAGGTACTTAATGGGTACGCTGAGTCCCCAATCAAATGTCTTTCTTTTGAATCGAATCTCTCAATCACATTAAAAAGTTAAGAGCATAAGGACTTATCTTAAAAGCCCGAGCACCGTGCATCCTACCAGGTTGGCCAAACAAACACTTTAATAAATTTTCCAGCGCTATCACAAAAACCTTGCTAGTCAATTAAGTGCACTTGCTTGCGGTTGTAAAAATCATGAGCATTGCCAACCGGCTGCTTAATTGGAATGTGACACCCATCAATTGCACCTATAGCTCCTGGTATAGCCTTTGACTTATCTTCAAAATTTAATATAGGTTGATGCTAGCTCAGGCAGAATATATACCACAAACTGAAAAATTCTACACTCAAAAAAAAAATATCGTTCTGCGTACTACCCCGAATGGGTTTGATTTAAGAATGTATTCGTACTTACACTTTTAAGTCCGCTTTGTACTAATACTTAACTTAAGTACAAATTGTACTGAATATAAAAATAAGTATGTTTTATCTTGAATCAAGAACATAATACTGAGTACAAGACCGTTTCATACTTAAAATATGTTGTATGTTTGTATTCCGTATGTATGTATAGAAATATATATATAGAAATTTTATGACAACAGAAAAACAATATTATCAAAGTAGGCAAAGCACTCTAAATTGTAAGAGTGGTGAGCTGGTTTAAAAAACCAAGCCCTTCAATTGGAACTGTGCTCACTCATTTCTAGACGGTATTCTGGTTTTGAACTTTTGTTCAAAGTTAGTGTTGGCTACCACATAGTCGGTCTTGATGGACGTTTCTATGCGTGTCTTTTGTAGTATGCTGTTGTGCCCATTGTTCCTTTCCATCCAGCAATCAGACTCTCTTAGTCTAAGGGCAGCTTGTGCTGCGATGCATTCAGTGTGTAATTCGATTGGCATTAAGTTTAGTATAACATTAAGTGCAGCCGTTGGGCATGATCTCATTGCACCTGTGGCTCCAGCACATGCTGTACGCTGTATTCTGGATGGTTTCTCTATGTTATATTTCTTTGAGAGGGCTGGCCACCAGACCAGTGCTCCATATGTCAGTATGGGTCTGACAACTGCGGTATATAACCACAGTGTCATTCTTGGGTGCAATCCCCAGCTTTTGCTGAAGGTTTTCTTGCACGAGTAGTAGGCTATGCATACCTTCCTAACTCTTTCCTCAATATTTAGTTTCCATGATAGCTTTGGGTCCAGTATCACACCTAGATACTTTGCTTTGTCCGATAGCTGTAGCGTGCTTCCGCTGAGCCTTGGCAGGTTGAAGCTGGGAACTTTTGATTTTCTGGTGAAAAGCATTAGATCTAATTTCTCAGGATTTACCCCTAGGCCGCACGACTTAGCCCAGTCGTTTAGTTTCCTAAGTGCTTCCTCCATTATGTTGCTGATTGTGTCTACGAAAAATCCGGATACGAGCAATACCACGTCGTCAGCGTATGCTATAGCTCTGAAAAATTTACACCAGTCGCCATGTTTTTAAAAATAAAGCACGAAATTAAAAAAAAATAAATAAATAATAAAAAATTAAAAAAAAAAAACAAAGTAAAAATAAAAAAACAAAGTAAAAAATAAAAGAGAACAGTGTAAAAAAAACAACGAAACAAACACAGTATATAAAATATTAAAAAAAAACAAAGTGAAAAGAACCAGCGTTTGAAAATGCTACGCTACTCCGTAGTTTTTCGATTTGCTCTGGCTACCGCTCTCACTTTTGACGAGAGCCGTAGCAGAGCCATAGCCGAACGAAAAAATGTATTAGCTCTGCTATGCTCTCGGATTTTGTCGTGTTAAAATCTGTAGCAATAGCAATAGCACAAAACGAAATGAGCGACTATGCGTAGCCGGAGCGATAGCCAAAAAACGAGAGCGAGATGAGAGCAGAGCATACGCAATTGTTTTTTTTTGCTACGGCTCTCTTGTGTATGTATCTCATAATACGAACCAGCAATAACAAACGATCGCCGAATTGCAGCAACGCAGCAACAACAACAAATACATACACAAGAGAGCCGTAGCAAAAAAAACAATTGCGTATGCTCTGCTCTCATCTCGCTCTCGTTTTTTCTATCCTACGCATAGTCGCTCATTCGTTTTGTGCTATTGCTATTGCTACAGATTTTAACACGACAAAATCCGAGAGCATAGCAGAGCTAATACATTTTTCGTTCATATGCTACCCTCGTCAAAAGTGAGAGCGGTAGCCAGAGCATAGTAAAATTTTTATTGCTCTTGCTGCTACGGAGCAGTTTTTGCAAACGCTGAAAAGAACAATAAAAAAAGCAATGGTAACAAAGTAGTAAAAAACAATATATTTGACAAAAAAATTATTTTGTTTTAACTATATATATTACATTTTATTAAATAATTCTAAAATTTAATTTTATACATAATTTGAGTTCTTAATATAAGTATTTAAAAGAATAAATATGGTCTGAAACGCGCTTGAAATAAGTACAAAATGTTCTTTAACTTATCTTAAAAGTACTTAAAAAAATCTAGAATCAAGTATTTAGGGACTAAATGAAAAATACTTGATATGAGAATCTTGTACTTGAATCACGAATTTTCGGGATAGGCGCAATTCTGACATCGATCGTACTTGATTTGAGTACTGAATACTTGATTTTTTTTGGAGTGTATAGCCGGAACGTTATTGAAATATCAAAACGGTCACCTACTGACAAAAATGACTCCTGTTTGCCAACATCCAAATTGTAAAAATCATTTTTTTTTTTCTATTGGAACATTGGCAATTGGTTCCCACAATTCCATCGCTTTAATGACCACTATAAAAAGAAGAAGAGACTGTGAATGTAAATATAATAAAATTAAACACTTATTGGCTGTGAGATATGAATATTTATTTCAAATGATGCAAGGGGCATTCTGAAATGATCCTTCAACTCGTCCATTCTATAGTCTTGCACTGTTACCTTAAAAAACATCTGAGAGCGAATGCGCTGCTTTTTCTTTTTAAAGAGACTCTCTTCCAAATCATCTTCATTCAAAATATTTATTACAGCATCTAAAACATTGTTGGTATTAACGGAATCCGCCAATTCGTTAATCAAAATTAAAGTTGCTTCTAATGCATGTTGTTTATGTAGCTTACAATTGTGAAGTTTATTTTTACAATTGCTTGCGATTTGTTTTATCGATAACAAAGCATCAAAGAATTCTTGAGTACTATTTTGGTGATGAATTTTCACTCATCATAATCATAAAATGGCATCATAATTGTACATCACAGCCATTCAGCAGAACAATCGAGAAAATTTCATCGATTTTCTGTTGTCGATGTGTTCTGGAGAACGCACCCAATGTCAAAAGCAAAAGCAATTGCAAAAATTTCTAATATCCCACAAAAATATTTTTACACAAGGTAAAAGTCTAGTGACGAAAGCATATACCAGCCCCAAAATTTCTGATATCCAATTTTGTGACGAACAAAATAGAATTGAATATAAAATTTGTAAATAAAAATATAAATAAAAAAAATTAAAATTACGAAATTGGCATTCGGCACTGCGCAAATAGTAATTTTTATGTTCGTGGTAGCTTACCCTTTTTGCGCACAGTACAGAATGACAATTTTGTGTTTTTTTTATTTTATATTTTTGTTTAAAATTTTTATATTAAACTGTATTATGTTCGGTAAGGATGTATAAAACTAACTTAAATGCATATTCTATAAGTTTGTTTATATCTCATAAAACAAAAAAGTTATTCATACTAAAACTTGATTTTCGACCGATTGTTCTTATGGGCGCTATATGATATAGTGGTCCGATCGAAAAAAGAAACAAGTTTGATCTGCCTGCAATATACAGGAATCTACATACCAAGTTTGGTGTCACTAGCTTTTAAATTGTTCTTATAATTTGGAAATCAAACTTTCTATGTCGATTTTTGGGCAGTAAAAGGGGCGTGGCCGAATTCTGAAACAAACTGGATCTGCTTGAAATATAGAGGAACCTACATACCAAGTTTGGTGTCTTTAGCTCTTATAGTATCTGAGATCTAGGGTTCATACAGACGGCAGGATAGACAGACATTGCTATATCGACTCGGCTCTTGATCCTGATCAAGAATATATATACTTTCGGGTCTGCCACGCCTCCTTCTGCCTGTTACGCACATATTCTTAACACTAAGCACACTAACGCACTGAAACATATGTGTGTGTTGGTGCCGACCACTGTTCTAAAGGCAGCTGTTTCCTAGGTTCTGACAAGTAAAGAAATTTTAAATCAAGATATCGAGATGATATCGGTCGGCGAGGGTTCGAATCTCATAATTATGTATTTTACATATCTTTAGAATATTATTGTATATATATTGATTTAAATGTTTTTATTAATTGTTTTTTTAATTTTCTGCCTATGGTATCCAGGAATCTACATAACATGTTTGAGGTCTCTAGCTCTTAAGGTTTCTGAGATCGACGCGTTCAAACAGACGGACGGACGGACTGTAGCAACTAACCGCGAGCGGAGCGAGCCGGGGGTAGGCAAGCGAAACGAGAAAGGGGCGGAGCCCCCTTGTTTTGGATAGATTTGGGGCCCTATATAAAGAAAACATTTTTTTTTATGGCAGAGATTTTTTTAGATTTTTAATAAAATTAGACTTTTACTTCTTAATTTTTTTAGAGGTGCGCCCACATTTGTCATCATTACTCGAAAATGCCAAAACCAATTATTAAAAGCTTTACTTTTCTGAAAGCTAATGAATATACATGTGTATAACTTATACATATACAGTCTAAGATTTAAACCAGTAGGTTTTTGAATTAAGAAAATTATGATTTTTTGTTTAGCTTTTTTTTTTTAATTTTTTTACATTAAAATTCAAGAAAAGCTCGAAAAAAAATTTATTACACTTTCTTTTCTATTTTATGTAAGTATCTGCATTAATTACGCGTCGTTTAAGATATGATTCATTAAAATCTATGTAGAGTCGGCTAAGTTATTAGCAAGTTCCACGCAAAGGTTGATTTTCGACTTATCGATCCCATGGCAGCTATATGTTATAGTGGTCCGATTCCAACCAAATTTGGACAGGTTGTATAAGACTATACGAAATTTATTATTTCTTAGTTTGATATAGACAACTTAAAAAATATTTTTTTTTTTTTTTTATAAAAAATTTGTATATTTTATTTAAACTGGTTTTCTGCTACCATTAGTGGCAATTTAATCTAGTTTTACATTTAAGGGAAGGAACAATTGATCACAGGAGATACATATATAGAATTATATTATTTACAGTATATTATTTACAAAATTTACAAATTAATGAAGGAACCTAGTAGGGAGATCCAATGGATGGCACCTTTTGAGTCTTCTCTTTCTGGGTTTGGTAGTTAGTCGTCTGGCTAGCGCGTTAGGATGACCACCAAGGCGTTGAACGTAATTCGAGGCCTGTAGTTGCATAACATCGCCCACTTTCGGAACCTTTAAGTCTCTTTCGATGTCCCTATTTCGCATGTACCATGGTGCGTTGCATATTCGCCTCAGGATTTTTGATTGGGCAACTCTGATTTTGTTTAAGTTTGTTTTTGCCGCAATGCCGTAAATTTGAAGTGCATATTTCCATATGGGGCTTAATATGGATTTATAAATAGTGACTTTGCTGTACAATGACAGCTTATTTCTGGATCTTAAAAAAAATAAAAAAAATTTTATACTTAAGTTTGCTTATCGCTTGAATGTAAAGGGCAATTAAAGATATCCAATATATGAGTTTGATTGAAATATCTCCAAAAACAAAACAGTTTATCATACTAAAATTTGATTTCCTATCGATCGGCTACATAGTGGATCGATTTGAACCAATTTCGGTCAGGATGCATCAGATCCATCTTCAAAAACAAAAACGTTTTTCATACTAAAACTTGATTTAGACTGATCGGTCATATGACAGCTACATGATATAGTAGACCGATTTGAACCGATATTGGTGAAGATATATAAGGCAACACAAAATTCATAATTTGTGAGTTTGGTTGAAATATCTTAGAAAATAAGTAAAGATGGATTTTCGACCGATCGTTCCTATGGCAGTTATATTAAATAGTCAACCGATTTAAACCAAATTTGGTACATAACCTGCGAGATTGAATGCTATATCATAATAAACAGCAGAAGTTTTCATACTAAAAACTGATTTTGAACCGATCCCTCCTATGGCAGCTATATGATATAGTAAACCAAATATGGTCATAATGTGTAAGACAACAACAAATTGATATTCTGTGAGATTGGTTAAGGTATCTCAAAAAGAACAAAAAATTTTCATACTAAAGGTCATGCTGCTCCACAAGGAAGTCATAACAATCGCCGTTTCACCATAGATTTTGATAAATCATATCTTAATGCCCCGTTCAGACGATCGTTTTTCCACCGACACTTTTTGCTGAAATATTGTCAGGTGTCGTGTAAATACACACAATTTGACAGCGTTGGAAAAAAGACCGACGCTCACCGATGGAAATAGAACACGTTCTATTTCATCGGTTTTTCGGAGTCGGTCAAATGCCTACTATGTTAAGGCATTTCTTGTATGAAATTGTTCAAAGTGTGACCAGACTCTGTAAAAACAAAAACCGTTGGGATTTTTGTTTGACATCCGATGTGAATTGGGTGAATGTCACAATTTACTGTCGGTGAAAAAGTGTCGGCTAAAAGTGTCCGTCTGAACTGGGCATAAACAATGCGTAATTAATGCAGCTATGCAAATGAAATAGAAAAGAAAATTAAATTAATTGTTTTCGATTTTTCATTGAATTTTAAAGTAAAACTAGTCGGAAAGACTATAGTCGGGATCCCGACCATAGGATACCCGTTACTTATTTCAATATGTATAAAAGTACTTTAAAGAAAATACTTGTTTGCTGCCGATCTTAATGCGATTCAGTGGGATAATGGATAATACTAATAGATATCGTTAATTACACTAGCCAACAGCCCAAATCTGAATTGAACCAAACCCACTTTTTTGGATAGATATGAGGCCCCAAACGACGAAAACATTTTTTTTTTTTTTTCTATGGCAGTTTTTTTTTAGAATTTTTAAAATTTGGCTTTTTGTCGTGCGGTTTGTTGGAGGCGCGCCCACTTTTGTCATCATTACTCGAGAATGCCAAAACCGATTTTTAAAAACTTTCCTTGTTCTAAAAGATAATGAACATATCTGTAATTATAGTTTCAGAGCAATAGTTTAAAAGCTATTAATGTTTGAATTAAGAAAATGTTGTTTTCTTTTAAGTTTTTTTTTTAGCTTTTTTTTACTTTAAAATTGAAGGAAAATTCAAAAAAAAATTCTGAACATCGGTTTTTTTTTCGAAAAGCTGCGTATATTGAGCGTCGCTTAAGATATGATTCATTAAAATCTATGAAGAAACGGCGATATAACCAAGCTCACAGGATTTGAATTTGTTAATGTCTTACACATTATGACCAAAGTTGGTTCAAATGTGACCACTATATCATATAGCTGCCATAGGAACGAAGGGTTGAAAATCAAGTTCTAGTATGAATAACTTCTTTGTTTTTTGAGATATTTTCACTAAACTGACCGAATATGCATTTAAGATGGTTATTTGAACTATTAAATTCGTTTCTATATATAGAAACCCATGCTGTATGTACAGTCCCGCAATCACAGAGAGCTCGCTTCTTTGTGAGCTTAAATTAATTAAGCCAGTACATACACCAGGTCCCGATGGTGTGCCTGGTTCCGTATTAAAGTACTGTGCGGATTCCTTGTGTTGACCGCTACATAAGTTATTTACTTTGTCAATTGACTCTTCATCTGTTCCAAATCTATGAAAAGACTCTTCTATCTCTTTTCTAACTCTCTTATCCCTCTTCACAAAAAGGGTATTAAGAGCGACGTTTAGAATTATAATGGTATTGCTAAGCTTTCTGCAATTCCGAAGTTGCTTGAGAAAATAATAACTTCTCATCTTCAACATTTATGTGGTTATATTATTTCCCCTACTCGGCATGGGTTTATGAGATGTAGATCGACAACCACTAAACTTCTTGAGTTTACTTCGCTTGTGATTAAGGGGTTCAAGAAAAAGATGCAAACTGACGTTATTTATATGGATTCTAGTAAAGCTTTCGATTCTGTAAATCACTCCCTACTAATTCATAAGCTTGATCTTCTCGGCTTTCCGAATAATCTTCTTCTTTGGATATTCAATTATTAAAGTAACAGAACTCAAAGAGTTAGTTTTAAAACTTCATTTTCAAAATCCATTAAAGCTACGTATGGAGTACCGCAAGGTAGTCATCTTGGCCCATTTCTATTTACGTTATTTATAAACGATCTCCCAACTGTTCTATCTCAATCACGTGCACTAATGTATGCGGATGACGTCAAGCTTTGTTTAACCTATAGTGAACCTTTATCTGATAGGTTTTTGCAAGCGGACTTAAACGCACTGTTACTTTGGTGTCAAGCTAATTTTCTAAATTTAAATAGCTCAAAATGTAAAGTAATGACTTTCTACAGATCCTTTCGGCATACAATGGGAGTTCTTGAGTTTATTAAGCGATGTTCCAAGGAAATTGATGATCCTTATATTACTAGGCTTTAATATATACCTCTCTTGTTCGCCCGATTCTTGAGTATGGGTCATGCATTTGGTCCCCTCAATACGAATAACATCGTGCCAGGATAGAATCGATTCAAAAACAATTCTTAATATTTGCTCTTCGCGGCTTGAGCTGGAACTCAGAAATTCAGATGCCTTCATACTCTAGAAGACTTCGCTTAATCAATCTTCCCTCTCTTACTAATCGTAGAATTATGCTTGGAGTAATGTTCGTTCATAAATTACTACAGGGTCAAGTAGACTCAGTTAGTTTGATGGAAGAAATAACTTTCAACATACCTTTTGGATTAACTTGTAACTTTAATCCATTGTATCTTCTGCATTGCACCACTAACTGGGCTTTGCATGAACCTCTTCGTATTCTGTGTGCTGATTATAACAATCTATACCGTACGATTAGTTTCGAGTGTTCTTCGCTTATTATTAAAGCCTCTATATTAGTATTTCTAACTAATCTTACTTACTAACTAATCTCTAATTTTTATCTTGGTCTGATTGGGGTTTTCTGGGTTTTCCCCAATCCTTGCAACAAATGTTGGACCAATCGTTTTCTTTTTCATTTTAGATACTCACAGAATATTTATATTTACATTTACATTACACAGTAATATTTTAATGTATAGTTAAGTGTCGGCTGCTTATAGTTTGACAAAAAATAAAAAAATAAATATAACTATATTAATTACCCATCGTTAAGTTTGTTAACCGTCAAAATCTATGGAAAGTCGGCTAAGTTATTAACATATAAACAATGCAACAAGTTTTTCGCAAAGGTTGATTTTTAACTGATCGGTCCCATGGCAGCTATATGTTATAGTGGTCCGATTTGAACCAAATTTGGTAGGGATATATAACACATAACCAGATATACAACCTGTGCGATTGGTTGATACATCTCAAGAAATAACACAACTTTTCATACTAAAGATGAATTTTCGACCGATCGTTCGTATGGCAGCTATATGATATTGTAATCCGATTTTAACCAAATGTGGTCAAAATTGAAAGATAACACCAAATTGATTCCTTTTGAGCTTGGTTAGGATATCTCAAAAAACACATAAAATTTTCATACTAAAGGTCATACCGCTCTACAAGGAAGTCATAAAAATCGACAAAAAAATGCAAAGATATACAATTTTATTATATCGCCGTTTCTCCATAGATTTTAATGAATCAAATCTTAAACGACGCTCAAATCATACAGCTTTGCAAAAATTAAAACCGAAGCTCAGATTTTTTTTTTAATTTTTCTTGAATTTTTAAGTAAAAAAAGCTAAAAAAAAAAGTTTAAAAAAAAAATTTTCTTAATTCAAATATTAATAGCTCTTAAACTATTGGCTAAAATCTTAGACTGTGTATGGATGAATTATAAAAACATATTTAATCTGCGTATGGTGTCCAGGCACCTACATATCAAGTTTGAATTCGCTAGCTGTTATAGTCTCTGAAATCGACGCGTTCAAACAGACGGACATGGCTCAATCGACTGGGCCATTGATCCTGATCAAGAATATATATACTTTGGGGGGTCTGCCAAGCCCAATTCTGCCTGTTATATACATTCTGCCAAACACATTATACCCATTTTTGCCCATTTTCAATGGGATCACGGTAATTGTGATTGCAACGTAGGGCGCTATTCACGTTTTAAAAATGGGCACATGTGCCATCTGCAAGAATGACAGGGTTAAGTGAGCACCCCAAATAAAAAAAAAACGATAAATTTGAAATCTTGTTCACTTTAATGTCTAGGGATATTTCGGCCGAGCTCAACGAGTTCCTAACGTTTTGGGTGAGAAAATGTTAGGGAATACCAAGGAAAGTTGGCTCAGACCTCGATTGTAGGTTAAAGTCCTCAACGTTTTTCGACTTCGCATGATTTTCCCTATCCCTTGCGATTAGGGACAGTTCCCCATGGATTCAACTTTTCTTTGAAGTTTGGAACTGCAGGATAATTACACATCTCCACATATACACAATCACATTTACAATTATTCTTAAACTTACCTGCACACATAAAAAATATATATATATATACATATTTTTATTCCCGCGGCGTCTCCGCAGTACCATCTTTCCCCAACGTTTTCTGGCAAGTTTATTAAAGTCAGCAATGTTGTTTTAGTTGTAATGTTCCTGACCTGTCCTCGTTGTTGTATTGTTGCCAAATGTTGTTTGATGCATACCATTAATAGGATAATGTTATACGAATCTAAGATATGAAAACTATACTCACCTGAAAGAAATATGATGTCCGCTTAATTTTTTTTAGAAGGGGAACATGTGTGCCGACGCAGGCTGAGATAAGCTTATCTGGGTGACCAAATGGGGCCTGTCTGAACATAAAATGGACGAGAGTCGTATTCTTGTTGTTTTGTGAATTTTACCTACCAGTTGAACCTATTGTTACAGTTTTTCGTCGCCGTCGTCTTTTATTGCTGTTTGTTTTTCTCTGTGGCGATAGCGATGGTAGTTACAGATGAGCTGCAATTGTTTGCATTAGGGAGTAGGGCTGCAAAAACATCGATGTTAAAATCAATACTATCGATGTTTTCAAAATTATTCAATGCATGAATATTTTATTTTCAACATCGAAGTTTCATTGCATGGTGAAGCTTCAGACTGCGAGTGTGTTTAATTAGTTTTTAGGTGTAAAATGAAGATATAATTTTTTTTCGCTCACCTAGTTATCGATAGGTAATATCGGCAAATGCGGCGAGTAGAGTCTGTGGGGGGAGTGGCAACTCCAAACGTTTTGCTAGACGAAGACAGGTAGCAACTTCAAAACGAGACAGCGCATATGCGTATACCCCCTTATGCCCCTTCGAAGCAATTGAGTGAAATTGGACTCAAACTGCAGCAACGGTGGGATGAATAGGAGCAAAAGGGATTGAAAACTTTTTCATTAAACCACGTTGCTGCAGAGTATGCGAACAGAGACTTCGACTTTGACAGCGGTCAGCGACGGTGGCTTTTTATAAATTGTCCGGATTCGTCCAGTGCAGAAACGCTGAATGGCGCTAGATCCAAAAATTCCATTCTTTCGTTGTTGTGAATTGAGCAGTCGCTAACGAAGGCCATCTGTGAGCTGTGTCCAGTGTCGCTTACTCTTCAACATCTGCTGGCTGCGACGACTCCCAGCCTAACAGCAGCAATTGAGCCAACTTCATCGTCCGCGTAGAAGAGCATCTCAACAACCATTCTCGTAGCAGGAGGACCACGAGTGAGTCCACTCCAATTGCCCGCCACATATTGGCCAATATATAGAAGAGCTGCAAGAGAAATTCCTTTTTGTATCCCCTGTGCCGCCAAGAAGAAACCAGCCGCTGTTGTTTTTTTTTTTTTTTAAATGATCAATATTTATTAGCGCATTTTGCCTAATTAAAAGAAACTTGAAGATCGTCATACATAAAAAAATATACAAGTCGAACCTTGAAAGAAATTATAAAAATTAAACTTAAAAATATGTAAATTAAAACTTATTTTAAATTAAAAAAGAATAATATAATTAAATTAAATAAAATTAAAAATTAAAGTAAAGTAAAATAAAGAAAATAGTAAAGTAAAATAAATAAAAATAATATCTGTGTAAAGTAAGACACAACAGTTTACGTAAACTCGTAAACTCATAGCACAAAACCTAATTACATAGATATATGTATATATATATTACTATAAACATAAACTCATGTCGCCCCTTAATCCACCCAGAGAGCTCTTTAGGCAGGTTAAGGTAGAATTAAGCGATTTATATTTACATTACATTCACATATATTCATAACAAAACATATTCACATTAGCACTTGCATAAACACATAAAACAAATTTACAAACGTTCACAAACTCACCTGCGTGAATACAAAGATACATATATATATTTATTCCCGCGGCGTCTCCGCATTGTCATCTTGCCACATCAGTTCCGGCAAGTTTGTTGTATTTGCAACATCGTGGTGTTCCTGTTTTGTTGGTTTGTCTCATCCTCATTGTAGTTTTGCCGAATATATAAAGAAAACTGTAAATATAGAAGATAAAGAATTAATTCAATTAAGACAAACCAAATTAATTCGATGTCATTGAAAATTAAGAACATAAAATTATACTTACCATGAAAATGAAGATGATGTCCGGCTAAGTTTTTTGTGGAAGGGGAGGGGAAACGTTATGTCCAATGCAGGCTGAGGTTGGCCCGTACGTGTGGCCAACAAATGGAAGACGAGGAATGTATGCCGTCTCAGGGAGGGTACGCCCGGGTCTTGCAAATGGGCCCTGTTTGAACGAAAGAGGGATTAGTGTTGTTTTCTTGTAGTTTTTTGAATTTTACTTACCTGTTGTATTTATTGTTGCAGTATTTGCCGCTGTCGTTCCTTTTTGCGTAGTTTGTTTATCTTTTTGTCGATAGTGATGGTAGTTGAGCTGCAGCTGTTTGCAGTTAGCGACAAGTTATCGATTGTGTGAACTGCGGGCCAGGGATGGAAGCGAACCCGTGAGGAGTTTCCATGAGCTAGTCGGCGCGGCCCAAGGAGAAAAAGCAGTCCATAACATATTTTAAAAAGACACAGAAAAACAGGACAAATCTCAAAACTTCAACTTTTTCATAGTTTTTAGGTACACATGAATAATACCATGCATCAGCTGTTGTATTATTGCTGTTTTTGAATCGATGTTGTTAATTTTTGACCGTTAAAAATTATGAAATCGGAAAAGAGTCTTATAAATAATCTATGTTCAAAAATAAAAACAAACAGTAAGCACCCAAAACAAAACAAAAAAAAATATGATTTAAGTGTTTTCAATACTTTTTAAAACTTGTAACTCGCAAAAAAAAAAAAAAAAATAGTTAAATTGGCATAGGAGATTTGTAACAGGCGTTGCTGCAATTGTTAACATCGCCCAACCAGCCCAATAAATCACGATTCCTGAAATTTTGGCAAACTTTTTTTGATTCGTTTAGGAGTAAATCGAATCAACTTTAACGTGAATGGCACTCACTTATTTTTTTTTAATATTAAATAAATATTCTAGGCGAATAATTAAAAGTTTAACAGAAATTAAAAAAGGACAGATTTCCGGATAAGGGATGTTTCAGAAAAATTCAGGCAAATTCATTTTAAAAAGCGACAAATCTGTCCGGAATGGAACTGGATGGAACCACTCCTGAGATCCGATGAACTGGTCGGCGCGGCCCACGAAGTAATACTAACTTTACACTGGGCGCATCACTGAGTTTCAGCCGTTAAAAAGAAGCACTAAGCAAATAACCTATAGAGAAGTCATCCCATACAACTGAGAGTGTCTCAGCTAAAAGCATGACGAGGCGTCCACTATGAAATTTTGCGGTGGACGTGTCGTCTGGGGGAAAATTATTTTTTGTTTCGATTCAGTTGGCTGGCCGAGCTCGTTGCTGGCAAAACACAAAGCATGCGTGCTATAAAACACCCTTTACCTATAACAAATTATTGTCTTTAATATTTTATAAGGAAAAACACCGTAAATCTAATAAATTTGTAAATGTAGATGATAAAAAAATGCGATGTGTTGATTTAATAATTTTATATATTTATTTATGGGATAACAGGGTATTACATACAAAATTTAAAGGGAAGCAACTTATAAGCAAAGCAATGTTGCCAATTCTCTCAGCAGCCCATCCATATGCACACACTCATTGTTAGATGCACTCATACATAGAGATGAGCCTGCGTGCCAGAATACATCTCCTCTGTTTGGCTACTTAAGGACATGTATGTGCAAAAAGGGCGAGTGATAAATATTCTCATTTTGTATGACTTTCGAAGCGCGCTGCTTACACGCTAACAGAGCACTATGGGGATTTTGAGCAGTTTTATGAAATTAATTAATAACTTGTAAGCTGAGCAAGATATTCTGATATTGTATTTTTTTTACCCTAGCGTTACCATATGGTAACAAGCGATGGGCATTTACTAAAAATTTTTTTTTAGACAACATATTAACATTATATTAACTTTTATATAATAATCTAAGGACCGTTTTCTCATCTTGCTATCAACTTTACCGTCTAGACAAATTGGCTTTTAAGGGAACTTTGACTTTGTTGTCAAAAATTTAGTTCCAGGCAGGCTATAAGTTACGGGGGAGTTTATCCAAACTTTAAGGGCTTAACAATCGCCAACTACGATTATTTCGATGTTGCTAAGGGCAACCCCATACAGTGTATCATTTATTGTATGCCTTAAGAAGCCCGAATTGTTTATCATAATTTATCCCAATTAATTACCGCGATGTTTATCTCATATTAACGAGAATAAGCAAAAAAATAACTAAAAACAACACGAAAAGTTATTTAATAACAAAAGAGATCTATATTCAAAAATGTTGGTTTTATATAGTGTTTTTGCGATTTGCATTGGACAACGGTGGCGTGAATTACTCCACCATTATGGTTGTCTGTCTGCCAAATTTGGTTGCTCTAGCTCTCAAAGCGGTTGAGATATAGGCCCAATTCACAACAAATATTCAGTATTTTCAATTTAGCGCCAAATTTTTTGACAAGTGTTGCTCATTTTTAAAGTAAGGGTAAAGTTTCCTATGGTTAAAGTAGGTTTTGAAATGATGATGAGAAAACTGCCCTAAGAGTAAATTGTTGTTTCTAACTGATAAAACAATCTCTTGAAGTTAGCTGATCGAAAAATTAGCAATAATACTTTGTTTTATGGGGCTGAAGTATTTGTAATGCGAATGACATGTGCAAGCTTAAGGTTGCCTTTAATGCAATCGCTGGATATGTATTTAATTGTAGACGGTACGACCACATCGCTATATACGCCAACAAAATTTTTGACCTTATCCATATGCACAGGATAATTGGAACTAAGAAGCCTGCTTATCTGTTTCAAAAAGTTCAATTTGCCGCTTCGCAACGAATAAATAATATTATCTGCCCTAGAATTAAATAAGCAAGCTCAGAAAATCAATTTTTCGTGTACACTGCCCGTTTATGGAACAATCTGCCTCACGTATTAAGAACAATACAAAGTGCAACGCAATTTAGTATTTAGCTCAAAATACACCTACAGACATTAGATTAAAATCAATAGCTTTGTGATAATTAAATTTAATTTAATTTAATTAACTTCAATTAATATATAAATATAAAATTATTAATGATGCAGCTTTAATATAAAGCATAATTACATTCTAAGTGAGAAACACATCGTGACTAGCACATTAAATAATAAGTTTATACTTGTGAAATCCAATAAACAAATAAGTTAATAAAAAAAATTAAAATATTCTGCAGTGTAAAAAACGGCATTTCGCAATTCGTCGCAAGCAAATTTTAATCGTTTAACTAATTTTAGCTCTGAGCTATATGTACACATCATTAGAAAGGTAAAAGAGTGCTCTTTTTAATTATAAAAAAAATACGGAATAAAAAACACTTTTCTCGGTAAATCTACGCTTTTTTTTTCTTGTAACCATATGATAACGCTAGTACCGACAGGGTACATGTTTTATCCATACATTTTATTCGCATTTCGGTATTGTTTTGTTTACAAAATATGATTGTTCCTATTGCAGCTATATGATGTAACGAACCGACTTAGACCAAATTTGGTCAGGATTCACAGAACCAACTTATATGCATATTCTGCGAGTTTGGTTGAGATATCTCAGAAAAAAAAAAGTTTTCCATACTGAAGGTGAATTAGACCCTGATTGTTCCTATGACAGCTTTATTATATAGTGCGCCGATCTGAACCAAATTTGGTTAGATATACCAAGGAGGAGCCCCCCTGTTGGATAAAGCTTTGTTCGTTAGACTTTTTCTCAAATATTTGTATTTTGTAGGATTAAGAAAACCTGCACCCTGTTGGTACTAGCGTTACCATATGGTAACAGACGAAAAAATGGTCCTGTAATTATCCTGACGAACAAAAATAATGTTTTTTTTCGGATTCAGCGACCTTAAATTAATCAGTCCTGAAAGTTTCATGAAGAAACTCGAAAAAATGATGCTCAGGGCTATTCGGGTTAAAATATATTCACTCATTATTTTGTTAATTGCAATAAAAATCATTTAATTTTCTTCTTCTTGATTTGCGAGTTTGCGAACAGCTGATTTCGAAGATGCGACTTCAGTGTAAGTGCTTCGCATTATTTTATTTTCGCATCTTCGATAATGATGCGGCAGTCTAAATCTGGTATAACAAGCATAACATCAGGAATTGTACCGCCTAAAAATCTACCTTGCCTACCTAAAGAGCTCTCTGGGTGGGTAAAGGAGCGATATATGTATGTAGGAAATTGTGACTAATCGCTTGTAAATTGAAAACAAAAATATTCAAATATTTTGACCGCCAAAAAATGGAAGTTGTGTGACAACCCTGAGTTCATGTCAGCTGCTTAGTCTCTTACTCGAATGCTTGCGAATGGCAAATTGGATTTGTTTACATTTGTAAAGTGCTTAAGTTAAAAAATAAAATTTAAATATGCCTCTTGCAAGATTGCTGGCCATTGATTTCTTGCGGAAAGAACAGTTGGCCAAGGAAGGTATTGAGGACAGGTTTCTTCGAAGCGCATCGGATCCACTGGCGACTGCTGACAGCACGTATGCGTTTTCTATGTTGTTTATGTACAAATACAAACAAATTATAGATATTCTTATTTTGAACAGACTTGTATATAGCTACCGTTTCGACAAGGACACATATATGATGATTTTTAATTTAATCGAAGAAGACATGCCATCTCTTTTTCACTTTGTGTAATCAGTCCAGCTCTTCTTCTTACTGAAAACATTCACACTTACCACAAGCACTGCAAAAGTTGCCACTTAATGAAAAATAGAAGTGCTGCATTAACTTTGTTAAATGTACACTAAACTCTTCACTAAACTAATATTTTTTATGTTTATTTAATATAAAAAAACGCATTCAAAATAACATATTAAAGACTTCGAATATTTTTAAATTGATTCTAGGTGGCATCTCGGGACAGTTTTGTGCGTTACAAATAAATGACAATTGCACTAGAGATTTTATAGACATTTTGTATAATTAAAAATCATGAACTAAAACCTTTGTAATATTGAAATGTGTTAATACAGATAGTTATAAAATTCAATGACCTTTCTGAAACGGTAACACTTTTTACGTATAACAAGCTTTATGTCAGGGAACTTGATAAAATCTCCGGCCAAAATGATGGAGATTTAAAAATCATCTTGAACTGGGGTCTGTGTAACCTAAAATCTCCTAAAGGTGATTTTTGGTTGGTGTCGATTTCAGTGGCACCCCCGATGTTATGGTCGGCGATGAGCTATCGATAGGCAACCAGCTGTTACTAGCGCCACCTAAGGCATGTAGCGAATCAGCGTCGACCACTACATAAAAGCTTTATGCTTTATATTAGGAGGAAAAGAATGATAAATCTAGGAGAAGCAGGAATAAGGGATTTGACAGGCGATTATGAGGTTAGGAGGAAGTCAGTCGGGTTCGCGTGGTGGCTGCTGCAAGGCAGAATTTTCGTGAGCGCGAAGCTTAAAGTACACATTAAATAATAAATAACAAATATGCGAACATCTAAGTGACGAGACATCCACACGCACAACACATGCAGCCGCGGCAGCCACCCAGCCGCAATACACACGCACAACAAACAACACTCAAGCGGCTAGCAACACACACATTGGGACACGGGCACACACACTGATGGAGACACACACAGTCCAAACACAAGCAACCGGGACCACAGTGAGTCGTCCCTGCGGTAGCTTGGCGCAGGCCCATGCACATATGCGCGCCAAGTGCCACAACAGTCCCGTTGTCCCCCCCCCACACAATTATCAGGCGAGTGCGCAGCCGTCACCGGATAGCCGACACCTGTAGTCATCCTCCTTGCTCTCCTGCTTTATCTGCTGCTGCTTTTGCGAGACACCCACAAAAGAGACTTAATTGATGTCCATTGCTGCAGATAGATTATAAATTTTGTCAATGTTGTTAATGTATGTGTGCGCCTGTATATGCATATGTACTTACTTTGAAATCTTTGTCGATGCCCTCCCTCTGACCAACAAAAGCTCTTTTGGTTAGGGAAGGCCATATTATTACACAAACATGTTACAAACTGCTTTTCTTCTCGGTGGGCCGCGCCGGCTGGCTCATCGGTTCTCAGGGTAGAGTCCCATCCCTGGCCCGCAGTCCGAACAATCGATTACACCATCGATACACAAAACATCTGCTGACATACTGCACTTTACAACACTGCGACAAAAGACAACATAAATCAACAACAGACGACAACAAAACCTGCAATCAACAACAAAACGGTAAGCAAACAAACAAATATTCACAAAACCCAACACTGATCCACCTCTCGTCCAAACAGGATCACGGTTCCGGACCCAGGCGTACCCGCCCTGCCTGAGATGACACCACTCCGTCATCTCCCTCATGTTGGCCACCGAATGGACCTACTTCATCCTGTGTTGCCCATCGTGTTTCTCCTTTCCCTCCCTACAGCAATAATTACTCGGACATTTTCATCATCAGGTAAGTATTATATTATTCCGTCATGTGATTCTTCTCCATAATTACCATCTTATCTTAACTTCTAATTACAGGTATGTGTGTATCAAACAATTAAACAATTCGGCAACAGATCAACAAGGAAGAAACAAACGAAACAGGCTAGGAACACCATGATGCTTCAAAAAAGTAACAAGCTCGTCGGAAAATACTGTGGCAAGATGCTAGTGCAGAGACACCGCGCGAATTATAAATGTATCTAGGTATATATGTATATACATGTATGTTCATATACCGGTAAGTGTGATATTTAAATGTGATTGTGATTAGTGTGTGATTCTATGTAGATGTGAATATGTATCGCTTAAGGACTACCTTGCCTACCTAAAGAGCTCTCTGGATAGGTAAAGGGGCGATATATGTTTATAGGAATGAGTATATATATGTATACAATATCTATTGTATATTGTTGAGTGAATTTGCAATGTTATTGTTTTTGTGTTGTTCCTAAACTGTTGTGTTTCAATTTATACAGATATTATTTTTATTTACTTTACTTTACTTTTTTCTATATTTTACTTTACTTTAATTTTAATTATTAATTAATTTAATTATATTATTATTTAATTTTATATAAGCTTTAATTTTTAATTTTGTTCGACTTTTTTGTTATGTACGACATTCCATTTATATTTCCAATAAATATTAATGATTATTTAAGACAGCAGCGTCGAAATTATTTTGGGCGGTACAAAGGGAAACAAGCGAACGTTTTTTGCAGCTCTTCAACTTAGAACTTTGGCCATACTCGTGGCTGGCAATTGGTTCTGACTCACTTGTACGATGTCACAACGGGCTGCGATTCTCTTGGACGAATGGATCCCAATGGACGACTCCAGAGTTTTCCCACGACGATGCCAACTGATGCCCTCTGTTGCGGGAGATATGATTCCACTGGCCTTGGTGCGTCTGTTGTTATCGCTGTCAGTGGATATAAGGATGTCCAATGCGGCACAAGACACAATTGACGGCACAGCACTCTTCTCTAAGCGGATAGCTCTTGTCGGGCACGACTTCATTTCAAAAACAGCGGAATTTGGGTCGGCACAGGTATCCGCACGGCACAACTTCTGGCGAGGCACACATGTGCTGGAGTACAACAAAGCGCGACAACCTTTTAAAAAATAAAATCTGGGTCTGCCCAATGGCAACCGCTCCTGACCGCTGTCCACCTCCAACTCTCACAACGTGGTTTTTTCCGAAAAACTTCCTCTCCTTTCTTTTTTTTTCTTTTCCTTTTCTCTCTCAAAAAAAAAAAAACGGTTGTTGAAACAACAAATGCAATCACTCCTTTTGGTCGAAATTTAAGGGTCGCCACCCCACCGTACATTAATTCAACCGCCAAAAACTATCGATAGCCGCCTATTTAAATAAATAACAAAATATATTGACAGAGCCGATAATAAAGGAAATACAAATAAGAATAAACATCGAGGTGGCACAAACGATAAAACATGAACATAACAAACACATAATACACGTAATTTACATACACATTTGTATCATTTATATACTTTACACTAGATCTTCAAGTCCAGTTAGTATGTATTTTTTTATTCTTAACACATCAGTCTAAGTTGTTTGTACAACAGATCTGCTGATGCTAGTAAATGTATGATGCTAGTAAATAATTGTAAATATGAAAAAAAATTCATTTATGCAACACACAAACATATTGATATTAACTACACATAATTAATAACACTTACTTGTATATTTAAGCACAATTATGCACTATATGTATATTTTTTTTCACATTTAACTTATTTATATTTTTACATTTTTATGTTTGTTTACATTATTTGTTAAGGGTACTCCGTTCATTGCTGTTAGGTGCTATAATTGTTAAATATTAAATATCGTAAGCAACACAAACACGAATATCGAATATAATTTATAATTAAAATAATAATGATGAAATGTTTGGCTTAATTATAATTATTATTTATAATTAAACATTATAAAGTTTACGAAAATGATTAATTAAATTTATTTATTCGGGTGAGATGGGTATTTGGTGAGGTTGGGTAAAGTTTGGAGTAGGGAGTCGGCACAGAATATATCGAAGCCGACTATAACATATAATATTATTTTAATAGTTTTAATAGTACATATAATTAGCTTTAATGATGCTTAAGTATTTAGGTCCTGCCATGTCCTTGTTTTCTAATAATCACAACTTTGTTTGGTCAAGTCGAAAATTTACTGTGCGAAAAAATAAGAACAAAGAGAATTACTGAATGATCGTCTATGGTTACAGCAATTTTATAAGTATACAATTGAGTTCTTACAGTTAATATGAAATTGATCCTACCTTATTTTGAACGACTTCCTCACATCGTGACTTTATAGATTCTATAAGATTGCGGAATCTGGATAGTGGAATATTATCCCAAGTATTGCCATAATTCTTCAGAGTTCTTCGGCTTCTTCTTAACATCGATCCAAAGATGTTCTATGGGATTTAAATCAGGTGATTGTGCTGGCCACTCTATAACGTCACTATTTTTAGATCGAAACCACTCCTTTGCTATTCTCAAGGTGTGTTTGGGGTCATTATCCTGCTGAAGTATCCATCGTAGGGGCATCATCTCTTGAGCATAATAATAGTTGGCATCCATAATGCCGAACCCTCTAACCAAAGGCCCAACACAATTCCACAAAAAGGATCCCTATAGCATCCCTCTTAAGTCACCGTGCTTGAAGGTCTTAGAGGTATATTTTTCATTGAATGCTTGATTAGGAGGACGTCTAACATACTGATGTTCATTTTCTTTATCTAGCTGTACCACTTTTGTCTCATCTGACCATAGTATGTTGTGCCAAACGTTGTCAGGCTCGCTTTTATTCTCTCTGGCGAACTGCAGCCTACGTTGCAGGTGTACTTGTTTTAATAGGGGAACGTTTCTTGGGCTTCTTGCTTTAAGTTTAGCTGCAATTAATTCTTTCTTTATAGATGATGTGTCAATTGACAGGTTTAACTCCTCCTTGATTTGCGTAGAAGTCATAAATAGTTGCTTTTTAACGGTCCGTAATATCATTTTGTCCTGCCTTTCCGTGGTTTTTTTGGTCTGCCACGTGTTTCGGACTTCGATGAAAAGTTTTTCGCGTAAGTTATCATGCCATTAGAAATTCCAAGTAGATTTCTAATAAATGCATAGGTTTTTCCTTGACTGATAAAATTTCTGATCATTTGTCTTTTCTCTGAAGAACAATGTTGGCGTCTCCCCATATTTAGGCGATTTCCACGAAATTTTTTTTACATGAATTTATGATAAATGCTTTTAAAATAGACGACAACCTTTTATTGGTTATGTTTGAACCCAAAAAACGGTAAATACTCTTAATGGAATCAAATAAGGTGGCATTGTTCATATTTTTTCGCACAGCTGATTTTCGACTTGACAAACAAAACGGTTTATATAACGGATTATGAAAGCGCAATGGCATAAATGTTTAATGATATAATTAGCTTAATCACTGCGGACGGCAGCTCGCGCTAGTGACGAAAGCAGCAGAAACGGTGCTAAAGGCGACTAGCAATATAAACAGCAAATTTGGAAAATTTGCTATGACTGTCCGATTAGGGTTGTTGTTGCAGTTGTATACCGATCGAAAGGTTTAGTCCTAACTATTAAAATGGCATACTAAAACTTTTTCTAACCAACCAGGGTCATGAGATACGGGGGTGTAATTGGGAGGGGAAAAATTTCAATGATTGCATCTAATGGGGCTGTTGGGGTCTTTTGGTTAAGTTTTTTATTTTTTTTAAATTCTTATTAAAAATACTCGTCGATTAATACTTCGATCACCCAAATCTGATAATTGGTTCAAAAGATAAATAAATTAGAATATTTTAGTTCAAAGCGCTAAAAAAGCTTAGATGTAATGATGGGGATCTATTCCATTTCAAAAAACTAGAAATGTTTGTTCTACGACTTTTTGAAAGAACCGCTAGTTTACCGGGAAAACTCTAAGTCCCGCTATAATTGAAGCCTTAGCAGTTTCCAAACCATAAAAGCTCCAGATATGTTCTATATATCATTGGAAAGGTGTGTTTGCGGGCTTTAGGCGTACCTTTAAACTTAAATAAAATTTTGCGTTTTTTGGTATACGAAACATAAACTTTGGCTGAGGGGTTTGGAAGATATTCCCTGTTAAGTGAATAAATACATTTTTCTATCGGTCGAAAATCATGTTTTAGTACGAGAAACTTTTTGGTTTTATGAGTTATCTCAAACTGATACAATATGCATTTAACTTGGTTTTATACATCCTGACCAAAGTTGGTTCAAATCGGACCACTATATCATATAGCTGTCATAGGACCGATCGTTCCAATATTAAGTCTTAGTATGAAAAACTTTTTTGTTTTACGAGATATCGTAACCAAACTAATAGAATATGCATTTAAGCTAGACTTATATATCCTGACCAAAGTTGGCTCTAATCGAACCACAATATCATATAGCTGTCATAGGACCGATCGGGCGAAATCCAAGTCTTAGCATGAAAAACTTTTTTTTTCATAGTAAGTACGGGTTCTCCGACAGTAACTTAACTTTGTTTTATATATCCTGACCAAAGTTGGTTCAAATCGGACCACTATATCATATAGCTGTGATAGGACCAGTCGGGCGGAAATCAAGTTCTACTGTGAAAAACTTTTTGGTCTTATGAGAAATCTTAACCAAACTAATACAATATGCATTTAACTTGGTTTTATATATCCTGACCAAAGTTGGTTCAAATAGGACCACTAAATCATTTAGCTGTCATAGGACCGATCGGGTCAAAATTGGGTTTTAGTACGAACAACTTTTTTGTTTCATGAGATATTTTAACCAAATTATAGAATATGCATTTAAGTTAGTTATATCCTGACTGAAGTTGGTTCATGTCGGACCACTATATCATATAGCATTCATAGGACCAATCAGGCGAAAATCAAGTTTTACTGTGAAGAACTTTTTTGTTTTATGAGAAATCTTATCCAAACTAATACAATATGCATTTAAATTGGTTTTATATATCCTGACCAAAGTTGGTTCAAATCGGACCACTATATCATATAGCTGTCATAGGACCGATTGGTCCAATATTAAGTCTTAGTATGAAAAACTATTTTGTGTTACGAGATATCGTAACCAAACTAATAAAATATGCATTGAAGTTAGAACTTTAGATCCTGACCAAAGTTGGTTCTAATCGAACCACTATATCATATAGCTGTCATTGGACCGATCGAACGAAATCCAAGTCTTAGTATAAAAAACTTTTTTTTCCATAGTAAGTACGGGGTCTCCGACAGAAGAGTATGCTCGACTGTAGCAACGCGAGCGGGGCGGAGCCCCTAGGTTTCTTTATAATAAAAGGTAAATTTTTTTGAAATATGAAAAGAATTTAACAACTGAATTTATATATTTTACTATCTGCCTGCATTAATGATAAAGTTATAATGTCAAATGCAAAAGCAGTTGCAAAAATTTCTGATATCCTACAAAAAAAACCTCTACACGAGGTAAAAGTCTAGTGACGAAAGCAATATCAAGCCCTAAAATATCTGATATCCAATTTTGTGACGAACAAAACTTAGTTCAATATAAAAATTTTAAATAAAAATATAAACTAAAAAAAAAAAGGAAAATTGGCATTCGGCACTGCGCAAAAGTTAATTTTTATATACAAAGAAGCTCACCCTTTTTGCGCACGGTGCACAATGCCAGTTTTCGTTTTTTGTTTTTATACCCTGAAAATGAGCAAAAAAGGGTATAATGTGTTTGGCAGATTGTATGTAACAGGCAGAAGGAGGGGTGGCAGACCCCATAAAGTATATATATTTTTGATCAGGATCAACCGCCGAGTCGATCTAGCACTGTCCGTCTGTCTGTCCGTCTGTTTGAACGCGTCGTTCTCAGATACTATAAGTGCTAGAGACTTCAAATTTGGAATGCAGGTTTGTGAATACCATACGCAGGTCAAGTTTGTTTCCAATTTTAGATGCCATGCCTCCTTCGTCCACAAATTGCACAAAACGATTTACAGGCGCAACTTATGACATGCCACTCCCTAACTGAACAATCAGTTGAGAAGTATGCGTATTAAACGACCCTGAAAATTTCAAAGCGATTGACCCATAATTAGAGAAGTTATTTCGGAATTTACATTTAATTCAATAATTACATTTGCATGGCAAATCTAACGTGCGAGCGAGACAGCATGTATACGCTTGTATGCAAGGCGCGCACAAAGACAGTAAGAATTAGTACCCATTTTTTTTTTGGATACCAAATAAGAATCTAGCGATAAGCAAAAATATTATCGATATCATGCAATGAAAATATTAACGCATAATTTATGTATATACAAATATACAATTTGATTTAAATTTTGCATGGAAAAAATCAGCAGAAGCTGATAGCTATGCATGAAATTGCATGAGAGAAAGAGCACTACTTTTGCATCTTTGCCGAGCTGCAAAATAATAATTTTAATTATTAATATTTCCGACTCCTTACACATATATATAATAAGTATCTGTTTATTATCGTTGTAAAAAAAAACTTAGCATTTTCCGCTTAAAAAAATCTCATAAAATTAGACATTGTCTTTTATTTCAAATTTCGCGCGCACTGCAGCAGCCTTTGGCAGGCTCGAATTTGTTGCGTGAGAGGGAGAGAGTGAGAGAAGAAAATTTGTGCTACCAGAATGCAGGCTGAGCAAAGTTGTAGTTTGTGGCTACTCTTGACACACTCTACATCGATTGCAAGCGATTACGATTTTTTTTTTATCAATTTCTAATTAATATAAAATACGTTTAATGTAATACCGAGTGATATATTAGTTCAGTGGGGCATTAATAACGTAGTCTGCAGTGATAAACACAGTGATTTAAGAAAACCGAAAGTTGTTCATAGTTTCGCGTGTGTAATTTTTATACCCTGAGCCCATTGAAAATGGGTAACAATCAACTTATATAAAAGAGTACATGGGCTCAGGGTGTCCTACTGTCAAGCGTGCTCGACTGTAGCCGCACCTCACCGCGAGCGAAGAGAGCCGGGGGTAGGCGAGCGAAGCGAGCAGGGGGCGGAGTTCCATTGTTTTTATTAGTTTATATTTTTATTTAAAACTTTTATATTAAACTAAATTTTGTTCGTCTCAAAATTGGATATCAGAAATTTTGGGGCTTGCAATTGATTTTGTCACTAGACTTTTACCTCGTGTAGAGATATTTTTTCTGGGATATGTATGCTATTACAATATAAGAAAGAAGTTTTAGAAATAATTTATCATAACATATATTTTCGACGAAATTACGTCTGTATGTTTTAAGTTAATATACATTTCTTCTGTAAATTCAAATTCCATGTCAACTCGATCAGGCTATCATGTAATGAGGGCTTACAGATGAGCAAATTGTAAAAAGGGGAAACAAAAACAGTCTTTTTGATTTAATTTTTTTTTCTCTAATTTAAAATTAAATTAGAAACAAACATTAAAATGTTGGAGTCTGTTTGCACTATCTACGGTATATTAGGCTCCATACATAACATAGCTCTATGGCAGCCTTGAGAAGATTCCTTCAGCTCCTCGAAACCGATGTACCAAAAAAAATGTTTACTTGGAATTTTTTTTTAATTTATATATTTTTGTTTTAAATTTATAAGTTAAATTAAATATTGATCGTCACAAAATTGGATCGCAGTAATTTCGATGCATGAAAAGGCTTTCGTCACTAGACTTTAACCTCGTAAAGAGTTTTTTTTTTTGGAAGATATTAGAAAATTTTGATACTTTGAGAGAAGGTTATTAAAATGCTCACCTTAAATTTAAAAATCAATTCATAATCAATTCAGGCAGTTTAAAGCCGTTCGGCACTCCCAAGAATTGAGGCGTTAAATTTTTGACTGATTGTTTCAAGCTATATAATATAGTCAGTTGATTTGAATAAAGATTGGTCGAAGTACAAAAAACTAACTTTAATGAATATTCTGTCAGATTGAGATATCCCAAATAATAAAAAAGTTGTTCGTACTAAAACGTGATATTTGACCGACCTATCCTATGACAGCTATATGATATAGTGGAGCGATTTAAACCGTTTTAGTCAGGAAGTAAAAGTCTGACTTATCTGTCAGATTGGTTTAGATATTTAAAAAAAAAAAAGTTTATCGTACTATAACGTGATTTTCGACAAAACAAAAATGTATATATTCAGTTAACCTCTCAGCCAAAATGTATGTATCAAATACCAAAAAACTCAAAATTTTACGTATTAACACTAATTGAAAATTAATAATTAAGAAATCGGCAAAGTATAAAGTAAAAATCCTTAATTCACCTGTAAAATGTTACTTGAGTACTTTAGAAAAAAGCTTAAAGGTACTCTTAAGACATATCTGTAGATTCTATGGTTTGAAAACTGTCGAGGTTTCAATGTTAGCGGGAAATAGCGTTTTCCCGCTAAGCTAGCGGTATTTTTAAAAGTCGTAAAACAAACATTTTTAGATTTTCGAAAAGGAATAAGTCCCCATTTTTACATCTTAGTTTTTCTTATGCGCTTTGATGCAGACATACAAACAAAGGAACAGACAAACGAACGGACTTTCCATTTTATTTTGAGAAGTCGACTAAAAATTTAAAATTTTAATATCTTTTGAACTAGTTGTCGGATTTAAGGGATCGAGGTATCAATCGATGCGTATTTTTGATAAGAATTTAAAAAAGTAAAAAATTGCAGCTGCAATCATTTATATTTTGCCCCTCCCACTTTTACCCTCTTTTCTAATGAACCAGATGACTTAGCAAAAGTTTTAGTATGCCAGTAAGTATGTACGTTATCTAGGGCTAAACCTTTCGATCGGTATGTTCCTCGATCTTATCGGACAGTCGTAGCAAATTTTCCATATTAGCTGTAAATATTGCGAGTCACCTTTCGCACACTTCGTGCCGCTTTCGTCACTAGCGCGAGCTGCCATCCGCAGTATTAGGAATATGCGGCAGGGATGTTTTTTCAGCGTTTTCTGTATAGTTTATGGTGTTTTGACCAATTTTTCAATAAGACTTTCCTTATATACACTAAAGACCCTATTTTTGTTTGAGCTCAGAAAATCAGTCTCTGAAAAGCCCGACCAAAATAAAAACAAATCGAGTGGTTATTGCATGAGCATTTCCCTTATTGACATAAAACACAATTGAGTGTATTTTCATTCAACCTTTTGGGATCTGTCCGAATGAAACAGGTTTTTTTTTGACAGTATGAAAGTGTTGCGACTTTTTTGCAAGTTCTGGTATTTGTTTATTTAGTAAATGGTCATTAAATCAAACGGCCGCGAAGATGTGGGTACCGACCATATAAGTGTCGAGTGGGCTCGACTGTAGCCCTTTCACACCTTCCCACGAGCGAAGCGAGCCGGGGGTAGGCGAGCGTAGCGAGCAAGGGGCGAAGCCCCCTTCTTATTATTTAATATAAACTTAAAATTTTGATTCTTAGTAATTTTTTCTTTGTGACTGCTTTCAGTCGTGCATAAATAAATAAATAAACATCTTCAAAAGCAACTAAAAATTGGTTCCCATACTTTTTGTGCACCAAATTATAGGACAGGTCGAGACTGAAATAGTTATCATGTGTCCCAAGACTTAGGGATTAATGCAATTAAAGCTTAACAAGTTTTAGCGGCACTGGCTGCTTTCCCCCGCTTCCTTAAAAATGTATTTTCTTAATTATTCGATAAATTATCCGATGAATTTGAAGTGTTCTTGTCATTAGATATTAAAGTTTTTATAGATTTCTGGGGCAGTGATGAGGGAGGGGGTGACAAAATTAGGAATCTGCGTTCACCATTGTCACCAAAGTTGGTACCTCTAACTTTTATAGTCTCTGAGATCCATGTGTTCATACGGACAAACATGATGAAATAAGTATATGGTGGTCTCGTCGGCAAAATTATTCCCTTAGCTTAGCCATATCACCATAAATATGTATCTCCTCTGTTTATTAGCCATTCTTGATTAAATGCTTAGCACACTTCAGAACTCTTATCCCATGTGTGTTGCAAACTTCAAGGCTGTAGCTTAAATATGGTAAAGTAAAGTGAAATTCAGAACAGCTCGGTTAAGACAATGCTGCTTGATTTTGTTTTGTATGCAATATTTTATAGATGTTTATAAAAAAACTCAATTATTTTATTTAATTATTTTAATGCATTATGTAGCACTTACTTTGGATTCCGCTCGCTCAACAGCAAACGTTTTGAAAACGACAATTCTTGTCGATTTGCGCAATTCGGAACGGCAATCAACTCGATTTGCGGCAATTACACTCATTTCGGAATTCGGAACAGGCTCGATAGGTGAAGTATTTTCACCAAATTTGGTTGCTCTAACTTTTATATTCTCGGTGATAATGGTGTTTCAAGTGACGATTTTTCGGTAGCGATCTAAATATGGCATCATTTAAATTGAGAGTTTGATAAGCAAGTGCAACATTGCCATTTGTCACTCAGCATTCGCACACTCAATTCAATTGAAAACTGGCGCTCAATATTTGACGTATGGCATGGTAAGTATCAAGGGTGTAGGCAGGGGGGTAGTTGCACCCGAACATATTTTTTTGCATACTTATTTCATATTTAATATTTAATTTTGTCAAAGCAATGGTTAATTTTTTTCAGAACCACAATCAATTGCTTTTCGGTTGCTTTATCGCTCTTACAAATTTGTAGAACACACCTGATAGGCATTTGTATTTTATTTGAAAATCAATTTTATTTTATTCAATAATTTAGGGGCATAGAATATTGCTTTTTCTATGCTTTTTTATAGAACATGCCTGAATAATAATATATTATGTATGGCGCACATAAAACTACTCTCCGAAAAAGTCTTAACTTATAAAGTTTTATATGGTTACGATATCTCATAAAACAATAAAGTTTTTTTTTATACTACGACTTGATTTTCACCCGATCGGTCCTATGACAGCTATATGATATCGTGGTCCGATTTGAACCAACTTTAGACAGGATATATAAAACCAAGTTATATGCTCAGTGTGTTTTATATATCTCATAAAACAAAAAAGTTTTTCATACTAAATCTTGATTTTCGATCGATTATTCCTATGGGCGCTATATGATGTAGGGGTCAGATCCAAACAAAACGAACTTGATCCGACTGCAATATAGAGGAAGCTACATACCAAATTTGATGTCACTAGCTTTGAAATTGTTCTTTTAATATGGATATGAAATTTTTTCTTCGATTTGTGGGCGATAAAGGGGGCGTGTCCAAATTTTGAAATAAACTTGATCTGCTTGCAATATAGAGGTTATACCAAGTTTGGTGTCTCTACCTGTTATAGTCTCTGAGATCTAGGTGTTCATACAGACAGACGGACAGACAGACAGACGGACAGACGGACATTGCTATATCGACTCGGATATTGATGCTGATCAAGAATATATATACTTTATAGGGTCTGCCACGCCTCCTTCTGCCTGTTACGCACATCTTCGTTAAAACAAACCCAATAGACCCCTGTACTTTTTTTAAGTACGGGGTCTAAATATGAAATCACTCACATTTTGTAAACTCCGAAATTTTCAAATTCTTAAAATCATTGCTTTCAAAAATCTCTAGAGATTTTTGGTATGTGGATGTACAATAAAATTCCTTTTTTTGGCCCCCCTACGCACAAAGTTGCCTACGCCCTTGGTAAGTGTAAAGGCGAGTGAGCCCGCTGGGAGGAATTTGGGGCCCATCAGCTGTCACTTGCAGTATGCTGGGTGGTGGGCGTCGACAACGTCAACATTGGGGCCAGCAAAGCGTTAAAAATGACTGTCATAAATTAATGAGAGACGTCTGATCAAATGACGCAATGAAATTGAATTGAATTTTGCTGAATTGCATTCATTACTCATTTATATCTGCAACTAGGGGGCTCCGCCCCCTGCTCGCTTCGCTCACCAACCCCTAGCTCGCTTCGCTCGCAAAATTGAATTGTGAACAAGAGGAATAATTCTAACGATTTTCTTGAATAAACTTCTTTTACGCAAAAATAAATTACTGTTTTTTTTAATAATTCGGACACTTGTTAATTAGGACAACCTGAAATTTCGGACACTCAATTTTTATCTATATAAAAACATTTTATAACCCGGGCACCACACAAATTTATTGATTCTTAATCTGATCATATTTAAGTGTTTGTATATAAGAAAAGAATAAAAGTAGCAAAAATATGTGCAAGAAAAGGCATTTCAACAGCAGTCTCTGTCATTCAAAAGCAAAGGGTCGTTATTTCTAACATTGGGTTTATTCGACAGGTTTCTTAATCAGTAATACCTGCTTAATGACATGATAGCTTCTTTTACAAATCAGACTCATACGTTTTTCACCGTTCGTACGAAGATTATTATCAGTTATTTGAGAAGAATTTAACATTTTTTGTTGTTGGAAATTTCCTTCTAAATGTAATAGGTAGCAAAAAACTTACACAATATAAAATTTTTTTTAAAGAGAAACGAGTAATTATGTTCACCTTGCCCGCTGCCCGTGCAATCTGTACGTTTGGTTAAAATAACTTAAAAAACAAAAGTAATTTTCATACTAAAGCTTATTGTGAACCCGATTGTTCCTATGACAGCGATGTACGAGTATATTATATAGTTACGCGATTTTGACCATTAATATTAATAAAATTAAGTTAAAAAATGGGAAATGAACCCACGCCTTATTGCACTTTGGTCCAACACATCATTTTTTGCAATCTGACCAAACACGGCTATATGTAAACCCAAATAACATTTTTTGAAAGAGAAACGAATAACTATATTCAAGCTGCCCGCTGCCCCTGCAATTGGACTTTGGGAAAATCGCCAGATTTGGCGGGAAAAAAGCCTGACTTGGCGGAAAAAATCTAGATTTGGTAAAAAAAATTTGAGACTTGGCGTGCAAAAGCAAATCTGTGAGTTTGGTTGAGATAACTTAAAAAACAAAAAAATTTTTCAAAATATTTAAGTTATTTGGTTGCTTTTTCATTTGCATTTGCTTCTGTTCCTTTTGCTGTTGTTGTTTTTGTTGCTGGCTGCCTTGCTGCTGTTGTTGTTGGCCATAACAATATGCCTGTTGATGTGGATGCTGCTGTAGCTGCAAATTGGGCTGCACCCACCGATCTCTCGCCGACAAAATTCATTTTCAACTATTAGTGATGTGTATCGCTATTTTTTGATGCAAAAAGCGATACTTATGCAAAGTAAATATCGATATGACATTCAAAGCGATGTATCGATAAGCATACCAAATGCGGCATTTATTTATTAACAATTTACAAACAATTCGGTTTATTTAGCTTTTTTAATATAAGTTTGACAAGACAATTATTAATTTAAAGAAAATTATTTTTTAGTGTATATCATCTTCTTTACAGAACCTTTAACAGCTGCTAATGCTGCATCTATGGGTTTAGCTTTCTGTGGTCTTAACAAAAATTAAAACAAACAACAACAAAAATACGGAATGTAGCAACACATTATTTTTTATAAAAAAAATTTAAAAAGAAAAAAATATTTTATCTGAATCATTCCATTAACATAGCCTGTTAACAGCAGCTTTGGCATCTGTTAAACAAATTTTATGTTGCAGCCCACTGAGATTTTGTGCAAGTTTTGTGCAACAACAATAATAAAAAATGTTGCAATATTTTATTTTTGATTTTAAAACATATTAATAAAATAAAAAGCATGAAGTTAATGAATTAAATTAAAACCTTGCCTTGTTGGAGATTCGAACCTCGGACCTCTTGCGCCTAAGTCTACACGCCATCCTCTGCGCCACGTAAATGCTGACCAAACGCTGCTATATGTATAATAAACGCCAACTTTGACATCTAATTTAACCCGCTAACAGACAAAATCGAAATAGTCATTCAATCAAGTTGATATTTATTTTATAAGTAGATATAGGTTAGATAAGCTTAAGTTTTCAATTTCATAATTTTCCGTTGTTTGGAACGACCGTCAGGTGCAAAATACTGAAGACCGTCTGTAGACGGTCTTGTCGGCTTGAGCGGGAAAAAAAATATGGCCGTTCGCTTGCATCACAAGGGAATATCGTTCGCGACTTTTGGCGATACCTTTTGCTATTTATTGCTTCTAAAGTTTTATTTGAGTAAGTAATCACTAAGATAATTATAATAATACGCAATTTACTTAAATTTAAATAATTTTTATAAAATATATCAATTTGTAAGCAATTTTAAATGAACAAATTCTTGAGTTGACCGTTACTATGTAATATGTGGCAAATCCTTGTTTACATTTATTTGTTAAGTTAGATGTCTTAAGATATATTAATTTTTGTAATGGTTGTCTCAAAAAAAATTTTGGGGACTGATTTGTATAAATTGAGCATTCACTTCTACCAAAATACTAAATATATGCATAGTTTTGTTTCTTTTTATCCAGCCAAATTGAAAAATGATTTGCATTATCATATCTTTATCTGTTATCAAAAGAGCAGCTCGTTTCCAGTGATTGCTAAGCCGGTCAAGTCATTGCATGCCATTTCTTAAAGAAAACAAGTCCTGCTGCTATTTTTGTAATCTGAATCGGAAACTTTCTATACAAGAACCCAACTGTATGATATGTTTGCATTAGTGGTATTCATGTTCACGAAATTATAGAAAATCCACTCATCATATAGTAGAATAGCTTTCTTTATGTTTCCTATCTTCGTCTTTGGATTGTAACTGCCCATAAGGCCGTCTATCAAATGACTCCTTCAAATGTGATTATTGTATTCCTCAATTATTTGCAGGCAACTAACCTCTATATATAGCTTCAGCATCCTGCCATAATGCAGTGCTTTAGCTCTTTCCTCATTGGAATTGGATCTGAGGAGTGGTGCTATTCCAAAAAATAAAGATGCCAGCCTACCGCACTTGTTATCTTCCCACAATACCGAATTTACGATAACTCCTTGAATCTTGAAGCAGAACTGGGCGGGAAGTAGACTGGATTTTGGACTAGTTGGTTCAAGTATGGGCAAATAAGATCGAATTCTTTGCAAAGGCTTGAAGCCTGCAGTTGTTGATGAGGATAGTTCTTCTATATCGATGGGTATAGGACCAACACTTTGGGTGAAACTGTTGCCTGAGTGTCTTGGGAAGCATTGAATGACAGAAAGAAATGAATGACTTGACGAAATGCATTGAAATTATCATCTTCAATAATTTTCCAATTTTCTAATGGTTTCGGAATAGTCTGGGTTTCTACATTGAATGTTGTCGACAACATAATCGGAGTCCCATCGCTATTATAACTTCCAAACTTTTCATCGCTTCTACAGAATCTATCATCTCAAGCAATTGTTAATTTAAAATTACTTACAAATTAATATATTTTATAAATAATAGACACTTTAATTTAAGTAAATTGCATATTTATAGTTATATTAGTGATTACCAATTGAAAAAGAACTTTAGAAGCCAGAAATGATAAAACTTATCGCTAAAAGCCGCGTACGATATACCCTTGTGATGCAAGCGAACGGCCATATTTTTTCGGCTTAAACCGAAAAGACTACAGACGGTGTTCAATTTTTCGCTTTTTAAGAATACTTTTAGTTGTATTTTTGTATTTATTTTTCTACAAATCATAAGAGAATAATATTACCTACTAGCAGTCAAATTCACAAATCAATAGACTTAGTCAATATATTTTTTTTTGGCTTTGAGCTTTTCAAGAATACTGCTAGTTGTATTTTTGTATTTATTTTTCTACAAATCATAAGAGAATAATATTACCTACTTGCAGTCAAATTCACAAATCGATAGACTTAGTCAATATATTTTTTTGGCGATTAAAGTTGCAATTTATTTGGTCATAATTAAATTTAGTATTTTCCACAATTTCAATGTTTAACAAAATTCTGTAAAATAACGGTTCATCGAAAAATAATCTTATATATTTTTAAACGTCAAAAAATCAATTCTTAGTATATAATAAATATATTCGAAGAGAAATATTTATTAGTTTTCCCTTTTTATTTAAAAAACGGATGACCGTCTACAGACGGTCTTACCCATTAGAGGGTTAACGCACTTGTAGGGCAAATTTTCCAAAACGCCGTTTAAACGCCGATGAATTAGTCATATCTGTGTTGTGTTAAAATTTTAAACTTATATCTTGAGCCGTTTGGCCGGTACAATGCTCAGTCAATTGGACAAGGAACTTTATATATATAGATACAATTTTTTGAAAGAGAAACGAATAATTATATTTACCTTGTCCGCTGCCCTTGCAATCTGTAAGTTTGGTTGAAATAGCTTAAATAACAAAAATAATTTTCATACTTAAGCTTGTTGCGAGCCCGATTGTTCCAAAGGAAGCTATGTATATTATATAGTATCCCGATTTTGACCAAATTGTCAAATATCGTTAAATTAAAAAAATATTAGATGACCAAACACTGCTATATTTAAATCCAAATAACATTTTTTGAAAGGGAAACGAATAATTACACGGTTCTACAGTCAAAAAACTTCTGGGATGCGACATAGCGTAGGTTGTAGATATTGTTAAATGAAACATTGTGGCATACTAGATTTTTTTTTTCACATCGAAATTTTAAATTACGGTAAGAAAACCGTTTTTTATGTTTTAAAGTATGCATCCAACAATATAGTGTAATACGTCGTTGGAAAGAGAAAGCGTACACCTTTCCACTAACAACATAACACTAATAGTTCGGATAAAAATTAAGGGAGCTACGTTTAAAAATATATGAAATTTTTCAGATTTTTGCATTTTTACCGTACTTTGAACGAAAATTACTATGTCAAATTGGTAAAAAACTACTAAATTTTGGTATGCAGTTTCAAAAAACATTTAGTTCTGCGGCTAAGTTAATTAAAATCGAATAAAATTTAACTGAGTTAATCAACTTTTTATAAAAAAAAACAATCAAATTGCTGACAGTATTTGATAAATTGTAGTTCTTTTTCGCTACGTTTACGTATTTTTATAGGACCACAGATCCGAAAGCTTATGAAAAGTGAAAATTTCAAGTCCAAATTGAACATAATTGAGAAACAAGTATGGAAAAGTTATATTGCACCATGTGATAAATTTGTTGGCAATAACAGGAGCGCCGACTATGTTGCAGTTGTAAACTATTTTTTTATGGCGTACAATGACATGAGGTGCAGCATGTCTATAGAAATCCATTCTTTGCATTTCCATTTAAATTTTTTCCCAGTTAATCTGGACCAGTTCAGCGACGAACAAGGTGAACGATTTTACCAAGAAATAGCTACTAAAGAAAAGCGCTCTGATGGCAAAAATAAAATCAATATAATAACAAATGACTGCTGATCACCAAGCATGGATCGAAAAACCGGTTATAACACTAGGCAACAAATTTGAACTTTTTTCTTCTAAATTTAACCAAACCCACTTTTTTGGATAGATATGGGACCCCAAACGACGAAAAACATTTTTTTTTTCTATGGCACACAGAATACGAAAAGGTTGATGCAAAGCCCAGTTAGTGGTGCAATGCGGAAGATACAGAGGATTAAAGTTACAAGCTTACCTTTTAGATTAAAAGGTATGTTGAAAGTAATTTCTTCCATCAAACTAACTGAGTCTACTTGACCCTGTAGTAATTTATGAACGAACATTACTCCAAGCATAGTTCTACGATTAGTAAGAGAGGGAAGATTGATTAAGCGAAGTCTTCTAGAGTGTGAAGGCATCTAAACTTCTGAGTTCCAGCTCAAGCCGCGAAGAGCAAATATTAAGAATTGTTTTTGAACCGATTCTATCCTGCATCCAAATGCATGACCCATACACAAGAATCGGGCGAACAAGAGATGTATATAAAAGCCTAGTAATATAAGGATCATCAAATTAATTGGACCATCGCTTAATAACCCCAAGAACTCCCATTGCTTTATTGACTGCAACAGCAATATGTTTATCGAACTTCAGTTTATGATCTAGAATTATACCCAAATCATTTACTGAGCGTTTAGAATCATTTTCGGAATCAATTAAGCATTCCAAGATAATGCCATTAAGCTAATAATGACAAATATGCCGAAAGGATCTGTAGAAAGTCGTTACTTTACATTTTGAGCTATTTAAATTAAGAAAATTAGCTTGACACCAAAGAAACAGTGCGTTTAAGTCCGCTTGCAAAAACCTATCAGAGACAGGTTCACTATAGGTTAAACAAAGCTTGACGTCATCCGCTATGTTACATGAGTGCACGTGAGTGGGATAGAACAGTTGGGAGATCGTTTATAAATAACGTAAATAGAAATGGGCCATGATGACTACCTTGCGGTACTCCAGACGTAGCTTTAATGGATTTTGAAAATGAAGTTTTGAAACTAACTCTTTGAGTTCTGTTACTTTAATAATTGAATATCCAAAGAAGAAGATTATTCGGAAAGCCGAGAAGATCAAGCTTATGAATTAGTAGGGAGTGATTTACAGAATCGAAAGCTTTACTAGAATCCATATAAATAACGTCAGTTTGCATCTTTTTCTTGAACCCCTTAATCACAAGAGAAGTAAACTCAAGAAGTTTAGTGGTTGTCGATGTACATCTCATAAACCCATAAATCCACCAGGACCACATAAATGTTGAAGATGAGAAGTTATTATTTTCTCAAGGAACTTCGGAATTGCAGAAAGCTTAGCAATACCCCTATAATTCTGAACGTCGCTCTTAATACCCTTTTTGTGAAGAGGGATAATTTAAGAGTCTTTCCATAGCTTTGGAAAAGATGAAGAGTCAATTGATAAAGTAAATAACTTATGTAGCGGTCTACACAAGGAATCCGTACAGTACTTTAATACGGAACCACACACACCATCGGGAGCTGGTGTATGTACTGACTTAATTAATTTAAGCTCACAAGGAAGCGAGCTCTCTGTGATTGCGGGACTGTACATACAGTTTATACTGTTCAGCATGTAAGGGTAAGAGTGACCAACATGGGGACTACTCGTAGAGTATGTAGTTTGGAAAAAGTCGGCAAGCAAATCGACTATGGATTGGTCAGAATTAGCTTGAACGTTATTAAAGGTGAGAGATGATGGAAATGATAGAGTTTTGCGTTTAGAGTTTACAAATTTATAAAACTGTTTAGGATCTCTAAAGAATTCAACCTTACAACGTTGTAAGTAATTGTTGTAGAACTGAGAGTTAAGTACCAGAAAATTGGAGTTGGTAATTACGTATCGAGAGAAATCGTAAGGATTTCCCGATTTTTATATTTTTTAAATAGCTTGGAATTTACGTTTTTTAAATGTGATAATTCTCTAGAGAACCAAGGAGGTCTAGCAGAACTGATAGGAGATACAAGCGGAACGCAGATATCAAGTAAAGAATTTAGAGTACTATGAAAAAGCTTAATGGCATTATCCAAATCAGAACATGCGTATGGTTCAGACCAATCCATACACGAAATCAGATGGTTTAGCTTATTGAAATCTGTTTTTCTAAAACACCGACTGCGCACAGCGGTATCAGATGATAATACATCTGAACGCAAAGGTAAATGGATGCATGTATTAAGAGTTGGATGGTATGGGTATTCTGGCATAACCAATGGGTCAATCCTAGATACAATGGTATCGGAAGAATCCAATACAAATAGCAGGACGAGTGTCCTATTAATAGAATTTCGAACTGGATTGATTTGAACCAACGATAGCTCTGAGAGACCATCAATATAGCTATCGGCATTATCAGTAATAAGTACATTCGAGTCATTTGAGGCGATCCATTCTACATCGGGCAGATTAAAATCACCCAAGACAAATAGCAAGTCAGTGTCAGAAACTAAAGATGATATATAATTAAAAGCGTTTAGATGAGTATCATATACTGTCTCATCAGCAGGGGGTTGAATGTAAAACCATGTTAAATAAATAAAAAATTTTTATTTTACGAAAGATACTTTTACACAAATGAACTCAATGTCCGAATCAAAAGTGGTTGGAATCGGTTCCGAGGGGAGTTTGGAGTCAACAGCCAACAGTACTCCACCTCCAATTCAAGTAATACGATCACATCTATATGTAGTATATTTAGAAGAAAGAATAAAAATCTGATGTGGCAGGTTTGAGCCAGGTCTCAGTAAAACAGATGATGTCAAAGTCAAAGGAATGACTGTTTTTAATCTTAAAAATAAAAATTTAAAATAAAAATATAAGTTAATTTAAAAAAACGGAAAATTGGCATTGTGCACTGTGCGCAAAAAGGGTGAACTTCTTTGTACATAAAAATTACTTTTTGCGCAGTGCCGAATGCTACTTTTCGTTTTTTTTTGGTTAATTTATATTTTAACTTTAAATTTTGATATTAAACTGAATTTTGTTCGTTACAAAATTTGATATCAGAAATTTTGGGGCTAGAAATTGCTTTCGTCACTAGACTTTACCTCGTGAAGAGGTTCTTTTTTTGGGATATCATAAATTTTTGCAATTGCTTTTGCTTTTGACATTGTTACTTTATCATTAATAACTTTATCACTACGGACGGCAGCTCGCAAACTAAAACTTTTTCTAGCTCACCTGGATCATGAGATACGGTGAGGGGAAAAATTTGAATGATTGCAGCAAATGTTGCTGTTGGGGCCTTTTTGAAATTTTTTTTATTTTTTTCTAATTAAAAATACTCGTCGATTGATACCCAATTGATCACCCAAATCCGATAACTGGTTCAAAAAAATTTTGGTGGACTTCCCAAAATGAAATGAAAAGTCAGTTTGTTTGTCTGTTTGACCGTTTGCATCAAAACGCTAAAGAAGCTTAGGTGTCATGATGGGGATTTATTCCTATTCGAAAATCTAGAAATGTTTGTTTTACTACTTTTTGAAAAAAACCGCTAGCTTAGCGGGAAAACGCTAAATCCCGCTAAAATTTACCTCAAACGTTTCCAAACCATAGAAGCTACAGATATGTTCTATAAATCATTGGAAAGGTGTGTTATAGGGCTTTAAGGGTTACCTTTAAATTTTTTATCTAAAGTACTCAGGTAAAATTTTACAGGTGAAATAAGGTTTTTTAGCTTACATTGTAGCGATCTATGACAAAAAGGCTCAAACGATTTTTATTAAATTTTAGTATGTTGTCGAACGTAAATTTTGCGTTTGTTGGTATATAAAACATATATTTTGGTTGAGGGGTTTGGAAGATATTACCTGTCAGACCGTTTAGTTTCGATTCTAGACGATTTTTATACCCGTTACTTAAAAAATAAGTAAAAGGGTATATTTTGTTCGTTGGAATGTATGTAACAGGGAGAAGGAGGCATCTCCGACACTATAAAGTATATATATTCTTGATCAGCATCAATAGCCGAGTCGATATAGCCATGTGTGTCTATCCGTCTGTCCGTCCGTCCGTCCGTATGAACAAAAGGATCTCAGAGACTATAAGAGATAGAGATACCAAACTTTCATTCACAGACTTCTATATACCCCACGCAGATCAAGTTTGTTTCAAATTGAAGCTTCGCCCCCATCCGCCCCCGCAAATAGCGAAAAACCTTTTGCTCGTCTGTTTGAGCAAAGGGATCTCAGAGACTATAAGAGATAGCGTAACCAAATTTGACAGACAGATTTCTATATACCTTACGCAGATCAAGTTTGTTTCAAATTGAAGCCACGCCCCCTTCCGCCCCCGAAAATCGCGAAAAACCACCACACCCACAGTTTTTATGATAATACGTTTTTTGTGATAATAAACGTTATCTATTAGTTTTATCTATTATCCCACTGAATTGCATCAAGATCGGACAAGTAGAACGGCAGTTATGGCGATTTAATGTTTTCAAAGTAATTTCTTTAAACAAAAGGATCTCAGAGTCTAAAAGAGATAGAATAACCAAATTTGGATCGCAGATTTCTCTACACACCACGCAGGTCAAGTTTGTCTTACATTTTATCACGCCCCCATCCGTCCTCGCAAATCGCGAAAAACCACCACACCCACAGTATTTAAGATAATACGTTTTTGTGGGTATTGGAGTTGCAAGTTGCTATTATCTATTATCCTATAAAATCGCAGCAAGATCGGACAAGTAGAACAGCAGTATTAACATGCCGAAGCTCTTGAAGCAAAATTAGCTCCTTAGAGTATGCAATAGTTTTAATATTATTAGACTTAACAAAAATGCATGAAATAATTCTCAACTGGTTCTGACGACGCAAATATGACATTCGGCTTGAATCGCTACTCGACTCAACCCAAATGGTACCGATGAAACTTCAATGATGATGGAACTGGCATCTATCGAATCGTATTGAGCATACTACTTGCATTTATGCGTATCAAGTCCCCGGTTACCATATAGAGAGGTCGCTAACCAAGGGATTGACATTTAGCAAAATTATAAACCTGAAGAAGTTGCTAATTTAAAATTTTTTGAATCGACAACTAAGTAACAACAGCAACACAATATGCCAAGCAAACTTTTTTGTCATTCTTGTGCCTAAGAATTCTCAACTGGATTCAGGCAATATAAAATAACAAAAATTAATAATAACAAAATCCTTTTTTCTTAAAAAAAAAATTCTTAAAAAAATACTTTTATACATATTTAAGTTAAGTAACGGGTATCCTATAGTCGGGATCTCGACTATAACCTTTCCCACTTGTTATTTTTAAATTTGAAAGAATTTCAACTTTTAAATTTACATATTTTTCTATCTGCCTGCATTAATGATAAAGTTTCAATGTCAAAGGCAAAAGCAATTGCAAAAATTTCTGATATCCCACAAAAAAACCTCTACACGAGGTAAAAGTCTAGTGACAAAAGCAATTTCTAGTCCCAAAATTTCTGATATCCAATTTTGTGAATAAAAGTATAAATTAATAATAATAAAAAAAATAGAAAATTGGCATTCGGCACATCGCAAAAAGTAATTTTTATGTACAAAGAAGCTCACCTTTTTGCGCACAGTGCACAAGGACCCAACAGCCCTATAGCTGCAATCATTTAAATTTTTCCCTCACACTTACACCCCTTTGTCTCATGACCCAGGTTGGTTAGAAAAAGTTCTATGCCATTTTGTAAGTTAGGACCAAACCTTTCGACCGGTATACAACTCTGATCGGACAGTCGCAGCCAATTTTCCAGCTGAGCTGTATATATTGCTAGTCGCCTTTCGCACCCTTCGTGCTTCCATCGTCACTAGCGCGAACTGCCGTCCGCAGTGATGGTTAGTGTATGTTAAGCTGCATTTAATTTAAACATTTTAAAAGTTAAAAGTGTCAGTAAAATTTAGCCTCTGTACAAATGAAATTGCTTTACGTATTTATTTTATTAAAGGTCATTAAATCGAACAACTGTGAAGATGTGGGTAACGCGCATATAACTGTTAAGTAGACTCGACTGTAGCCCTTTCACACCTCACCACGACCGAAGTGAGCAGGGGAGGAGCTCCTTTGTTGGACCTCCGTATAGTAGTTGGATGTCGCTTACGAGTTCGCCACGCCTGTTCCTATATAACCACTTGGTTTATTTGCATATTTAGCAAGTTTGTTTGTTTGTGCCTTTTGTTTACGTCTTAGTCTAACACACACCTCTTCCTTCGGCACTTAATGAACCGAAAGGCCAAACACAATCAACTTAGAATGCAATTGTCACCCGATGGTTCTTGTGAAGCCATGAATATTGTAAGATGTCATGCGAGTCGGTCGCATATTATTGAATATCCCTATCTTTTTGTACTCTTAATCAAATTCAGTAGCATTGATCCTTATTAATTTGAGTGTGGATTTATTAAAGTCGCTCTGACCCGTGACCTCGAATTTGACCCACTTCTCATTAATATTTCGCATAACGCCGTATTATTTTACTATGAATTATTCTTAGCTATATTGCGTTATAATTTCAACTTGATATGCTTGCTTGTACAATGCTCAGTAAGTCAGTTAGGACAAACAGATTTATATTTATAGATAGAAATGCGTCTCTGAACCGCAAACTTAGGATTTATATAGCAATTTGCCAAGTTATATTGTAAAAGTAACAAATTGTCTCTTGGTAACTTGATTTACGCTCGAGTGGCTAAAAGTGCTCCGCAATACTTACATGTACTTATTTCTGAGTGGCTTCTGCTCCGTTTGCTTATGGCGAGAAGGCGTCACAGTTATTCTACAACTTCCTTGGCGGCATTTCCTGCCCACTAAAATGCCGCTGCACAAATTTTAAATAAACTTTCATAATTTTGCACTCTTCAGAAAACAAATTACATGCTGCTAGTCGTTTCGTATGCTCATGCCTTCTCACTTGCCTCCTCAATCGCTGAAAAGTTTTAAATTAGATGGCTTTCTTGGACGCCTTCTGTTATCTTTATCCCGGTACCCAAAGGGTATACACTGATAAAAAAAATGTTCTAAAATTAAGATTTTGGTCTTAGAACTAAGATTTTTGTCTAAAAAATGCGTCGAGAACATATAATTCTTAAATTAAGGGAACACATACAGATCTTAAGAACATTTTAAATAAGACCAAGTTCTTAATTTAAAAATAAATGATCTTAAAATTAAAATTAAAAAAAAAATAGAATTTATTTTCTACATTTATAATTTTTTTTTTATATTTTGATTTATTTTCATTTAATTCTACTTTAGTAATTTTGTAAATGTTATTTTAATCTGTTACGAGTGGCATTCGAACCGGCATTTACTGCTACCAACAGTGGTACTATTCACGGAATTAATTTTTCACACCAATTTGCGGATACACAAAGATGAGTTATCTTCATTGTTGGTATATTTGGTACAAAAAAATTAATTTAAAATATATTTAATGCCCTTTTGCTAAATTTAAAAAACAACGTAATTTAATTTTATAATTTTTACATTTAACAGCAATCATTGTTCATTCCCCTCCCCCATGCTGGTCACTCTTACCCTTACATGCTGAACAGTATAAACTGTATGTACAGTCCCGCAATCACAGAGAGCTCGCTTCTTTGTGAGCTTAAATTAATAAAGCCAGTACATACACCAGCTCCCGATGGTGTGCCTGGTTCCGTATTAAAGTACTGTGCGGATTCCTTGTGTAGACCGCTACATAAGTTATTTACTTTATCAATTGACTCTTCATCTTTTCCAAAGCTATGGAAAGACTCTTAAATTATCCCTCTTCACAAAAAGGGTATTAAGAGCGACGTTCAGAATTATAGGGGTATTGCTAAGCTTTCTGCAATTCCGAAGTTCCTTGAGAAAATAATAACTTCTCATCTTCAACATTTATGTGGTCCTGGTGGATTTATGGGTTTATGAGATGTACATCGACAACCACTAAACTTCTTGAGTTTACTTCTCTTGTGATTAAGGGGTTCAAGAAAAAGATGCAAACTGACGTTATTTATTTGGATTCTAGTAAAGCTTTCGATTCTGTAAATCACTCCCTACTAATTCATAAGCTTGATCTTCTCGGCTTTCCGAATAATCTTCTTCTTTGGATATTCAATTATTAAAGTAACAGAACTCAAAGAGTTAGTTTCAAAACTTCATTTTCAAAATCCATTAAAGCTACGTCTGGAGTACCGCAAGGTAGTCATCATGGCCCATTTCTATTTACGTTATTTATAAACGATCTCCCAACTGTTCTATCCCACTCACGTGCACTCATGTAACATAGCGGATGACGTCAAGCTTTGTTTAACCTATAGTGAACCTGTCTCTGATAGGTTTTTGCAAGCGGACTTAAACGCACTGTTTCTTTGGTGTCAAGCTAATTTTCTAAATTTAAATAGCTCAAAATGTAAAGTAATGACTTTCTACAGATCCTTTCGGCATATTTGTCAGTATTCACTTAATGGCATTATCTTGGAATGCTTAAATAATTCCGAAAATGATTCTAAACGCTCAGTAAATGATTTGGGTATAATTCTAGATCATAAACTGAAGTTCGATAAACATATTGCTGTTGCAGTCAATAAAGCAATGGGAGTTCTTGGGGTTATTAAGCGATGGTCCAATTAATTTGATGATCCTTATATTACTAGGCTTTTATATACATCTCTTGTTCGCCCGATTCTTGGGTATGGGTCATGCATTTGGTCCCCTCAATACGAATCACATCGTGCCAGGATAGAATCGGTTCAAAAACAATTCTTAATATTTGCTCTTCGCGGCTTGAGCTGGAACTCAGAAGTACAGATGCCTTCATACTCTAGAAGACTTCGCTTAATCAATCTTCCCTCTCTTACTAATCGTAGAGCTATGCTTGGAGTAATGTTCGTTCATAAATTACTACAGGGTCAAGTAGACTCAGTTAGTTTGATGGAAGAAATTACTTTCAACATACCTTTTGGATTAACTCGTAACTTTAATCCATTGTATCTTCTGCATTGCACCAATAACTGGGCTTTGCATGAACCTCTTCGTATTCTGTGTGCTGATTATAACAATCTATACCGTACGATTAGTTTCGAGTGTTCTTCGCTTATTATTAAAGCCTCTATATTAGTATTTCTAATTAATCTTTCTAATTAACTAATCTTTAACTTTTATTTTGGTCTGATTGGGGTTTTCTGGGTTTTCCCCAATCCTTGCAACAAATGTTGGACCAATAGTTTTCTTTTTCATTTAAGATACTCCCAGAATATTTATATTTATATGTTATTTACATTTACATTACACAGTAATATTTTAATGTATAGTTAAGTGTCGGCTGCTTATAGTTTGAAAATAAATAAATAAATACATTTCTAGGGCCTCGACAAAGCCATTTTTGTTCTTTTAGGTTGTAAAAAATTTGTAAAGCCGTCTTTGATAACACTTTGTAACAAAAATAAAAAATTTTTGAGTCCTTGGGATGTAATTGTTATTTCCTAGTCTGTTATGTCTTAAAAGTATGGAAACCACCTAATATTCCTCGAAAACTTTGCTTTTGTCACCAGGCATCTGCAGGATACTTGCAGCCTCGTGAAGCCATGTTTGAACGAAATTATCTGTAATAAAATAAGAAACAACTCTCAATAAACCAAAACAAATCTCTAATGTAATGTGTACTGCATCTAGGGTTTAACCAATGTTTGTAAAATAGTTTTCAAATGCATTCTTTAATTGGTATGCTTTATTGAACATGAACATAACGTATTTTTCAAAAAAGCGCTGCCATGGTCACAAAAGCAAAGTTAACTTGGGACAATAGCTGTTTTCTATACTTTTGGGACCTAACTGACTAGGAAATAACAATTACATCCCAAGGACAAAAATCTTGTTACATAGTGTAATAGAGTCGGTCAATTTGTATGTAGTAGCAAAAAATTAATTAATTAAAGCTCTATTTTGATCTAAGACCGATGGTTAATTGGGCAAGCCTTAGAATTCGTTGTTCTGTCTCAAAAAAAATTACCCACTCTATTGTAAATTCTTTTTTTTAAGGATCTTGTATGCTGAAATAATTATAATTTATATTAAGCTTAAAATGACTACAAAGACTAATTAAACTACGAAGTTATATTGCTCATAGGAATGTGTGTTCTAAAAATCTCTAAAAGTATCCCAAAAGGTGGTGTTTCTGAAAGTATGCAAGCAATGCTTTCAAATAACAAAAATATTTTAGAGAGGTTAGGGTATTTAGGTATTTTTTAAAATTGAATGAAATGTATTTTGAATTAATTTATTAATTATCATATATAAAATATACCTAATATAACACATAGGCAACGTTTGTGGTGATGTAATAAAAAAAAAATTGTTTGTTTTTTGAAGAAACAATTTTCCCGACATTTTATTACAATTCTAAAATTCAGTTTCAAAATTTGTAATTTTTGTAAAATTTACACATTTGTGAGCGGACTGAAAAATGGCTAAACTTTGAGAGGCTGTCACGCCCACAATTTTGACCTGATTTCAAAAACCTTTTGGACTTTTAATACTTGAAGATTTCTTTATCGAATGCATAATGCATTTTTGTTCATGATGTTGGAAAAATTCTGCTTACGCTATTTTCATGCACAGTTTGTGCATGTTTTCAACCAAATTTTTCTTTGAGTGTAGGATCAACAGAGTACAGGTTCTGTTAATACTACAAAATACAAATATTCGAGAAAAAGGCAAATTAACACAGCTTTATCCAACAAGGGTGCTCCACCTTTATATATATGACCAAATCTGGTTCAAATCGGTGCAAAGTGCCTTTCCAACGATATATTGGACATATCTGTAGCTTCTATGACTTTTGGGGTTTAAGCGGTTTTTTCAAAAAGTCGTAGAACAAACATTTCTAGATTTTTAAAAAGGAATAAATCCCCATTATTAAATCTAAGCTTTTATACAGATTCGATGCAAACAAACAGACAAACAAACTTTTCATCTCATTTTTGAAAGGCCACTAAAAATTTCAAATTTTATTATCTTTTGAACTAGTTGTCGGATTTGGGTGATCTAGGTATCAATCGACGCGTATTGTTAATAAGATTTTTAGCTCGGTACCCAAAACAATGGGGACTAGAGCCTAGTAGACTCGTGACAATTATGGTACACTACTTTGAACACCTTTATCTCCGAGACTTTAAGGGTTAGAGCAACCAAATTTTGTGACAATACTCCGAGGATGTTGACCTATATCAAGTTTGTTTTAAAAGTTGGCCACGCCCACTTCCGTCCACGTAATTGATATAAAAAAGAGCAATTTTGAATTAATAAACACAGAAGATATTTGAGGAAATATGATATATGAAGGACATTTAATTACCTGGATCTCAGAGACTATAAGAGATAGAGCTACCGAATTCGGTGACAATACTGCTTTGTTGCGTAATTCAACTGTTCATTAAATTATGTTAATCTATAAATGTTAAATTTGCATATATTTATGTATGTTTGATGGTAAGTATGTTAAATTTTCTTTTATTTTCACATTTTTAAAGCTTAAAGTGTCAATTAAATTAAGCCTCTGTACGAATCGATGTTTTTTAAGTATTTATTTATTTAATTAATGGTCAATAAATCTAGCTGCCGCGAAATTGTGGGTAGCGAGCATATAACTGTCGAGTGAGCTCGACTGTAGTCAATTCATACATCACCGCGAGCGAAACGAGCCGGGGGTAGGCGAGCGTAGCGAGCAGGGGCGGCGCCACCTTGGTTTTTAATATAATTTATCAATTAATTTAATTTAAATTAAAAATAAAAAATTTTACCAAAAGGCTTCATCGGCCCCATTAGCTGCAATCATTTAAATTTTGCCCCTCAGGTGCCAGGGAGTTTGTGACGAACAATAAAAAATTTATTTATTATAAATATTATAATCATTTTTAAAAACAAACAAGGAGACTCCGTTCGGCTACAGTTGAGCACGCTCGACAGACAATTTTATTTTCGACCAATTGTTCCTATGGCAGCTATATGATATATGGAACCGATTTGAACCAAATTCGGTCAGAATGTACAAAACCAACATTAATACATATTCTATCAGTTTGGTTAGGATGTCTTAAAAAATTATAAAACTTTTTCGTGCTAAAATTTCATTTTCGATGTATTGTTCCTTTGACAGCTATATGATCCGATCCAAAAATGAAAACAAACTCGATGTGCCTTTGGTATCCAGGAACCTACATACAAAGTTTGAAGTCTCTAACTTGAATGATTTATATATATACTTTGGGGGGTCTGCCACGCCCTCTTCTGCCTGTTACATACATTTTGCCAAACACATTATACCCTTCAAAATAAAATAATATTAAGTTTTAAATTTAATAATTTTACCGTTGGTTGGAACGACCGTCAGGTCCAAAATACTGAAGACCGTCTGTAGGCGCTCTTGTCGGTTTATGCGGAAAAATAATATGGCCGTTCGCTTGCATCACAAGGGACACCGAACTCGACTTTGGAGATAACTTTTGCTATTTTTTGCTTCTAAAGTGTTTTTTTTGAGTTGGTAATCACTTATGTAACTAAAAATAATATGCAATTGACTTAAATTTAAGAGTATTTTATTTATAAAATATAATTATTTATAAGCAATTTTAAATGAACAATTGCTTGAGTTGATAGATTCTGTAGATGCGATGTTAAATTTAGCAGTTATAACATGTGTACGGGAAAGTGTCTTACATACCTTATCTTCGAACTAAATAACGAAAAAACCTGTCTGTAGCGGTCGACAACTCTAACCATTAAGCCACTGGACTTGTCTAACAATAATGTGCCAATAATGTAGGTTTTTAGTGAAATTTAGGTATATTCAGCGCTGTTTCGAGGGGTGGCAAGGGGGGCAACCGCCCCGGGCGCTTAAATATTAGGGGCACCCAAATTTCAAAAAGAGATTGAACTTAGAAAAAATTTGAGGGGTTGGGCCTGAAATTAAATAAATCAGACAACGAAAAGTACGAAAACAATTTTAATATGTGGCTGCAGAAAATAGCAAAAACATACCAGATACTGCTACATTTCGAACTCCATTTTTTGAATCAATCGACCCCATCATTTAGCAACTAAAATGAGATTTGAGGCACTTTTTCTGATGGTTGGAATTATTAAACAGGACTTTAACACTGAATCCAAATTGGACAGTGAATTTGAAAAGCATACAATGAATTTGACAACGGTTTTTTTAGCACATTAGCACATCGTTTATTTACCAAACTTCAAATAAATTTGAACCACTTACGATTATCAATTGGACAAGATAACTTAGCAGTCTCCGTTTGCTATAAATCGAATATCTCCAAATATGAGTAAAGTAATTAATGACTTTGCTTTCATAAAAGCTAACAATTAATACCTCAATTTGGGGGACCTTAAATCAATTTTACAATTTCAGAAATAACAAACCATTAAAAAATTAAATCTTAAAATTCTTAATTTTATCATGTATCTTTAAAGTATGTATTCAGGATGTTATTGTTAAATTCAGACAATATGCGGATAAAATGGCAACGACTCAGCATTTTAAAAGTCAAAGAAGTCCAAAATATTTGATTTAACTTAAAAAAAACATGGACTGACGTAGGCCTGGCCAAATTTTAAAATTAACTTCCGATGGGTCATTATCCTAAGAGTATTGTCACCCAATTTGGTTCCTCCAACTCGAATAGTCTCGAAGATAAAAGTGCTCAAACTGGTATACCATAATCTGTCACGAATCTAATTGTACCCATTTTTATGTAACGAGCTGATTATCATGCTATAAGTTTTTATTGTAGGAACATTTAATTTATTTAAGTAAACAATTTTGACACTGGAGTTGTCAATTTAATATGTTATTAAAGGAATTATCTTTGTTTTGTTTATTTGCTTAAAAAATGTGTTGCTAAAAAGAAATTGTAGGTGGTGAAGGGGGCGCCGACAAAATCTTTGCCCAGGAGCAACTTTTCGTCGCAACGGCGCTGTGTATATTATATTTAATTTTAATACTTTTTCTATCGAAATCTGACATGATTCGAGAACGATTTTTGTTAACTTTCCGCAATTTTAAAACTTTGACATTTAACCCTCTAACAGCCAAAATCGAAATAGACATTTAATCAAGTTGATATATATTTTATAAGTAGATATAGGTTAAATAAGCAAAAGTTTTAAATTTCATAATTTTCCGTTGGTTGGAACGACCGTCAGGTGCAAAATACTGAAGACCGTCTGTAGACGGTCTTGTCGGCTTAAGTGGAAAACTAGTCGGCCGGTGCTACAGTCGAGCATACTCGACTGTCGGAGACCCCGTACTTACTATGGCAAAAACTAATAATGGAAAAAATTTAAAAAATATTTAGTTAACTTAAATACATATTCTATCATACTGGTTACAATGTCTCATAAAAATAAAAAGTTTTTCATACTAAGACTTGATTTTCGCCTGATCGGTCCTATGACAGCTATATGATATAGTGGTCCGATTTGAACCAACTTTAAACAGGATATATAAAACCAAGTTTTATGTATATTCTATCAGTTTGGTTACGATACCTCATTAAACAAAAAAGTTGTTCATACTAAGACTTGATTTTCACTCGATCGGTCCTATGACAGCTGTATGGTATAGTGGTCCGATTTGAACCAACTTTGGACAGGATATATAAAACCAAGTCATATGCTTATTGTATCAGTTTGGTTACAATATCTCATTAAACAAAAAAGTTTTTCATACAATAACTTGATTTTCGACCGATTGTTCCTATGGGCGCTATATGATATAGTGGTCGGATTCAAAAAATAAGCAAACTTGACCTGCCTGCAATATAGAGGAATCTACATACCAAGTTTGGTGCCTCTATCTCTTATAGTCTCTGAGATTTAGGCGCTCATATAGACGGACAGACTATCGGCTATTGATGCTGATCAAAAATATATATTCTTTATAGGATCTGCCACGCCTCCTTCTGCCTGTTACGCACATATTCGTTAAAACAAACCCAATAGACCCCTGTACTTTTTTTAAGTACGGGGTCTAAAAAGAGGTCGGGAGTAATTGATCACTGTGGAAAGCAGCATGAAGGGTGTGAAAGGAGGACTAGCAATATATACAGCTAAGTTGGAAAATTTGCTATGCTGCAGCTAATGGGGCCGCGGGGGCCTTTTGGTACCTCGATCATCAAAATCCGACAATTGGTTCAAGGGATAGGTTAGGTTAGGTTAAGCCGGACGGCCCTCGAGGGGCCAAGTCATAGGCCAATAAGGCCCTTAGAAATCCGGAAGTTGGTATGTCATAATCCTTACGTTGGCTTGAAATCCGATAGGATTGATGTTATTTTCGCGAAGGCAAGTAGTTCTTTTGGGGCCCTTTCAGCGACAGCATCTAGTGATGGCAGAGTCGGTGCTCCAAGGTACCTTAGTCTTGCCCGTGATAGAGCTGCACAGTTGCAGATGTGGTGTTATAGGGTATCTAAGACCCAAGACTCACCGCACTTTCTGCAGCTATTATTGTTGGTGATACCAAGCTTGACGGCATGCGCCGCCGCAAGGCAGTGACCGGTGAGTATGCCTTCCAGTAGCCTGCAGTCCTTCCGAAGAAGATGCATGTCGTAGTGCCTGAGTTAAGCGTTGCGCTTCTTGCACATTAGTTTCGATACCTTGCAGGTGGTTGTGTTCCGCCACCTGCTGTCAATCTTAGTCCACGCCAATTTCTCCTGATCACTATGTAGCGTTCTCAGTGAAACCTGCACGTCTTCTGTAACGCTGGTGCTGGTGCATCTCGTTTCCATCAATACCCTGGTGGCTGGGAGTTCAGAGGATACGCACTGACGTGGTCATGCTTCCCTGCTTGCCAGGTCATTTTTGGAACTTATGACTGACGACTGCATGGATCTTATTGCCGCCTGGCTGTCGACAAATATGTCAATTGTGTGTTGTGCCAGGTTAATGTGCCGAGCAAACTCTGCTGATTTCCTGATTGAGAAGACTTCAGCCTGGAATATGCTGCAGTCGTCCGGTAGCTTATATGACAGTCTTATTTCAGGATCTGCACAATATACAGCTGCTCCTACTTCTCCTTCCATCTTGGAGCCATCTGTGCATAAGTGTAGGTGTTGAGTGTGACCCAGGGCCGTTTTCCATTCCCCTGGTCCCATGTAAGCAGTCGTTTTGGCATCGATGCGGGTACGGGAGACCATGTAGTCAGATGATCTGGCCATGTCCCTCCCGATGGAGCTGTGCCCGTAACCTTGTAGTGACGCTACTAGGCGTTGGGGTGCCTTCCCCGCACCGAGATTTAGATTCAATGCATCAGAGCAGATGAGAGACCCCACGTGCAGCTTTACATCTTCTTGGATGCATATAGCGCAATGGTGGCTTTCTTCACCCATTCCTCAACATTAGCTCTCCATGTCAGTTTGGTGTCCAACACCGTGCCTATTTATCTGATCTGTGTCTTTGGTGTTAGCTGAACTTCATTAATTTTCGGGGGATCCATTGCGGAGCCTTGTATCTCTTTGTGAAGAGAATTAGGTCCTTCTTATCCGCATTGATATCGAGTCCGACTCCATCCTGCCACTCGCATTTCTCCCAGAGTGTGTGTTCCATAACGGAGCTGAGGGTCGACGGACAGACACCCGTAATAGTTATGCTTATGTCATCGGCATAGACGGTGGGTGGGTGTTGGTCGCTTTAAAACAATTATTGCTGTAGTGGATACATTGTAAAATGCTCCAGAGATGTCCACAAAAACTACTAGTGAATATTCTTTGCGATGAAGGGCTTGTAGCGCAGTTTCCACTGACTTCCCTTCAGTGTGGGCATGCTGCTTTTCATGAGTCGTCCCACATCGTTCCTGATGTGAAGATCCAGCAGTTTTTCAAGTGTCTTTAGTAGAAACGAGGTTAGGCGTATTGGCCTGTAATCCTTGGGGCTCATGTGGCTGCATTTTCCTGCTTTGGGAAGGAAAACAATCCGAGAGGTTCTCCATTGTATAGAAACGTAGCTGTGCGCAGACATGCGTTGTAGATCTTTAGTAGCCATGGGGTGATCACGTCTTTCGTCACCTGTAACATGGCTGGTATTATTCCGTCAATTCCAGGGGCTTTTAAGCCATTGAAGGTGTCAATGGCCCACTCGATTTTCTTGGAGGATATTACATCTGTTGGCATTTCTTGTTGCTCAGTTACCAGGTCCTCGTGCCTTGGGGCATCGGGTACCTCAGTACATCCCGGGAAGTGAGCTGACATGAGAGCTTCACTGCCTTCCGCCCATCTACCTTCTTCTAGTTTGAGCCTACTTTGAATAGTGGGCTGCTATTGCTTTAAACTTTTCCAGCTTGTGTTCCGGGGGTTTCTGTAAGCAGTTGCCTTTTGTGAATGGTTAAAGTTAAAGTTGCACTCGAATTTAATGTACCTGTGATCTGAGAAGGACCTTCCTTCCCGATATCAGGTTACTACTGCCCGTTGTTAGTGTTAGATCAAGCACGTTGGACGAGGTGGGCCCTACATACCTGTGTACCTCACACACGTTTGCTATGTCTAGGTTAGTTGATAGAATAAAATCAAGGAGAGTCACCTCTGTCGTTGGTATCTGGGCTAATGTAGATTGATCTGCAGAACACTCAACATCTTGGGTGTCTGCTTCACCTGACGGGTTGACTACTATCGTCAGGTCACCGTCCTCTGCATCTTCCATGTCCTCGCCTATCGTCAGACCCTCGGCTGCTACAAGGATGGACTCCAGACCCAGGTCTTTCTCCACCTCTCCAGTTTTAAGAGTATGCGCATTTTTGTCTTCCGGGTGGCGTTTTTTGAGGCGAAGGTAGACGCTGCCAAAGCCCCACGCCATCTTCCCAAATCTCGGGTATCCTCTGCCTCCTTGTTGATTTGGAGGATGACATTCTGGCCCCCCTCATTGGGCGAGGGAGTACAGGTATATAGCACCTTCCAATCAGCCGTTGGCACGTCAGGATTCTGTGTCCTCAGGAGCGTCAGCGCTTGGTCCCCATCAAGAGTAGAGATGGGAAAGAGTACCTTCGCCTTTGGTTTCGATGGGATTAGTTCCCTGTCGACCACCTCCAGCTTGGCCCCCTCCCAAAACTCTCCCAGCTGGGAGACCTTCTTCGTCAGCCACCTGAGCGTCGTGTCGTCGTTGCATTTTAAGAGCTTAACTTCGTTCAACCATCCAGCACTGTCAAAAGTGGGCATGGGTGTACCGGGCTCTTTTGTTACCTTCGCGAATAGCAACTCCACCAGCTTTGTGTGCACCAAAGTCCACCGCTCTGCTGATATTTGGCCATTGTCGTCGCTCCGGTCAATAACAGCCACGATGAGGTGCCTCTTGGACACGTCGTTCATCGTGACTCCTTTGGGAGGCGCCTTGGTGGCCCTTGGGATCGCGCCCTTGGTACCACGCTGACGCTTGTTGACGGGAGCCTGCTTGCTCGCAGGATTCTCGTTGCTCCCTGTCGAGCGCTGCCTTTTGGTTGCCAGCAGCTCCTCGACTTTGTTCGCGTTGGCACTTGTTGATGCCTGCATATCATAGCTCGCAAATAACTGTTAACCGTTTCACACTGTCACGAAATAAGTGTTCTTCACTGAGACTTTGAGCAAAAGGTCCGAGAGCAACCGATTGGATTGTTCGTAAATAAATTTTGCTCGCGCTCAGTCGAAGATCACTTTTTTCTGTTCTCTTTTGCTCTGCTCATTCCGGGACCGTTTGCTTCTGAACGACGATTCAAAAAGTCTTTTGCGCATGTATGTGTGTATGTGAAGTTTCGTGGGTTTTACGCGTCAATTTGCTTTGTGAGTTTCGATTGAGCACAGTGATTTTAACAAAATGGGACGTGAAACTAATAAAAAAGTGCATCAATTTTTTAAATTTGATGCAGTAAGAAAAAAATCATTGTGTAAAATATGCGACGTGAAATTAGCTGGCATTCATACTACAAATTTGAAACGCCACTTGACAACTAAACATTATGAAATATTTAGAGAGTGCGACAGTGAAGAAGACACCAAAATAAAAGTTGTGAAAAAAATAAAAAATAACATATGAAACAAGTGAAGAAACAGTTGTGAATTCACTTATTTAAATTGTGACAACTGATGGAAAGCCGTTTGTATTCTTGGACAGCGAGGGATTTAGGGAAATTGTTGATCCCATTTATAATGCCCTTGGTATGAACCCAATCACATCGAGGAACATTATGAGCTTCGTGTCCGTAAGAGAACAGGCCATCAAAGACGGCATAAGGGCTTTAGTCAATGGAAAACTGTTGTCGCTAAAAATCGACGTGGCAACTAGAATGGACAAAGCAATTCTAGGTATAAATCAGCAAATTATTCACACAAATGTAAACAAGTCGGAGATTGTTGTCAAGACGTTGGGCATGATCCAGCTCACTTATTCACACACTGGGGTCTACATTAGAGACAAAATTTTAGAAATTCTTGACGATTATGGGATAACTCTGGATCAAATCTTCAGGTAAAAATGTTATTTTACATAATTTTTAACATGTTTATTACTAAAGAATATGTATACACACAGTGTTACCTCTGACAATGGGAGAAACATGGTCAAAGCCATAGAAATTTTTAATGACGACACGGAGGAGTCCCTTTTAAAAGATGACACTGAGAGTGAAAAATTTATGGATAAGCTTGATGACCTGAATTTGGCAAATATTCATCTTGTACGATGTGCTGCGCACACTCTTCAACTATGCGTATATGATGTTAACAAGCTGGATGAGATTAGCGAAAAAATTAGTATCTGCCGCAAATTATGCAAAACATTGCGCACTGAAACTTATAGGTAAGAAAAGTGTAAATATAAATGTTTTTTTTTTATATACATGTATAAAATAAAGACTATATGTAACTTGTACAGACGTATCTTAATCGAGCACAAAAAAAATATACCATCGCTCGACGTTATCACTAGGTGGAATTCCACATACTCAATGGTGAAAAAACTACTCGAACTAAAAGAGTTTGTGGCCACTCAGAGTAGTATTGATAACGATATTGAATGGGACTGGATGGAGACATATGTCGACGCATTCAAGGACGCATATATTGCGACTTTAAAGCTGCAGGAGGAAAAACTAGTATATAGTGAATTTTTCATTATATGGATGGAACTGAAGTTGCAGTGCGAAAACACCAAAAATTGGATAAAAAAAAATATTGTTGGCACAAATTAAACTGCGGGAAAGTAAGTTGCTCGAAAACGAAGCATTATTATCTGCTATATACATGGACCCGCGAGTGAACTGTATTTTAACAGATCACCAAAAATGGTTGGCAAAGCAGAACCTAAAAAAAATTGCTTTTCGCCTGTTTGAACTGAAGCACGTTAGACGGAGTATAATTGAAGTTTAGGTCCTGTGTCCTTTATGTTATAGATGCTTTTAGATACGTGTTCTTAGTTTTAATAAGTAAAATTGTCCTCGTCATACACTAACACCTGTTTTAAGCCATAATTGCAAACAATAAATTTTAACATAATTTTGCTTTATTATTAAAGGTTGACTCCGATCGAACTGTTGCATCGCAAACAATTGAGGAGGTTGAACTGCATATGGACATGGAGTGCTCATTCTCATCCATACCAGAAGAAAAGTCACTTTTCTCGGCATTTTTGGATGATGTGCAAACTGTTCCAGAAGCAAAAGAAGAGCCGGTTTCTGACGCGCTTGTCAAGTTATATGCTGAAGTGGAGGACTTCGACAAAATATATCGCCGCTTACCATTAAACCAGGATATATTACATTTTTTTCAAAACGTGAAGCTTAAATCGCCACACTTGAGTGCTCTGGCACAGGTTGTATTAGCCACTCCAGCTACTCAAGTCTCCGTTGAAAGAGCATTTTCAGCTTTGCACTTTATTTTAAGCGAGCGACGTAGTTCACTAAGTTCCCAAAACATAAATTCATTATTAGTTGTTAAGCTTAATTCAAAATAAAATACTTAAAAAAATAAAACTATTCCTGTTTTAAACAAAAAATTAGTCTGAAATACATACAATTTTTTCAAGAAGATCGAAAGTGAAATTTAATGTCGCAATTTTACACAACGTACCACTGTGCATCGAAAAGAAGACAAATAGTTGAAAAGACCGTTTGCGTTGAGTTTTTCAGTCAATCGGTCTTTTGGTGAGCCTCACTGTGTGAGCGTGAATCGTTTCACTCTTTACGCGCTGTTCACTCAAAGACCGATAAGCAAATTGCTCAACTGTTAGCGCTCAACCGAAAACCGGATCGAAAACAACCAAAGGGTCTTGCTCAGAGCGAGAGCGAGAAAGTATGATTTTTTTCGGTTGTTCTCGCGAACAGAGCGTAAGGAAAAAAACGGTTAACAGTTATTTGCAAGCTATGACTGCATATGCGGCATCTTGGCAAATGATGACGGCCCTCCTTGATCTTTTCCTCAGCCCAGGTCAGTTTAGTCTTCTCCCCTGGAGAGAGATCCGCCCTACCTTGAAGCTTGCTTTGGACTCGAAGCGCCGCTTTGAATTGAGCCTTAGCCTTCGCACCCTCACTTGAGCGTTTAAACCTGTCCCTACGGGGGGAGCTAGAGCCTTGCCCTGGTGAGCGCAAAAGACTATCTTCCTCTGTCTGGCTAATTGACAGCACGCTTCCTGGATCCCAATCTTCGGAGGCTCTGGCATCCGCTCGTGTCAGTTTCGCCTTGGTAGTGGCAGTAGCTATGCAACTGACTCGGCCTGGTCCCGCCGAATCAGAGGTATGGTGACCGCTGGCGACACGCAGAGAGGATTGCTCCTCCCCGTGCCCGCCGGTGGTAGCAGTCACGCCTTCCACCGACGTTTGGGCTGACATTCCAGCCCCGGTTGAATCTTAGGTTGTGTCCATTGTTACGATCATAGCCATGGTTTTTATTGTCTGGGGGTTCCACTCCCCCATAGCGTCTTATGCCTAATCGCCAGGCACCTCTAACCATGGCTCCGGCGGAAAAACGCTAAATCCCGCTAAAATTTAAATCTCAACAGTTTCCAAACCATACATTGAAAAAAGAAAATTAAAATTGCATGTATAAAATTACTAAAACAGAATAAAATGTAAATAAATCAAAATAAAAAAAAAATGAATATAAAAAATAATTTTTATTTTTTGATTTTAATTTTAAGAACATTAATTCTTAAAATAAGAACTTTTGTTATTTAAAATGTTCCTAAAATTAAAAATTTAATTTAAGAATTTTATGTTCTCGACGCATTTTTTAGACCAAAAATCTTAGTTCTGAGACCAAAATCTTGATTTTCAAACATTTTTTTATCAGTGTAGAAGCTGTGTAGGTATGTCTTAAATATCGTTGAAAATGTTTGATTGAGGGCTTTTAGGCGTGCATTTCTAAATTACTCAGGTAAAATTCTACAGGTAAAATTAGGGTTTTCGCTTGCATTTTGGCGATTTCTGTAAAATTTACATCTGATATCTTTATCAAACTTCAATATGTTATAGTCAATAAAATACCGCAAGTTTTGATTTATTACACATATCTGTAAAAATTATCTTTCTCAAGATATTAACATATAAGTGTATATCACTGCGGACGGCAGTCCACGCTAGTGACGAAAGCGGCACCAAAATTGAATACGACTGTTCGATCAGATCGAATTAAATACCGATCGAAAGATTTAGTCGTAACTTACAAAATGGCATATTAAAACTTTTTCTAGCTCACCTTGGTCATGTATTAATAATACGCGTCGATTGAGATCTCGATCACCCAAATCCGACAATTGGTTCAAGGAATAATTAAATTTGATATTTTTAGTGGACTTCTCAAAATGAGATGAAAAGTCAGTTTGTTTGTTTGTCTGTTAGTATCAAAGCGCTAAAAAAGCTTAAATGTAATGATGGGAATTTATTCCGTTTCGAAAATCTAGAAATTTTTGCTCTACGACTTTTTTAAAAAACCCCTTGTCTGGCGGGAAAACGCTAAATCCCACTAAAATTGATCTGATATGACACTTTATTGCTGCTGTCATCTTTGTACTCTAAGTAATATGTATATCTCACAAAAAAATCTCTTTACGAGGTAAAAGTCTAGTGACAAAAGCAATTTCTAGCCCCAAAATTTCTGATACCCAATTTTTTGACCAACAAAATTCAGTTTAATATAAAAAAAAATGTAAATAAAAATATAAATTAATAAAAAAAAAAAAAGAAAATTGGCATTTGGCACTGCTCAAAAAGTAATTTTTATGGTCAAAGAAGCTCACCCTTTTTGCGCACAGTGCACAATGCAAATGTTTTTTTTTTTTATTAATTAAAATTTTTATTTAACATTTTTATATTAAACTGAATATTGTTCGTCACAAATTGGATATCAGAACTTTTGGGGCTAGAAATTGCTTTCCTTAGTTTAGTTTTTTTTTTGACAATTTAAATGAATTAAGCTAGCTGTGCGTTTCTGCAACACATATTAAACTTATGTGTTCTTTTTATACGCGGAGCCCATTGAAAAAGGTAAAAAAGGGTGTTATGTGTTTGGAAGAATGTATATATAAGTATATATATTCTTGATCAGGATCAACAGCCGAGTCGAGTGAGCCTTGACCGTCTGTCCGTTCGTCCGTCTGTTTGAACGCGGCAATCTCTAAATGCCATAAGAGCTAGAGACTTCAAACTTGGTAAGTAGGTTCCTGGATACCGAACGCAGATCAAGTTTTTATACCCTGAGCCCATTGAAAATGCTCAAAAAAGGGTATAATGTGTTTGGCAGAATGTATGTAACAGGCAGAAGGAGGGGTGGCAGACCCCATAAAGTATATATATTCTTGATCAGGATCAACAGCCGAGTCGATCTAGCCCTGTCCGTCTGTCTGTCCGTCTGTTTGAACGCGTCGATCTCAGATACTATAAGTGCTAGAGACTTCATATTTGGAATGCAGGTCTGTGAATACCATACGCAGGTCAAGTTTGTTTCCAATTTTTGATGCCACGCCCCCTCCGCCCAGAAATTGCAAAAAAACGATTTACAGGCGCAATTTTTGACATAGCACTCCCTAACTGAACAATCAGTTGAGAAGTATGCGTATTAAACGACCCTAAAAATTTCAAAGCGATTGACCCATAAACAGAGAAGTTATTTCGGAATTTACATTAAGTTCAATAATTACATTTGTATGGCAAATCAAACGTGCGAGCGAGACAGCATGTTCACGTTTGTATGCAAGCCGCGCACAAACACAGTAAGAAATAGTACCCATTTTCTTTTGTGTTTCGATTTCAAGTACTATATGACCTAGAGACTTCAAATTTGTTATGTAGGTTTCTGGATACCATACGCAGGTCAAGTTTGTTTCCAATTTTAGGTGCCACGCCCCCTTCGCCCACAAATTGCACAAAACGATTCACAGGCGCAATATTTGACATATCACTCCCTAACTGAACAATCAGTGGAGAAGTATGCGTATTAAACGACCCTGAAAATTTCAAAGCGATTGACCCATAAATAAAGAAGTTATTTCGGAGTTTATGTAAATATGTATTCAGCAGAAGCTGATAGCTATGCATGAAATTGCATGAGAGAAATAGCGATCATTTTGCAGCACTACTCTTGCATCTTTGCCGAGCACTGAAAGCTTCAAAATAATAATTATAATTATTAATATTTTCGATTCCTTACACATATATATAATAAGTATCTGCTTATTATCGTTGTAAAAAAAAACTTAACATTTTCCGCTTCAAGAATCTCATAAAATTAGACATTGCCTTTTATTTCAAACTTCGCGCGCACTGCAGCAGCCTTTGGCAGGCTTAAATTTGTTGCGTAAGAGGGAGAGAGTGAGAGAGGAAAATGGGTGCTGCCAGATTGCAGGCTGAGCAAATTTGAAGTTTGTGGCTACTCTTGACACACGCTACATCGATTGCAAGCGATTACGATTACTCTTGCGATTTACCAATTTATCAATTTCTAATTAATTTTAAATAAGTTTATAATATTAAAGTTTATTGTATTCAACTTATTTAAAATTAATTAGATATTGATAAATTGGTAAATCGCAAGTCGAAATCGTAATCGAGTGATGTATTAGTTCAGTGAGGCATTAATAACGTAGTCTGCAGTGATAAGCACAGTGACTTAAGAAAACCGAAAGTTGTTCATAGTTTCGCGTGTGTAGTTCTTGATACCCTGAGCCCATTGAAAATGGGCAACAATCAACTTTTATAAAAGAGTACATGGGCTCAGGGTATCCTACTGTCGAGCGTGCTCGACTGTAGCCGCACCTCACCGCGAGCGAAGCGAGCAGGGGGCGGAGCCCCCTTGTTTTTTTTTTTTTTTTTGGATCGGACTTCTATATCATATAGCTGACATAGAAACGGTAGTTTGAAAATTAAGTTTTTTTATGAAAAAATACTTGGTTTTTTGAGATATCTCAGCCATTCTGAAGCAATATAGAGTTGGGCTGGTATTATCAATCCTCACCAAATTTGGTTAAAATCTGTAGACTATATCATACAGCTGCCATAAAGACGATCAGGTGAAAATCAAGTTTAAGTATAAAAAAGTTTTTTGAGATATCTTAACCAAGCTGATAGAATATGCATTTAAGTTGGTGCTATACATCCTAGTCAAAATTGGTTCAGATCAGTTTCCTATATCATATAGCGGCCATAGGAACAATCGTTCGAAAATTAACTTTTAGTACAGAGTACCTGGGCTTCTGTCGAGCGTTGTCTAACCGCGAGCGAAGCAAGTCGGGGGTAGGCGAAGCGAGCGGGGGGTGGAGCCCCTTGTTTAGCATACATTTAGTCGATTTATGGTTACTCTAACGATTCTTTATTATTTTTAATATGTTGTAATACGTAAGGTGTTGCTTATTTTGATATAAGACACATATGGCAATTCTAATTTTATAGTGATTTTCTGAAAAATAGTAAATAAATTTACTGTGTGCAGTACATACATTCACCCAAAACCAGTATACCCTTGATTTACTTTAAAAAGGATCAGGATATAATGACGCACCAAGGATATAATTCACAACACTGGAGTATGCTTACCGACTGGCGTGACTGATGCATGAATGTCGTGCGATCTACCCTTTTTGGACCAATCAAGTTTTTTTGGTGTATTTTTTTTAGAAAGTTGTAAAACGATTTCGATTTCATTTCAATTGTAATGTAAGTTTCACTCTACGTCAAATTAATTAAAATTTCTTACTGGCTGCTTGAAAATCAACAAAGCAATCAACATGTTATGCCCCTTCTGCTTTTACATTTCGTAGTTTATTTTAATTTAATCGTGCTTCAAATGAAAATGCTAGCAATTTAATTAAAATTGCAATAAGCAAGCAGCAACAAACAAAATTAAATACATTCAGGGCTAGCCAGGCATTTAAATAGCGCAAATAGTATGTCTTTTAACAGGGGCGCACATAGCCATTTCTGGGCACGGGGCAAAAGAAAAAGGAGGGCCTATTTTCTTAAATCTTTTTTTCCTTCTCTTAAATCGCAATAATATAATGGTCCTCCTAATTTCATGGTACTGAATTCACTGATCCTCTCACAGCTTATTATGCTGACATTCCCGTTAGTTAGTTATATGTTAATTTTTTTCTTATCAGAGCTAATTTGCCGAAAACACTTTCTTCATAAGCCACAGATGGCGGCAGAACGAGCACAAGCAAAAGGAGATGCATATCTGAGGTAACTTCTTCTCGTAGCTAAAATTATGAGTTGGGTTTAGAATTTTCAAGGCATTGGAAGTATACCATTTCATTGATAGTTTAATGTAATATTATTTTAGTTAATCTCTCAATAAAACTGCAGATCGCTAGCCCGTCGGAAACAGAACATGTGAACAAAATGGTAAAACCACATAAACCATTCCTAAACGAACTAAGCAGCGCAAGGTATCAACAGAATATGTTACCATCAAACGAGTTTTTTTTCAAAGTGTTTTTTTTTTGAACAGGCGTCGCGAACTCGTACGCGATATCCAGTCATCAGACAAAGCAAGGGCGTACGCAGGTATGGGCAGGCGGGGGCAGCTTCCTTCAAAATAAAGAAATTATGTATAAAATTAATATGTATTGTATTCCAAAAGGGCAAAATTAAAATAATGTTCTTTAATAGATGCTGTCACAGCTCAAAATTATCAATATCATTGCAATAATACAATTAGGTGATAAAATATTAAGAAACGAATTTTTCAACATAATGGATGCATAAAATAATAAATGTTTGCTTATGCTTGTGTAGGCCCAAATGTTCCTTAAGCCCAAGATGTAACCACCACTTAACAAATTTTTTGTAAGTACAACTTTTTAATTTTTAAAATGTAACATTTCTTAAAAGCAGAGGTGATCGTGCATTATTCAATATTACTTGAAAATCACTTAGCCGATCTTAGAGATACTTTCACAAGCTTAAATATATTTTTAGAATAAAAAAATTAATAATGTGTATTTTATAATTGGATTAATAAAGCTTTCGATAAGATGATAAACATTAAAATCCCAAAAAAAAAAACCCCTACACGAGGTAAAAGTCTAGTGACGAAAGCAATTTCTAGCCCCAAAATTTCTGATATCCAATTTTGTGACGAACAAAATTCTGTGTAATATAAAAATTATTAATAAAAATATAAATTAATGAAAAAAAGGCGAAAATTGGCATTGTGCACTGTGAGCAAATAGGGTGAGCTTCTTTGTACATCAAAATTACTTTTAGCGCAGTGCCAAATGCCAATTTTCGCCTTTTTTTCATTAATTTATATTTTTATTTAAAATTTTTATATTAAAATGCTTTCGTCACTGGACTTTTACCTTGTGTACAAGTTTTTTTTGTGGGATATCAGAAATTTGCAATTGCTTTTCCTTTTGACATTTTAATTTTATCATTAATGCAGGCAAATAGTAAAATATATAAATTTAGTTGTTGAACGTATTTCATATTTAAAAAAATTGTTTCTTTAATAATAAAGAAAAATAATAGAGGGCTCCGCCCCCTGCTCGCTTCGCTCGCGTTGCTACAGCCCAGCATACTCTACTGTCGGAGACCCCGTACTTACTATGAAAAAAAAAAGTTTTTCATGCTAAGACTTGGATTTCGCCCGATCGGTCCTATGACAGCTATATGATATTGTGGTTCGATTAGAACCAACTTTGGTCAGGATATATAGGTCTAACTTAAACGCATGTTCTATTAGTTTCGTTACGATATCTCGTAAAACAAAAAGTTTTTCATACTAAGACTTAATATTGGACCGATCGGTCCTATGACAGCTATATGATATAGTGGTCCGAATTGAACCAACTTTGGTCAGGATATATAAAACCAAGTTAAATGCATATTGTATTAGTTTGGTTAAGATTTCTTATAAAACAAAAAAGTTTTTTACAGTAGAACTGGATTTTCGCCCGACTGGTCCTATGACAGCTATATGATATAGTGGTCCGATTAGAACTGACTTTGGTCAGGATTTTTAAAGCTAACTTAAATCCATATGCTATCAATTTGGTTAAAATGTCTCACTAAACAAAAAAGTTTTTCATAATAAAACCTAATTTTGACCCGATCGGTCCTATGACAGCTATATGAGATAGTGGTCCGTCTTTGGTCAGGATATATAAAACCAAGTTAAATGCATATTGTATCAGTTTGGTTGAGATATCTCATAAAACCAAATAGTTTTTCGTACTAAAACGTGATTTTCCACCGATAGAAAAGTGTATTTATTAACTTAACAGGTAATATCCTCCAATGTGTTTATTATACCAAAAAAAAAAAAACGCGAAATTGTACGTATTACAACATATTAAAATTTAACAGAAATCGTTAGAGCCGTTTTGTCAGAAATCGCCAAAATGTAAGCTTAAAAACATTATATCACCTGTAAAATGTTACCTGAGTAGTTTAGAAAAAAAGTTTAAATGTACGCATAAACCACCTTTCCAATGATATATAGAACAAATCTGTAGCTTCTACGGTTTGGAAACTGTTCAATTTTACCGGGATTTATCGTTTTCCCGCTAAGCTAGCGGTTTTTTCAAAAATTCGTAGAACAAACATTTCTGGATTTTCGAAAAGGAATAAATCCCCATCATGACATCTAAGCTTTTTTAGCGCTTTGATACAAACAGACAAACAGACGAACAAACAAACAAGCTGACTTTTTATTTCATTTTGAGATAACCACTAAAAATTTAAAATTTAGTTATCCTTTGAACCAGTTGTCGGATTTGGGTCATCGAGGTATCAATCGACGCGTATTTTGATAAGAATTTAAAAAAAAATAAAAAATATTACCAAAGTGCCCCAACGGCTCCATAAGCTGCGATCAAATAAATTTTTCGTCTCCTTCTTACACCCCCGTGATAGTGGAAGGGGATATCTCATGACCCAGGTGAATTAGAAAAAGTTTAAAGTTGGTTTTAAGTTTTCTGTAAGCTTGGACTAAACCTCTCGATCGGTATATAACTCGATCTGATCGGACAGTCGTCGCAAATTTCCAACTTAGCTGTATATATTGTTAGTCGCTTTCACCCTTCGTGATGCTCTCGTTACTAACGCGAACTGCCATCCGCAGTGATCTAAGCAAATAAGCAAACCTGCCCGACGTGAATTAGGGGGCTTGCTTAGAATTATAATGAATCTTCATTTAAAATTCAAAAATATTTCGAGGACGGCAAAATCCATCTTGCTATAAGTCTTAATAAAACCACTGCAGTTTGAGTGATGTTTTGTGAATTTTTTTTTAAGTCAGGGGTGCTCAAAACTGCCTTATGGATGTGCTCGCACCAATACAAATAAAATAAATCGCACGCACACATGAAACTTAATTTTCTTTTGTTTCAATGTGTACACTGAAAAAAAATTGGAAGATGTTTTTTCAAGTGAAAAAATGAAAATACAAATGAAAAAATGTGAATAAAATACATGCGTAAGACAATTCACAACAATGTGAAGTTTTTGGGTTTTCAGTGTATACGAAACAATAAGGCAACAACAAATTACATTCGAATTAGCGACGAGTCACTCATGCAACAACAAAGTCTATGAAATTGTTGTTGCTGAGCTCGGCGACATGTCAGAAAATGAAAAGAAAGAGAGCGAATGCATAAAATTGTTTTTGTTTGGAAAGAATCGAAAGAGACGGAAAACGAAAAGTCAAAAATTGTTTGTGTAATTTGTCAATGTGCACTAGGAATGCATTTTATAGTTGAAGGTATTTATAACATATTAAGATTTGAATAAAAAAATAATCTAATAAATTCTTCTCGGGAATTTATTTTAAGTGTTTTAATATTTTTTGTGTGTTTTTTGAGCTTCTTTTTCATGTTTAGTTAAACTTTTAGTTGTGATTCCACAAAATTCCACAAATGGTATGTATATGTATGTATTCGTCCAAGATTTTAGATTAAAATGTGTTAAAATGAATTGCAGAAATTTGCAGATGTATGTACAGTCGTAAATATACTAACAGCACGTTTTTTTTTAGAGGTAATTTTAAAGTTGTAAAAGTAGTTTTTTTTAACTGTTCTTGTGTTGTTTTGTCTACGTCTTTCGTCCGTTTGTATTTGCTTCAAAAACAATAAATTTATTTGTTTTTAATTTTAATTTAATTTTGTCTTTCCCACTTCAATTCGATTTTATTAGACTCATACCATAAGTGTGTTTTTGCACGCCTCTACATTTTTAATTTGCTCGCATGATGGAATCAACGCACAAAAATTGGGAAATGTACTTGAAATTATTAAAGAAAAAATTGAAAGCGAGGGCTACATTGCAGAGTTTGACGTTTTAGAAAAACGTGTAAGGTACATTTGTAGGAGAATTGAAACTTTCTGGGAAAGATATAAACGGAAAAAATCATCTGTTCTCCAGTACCAACTTAATTGGTTAAATGAAAAGGAAAACATTTCATTAAAATGCACCGAGCCTATATTACAGCGATCAGCAGAAAGTGTGCTTGGGCGTCCAAGACATGATTTTGCGGAGACCTCAGGTAGAACAAAGCGACGGCGTTTAGCTCTGCTGAATGAAATAGATGAGTCCGCTGTATCTTCTTTATGCAATGATCATCAAATGAACAACTTATTGCCAGCAGATCCAATTGAGGTTCTTTCCCTTTTAATGGAGACTTCTTTAACTAAAAGCCAATATTTGCTTATAAGGAGTTTTGTAAACAGCAAAATATCTTTTGATTTCTTCCCAAGTTATCAAAGTATACTGAGCTCAAAAAAGAAGAGATACCCGAAAAATATTTCTGTGGACGAGTCTCAAGCTGAAGTCGAGTTGCAAAGCTTACTGGATAACACCGCATCAAGCATATTGGAGCTTCAAGCTGATGTTGTACGAACGGTCTCTGCAGATTCTGCTAAAAATTTAATCTTAATCGGAAAATGGGGATTTGATGGCAGTACCGGGCAAAGCGAATACAAACAAAAGTTTTCAAATGCTGAATTACACGACAGGAGCTTATTTGTAACATCATACGTTCCTCTGGTTATTCCTATGGCAGCTATATTAAATAGTGATCCTATTTGTCTAATTTTTATAAAATATTTTTTAAATATTTTTCTTTAATTTTTGTGAAAATTTTAATGCGATATCACCACTAGAAGTATTTATGGCCGCGTCTCCATACAAGCGGATCCACTGTGGAATGGAACTAATGTGAAAGCTCACACACTGCCGTATGATATGTGAACAACAAAAACAAATGTGCTTCGTGTGTATAGGCACTGAGCCAGTTAAATATTACTATTATAGCATGCAAATATGGGAAGTTTTTTATCCACTAGGGAACTCCGCCAACGACTCGGTTCGATCGCGGTGATAAAGTTGAGCCCAGGTGAACAAAGAAGTTTCTTTTTAAGGTATGGCAGCTATATTATTTGTTGTTATATTTGTTTAGGATGTATAAGACATAGGGAGACACTTGCCAGTGTTCACTTATCACCACCAAGTTTTATTAATAGTCTCAGTTTTTTGCGAAATATTTTAATATTTTCTTCATCTACCTGAAATTATAGGAAGTCTACATTACAATAGTACACCTCACTCTTACCATCTCTAAGATCTTTTAGTTCATACGAACAGACGGACATAAGTATATCGACTCGCCTGTTGATGCTGATGAAGTATATACATTAGGGTGGAATGAATTTCAAATTTTTTCGATTTTCGAAAACGCTGCACACTGGGGCAGCAGGCCGAAAAGCGTGCAAAATTCAAGATTTTGATGAAAGCGTTCGTAAAAAGTAAAACATGCATTCGATAGAGAAATCTTTAAAGATTACGAATTCAAAAATTTATTGAAAAATTGAGGGAGTGACAGCCTCTCGCAGCTGACTCATTTTGTAGTGCGCGCACAAATGACCAAATTTTACAAAAAATACAAACTTTTCAGCTGAATTATAGACAAGCTATGAGACTGATCTTTTTGCTTTTAATTTCACCGTCTGTAGACGGTCTTGTCGGTTTGAGCGGAAAAAAAATGGCAGTTCGCTTGCATCACAAGGGAATATCGCACGCAACTTTTGGTGATGGCTTTTGTGCTTTTTGCTTTTAAGTTTTTATTTGAGTCAGTAATCACTAAGATAATTATAATAATACGCAATTTTCTTAAATTTAAATAATTATTATAAAATATAAAATATACGTACACCCTTGACACGAAGTCTTGAAATGTCTATATAGAGACGACTTTCTCATTAACATTTGGTACACCACTTTAATCACCTTTTTCTCCGAGACTATAAGAGAAAGGGGTACTAAAATTGGTGACAATACTCTCGGGATGTTGACCTATATCAAGTTTATTGTAAAATTTGTCCACGCCCACTTCCATCCACGTAAATGATATAAAATTAAATAACAAGAACAATTTTAATGCTACAGCCTTGAGACTTGGCACACAGGATAGGGGGACGAGTCCTAAGGTGTGCTTAAATTTGTATCTAAATCGGTAAATAAACAGTGAAGATAGTTGAGGAAATATGATATATGGAGGACATATAATCACCTGGATCTCAGAGACTATAAGAGCTATTTTGCGACGCCTCTCAATTTTCCTGTAATCGACAAAAAAACTTAAATATCCAATTACAAGGCCAATTTAATTGGTAGAGATTAAATTCAGCACACGTATAGACTGCCATCTTTATGATGTGTGCTAAAAATTTCATTGCAATCAGATAACAAACAACGTATATATTAAGCAAATAAATTTCGCTTTGCTATTTAGAGGGGTGGGGGTAACATCAGGTACACATGTTATGTTAATGTTATAATAACATAATATAACTTAAGCTATACATGTTACATCAATGTTTTATTAACATAGTATAATTTATGTTAGACATGTTATATGAATATTATGTTAATATTTTCTTCTGTTAATTCAATTGTTCATTAAATTATGTTTATCTATAAATGACAAATTTTCATATATTTATGTACGTTTGATGGTAAGTATGTAAAATTTTCTCTTATTTTAACATTTTTAAAGTTAAAAGTTTCAAATTAATTAAGCCTCTGTACGAGTTGAAGTGTTTAAAGTATTTATTTATTTAATTAATGGTCTTTTAATTTATCTGCCTCGAAGATGTGGGTAGCGAGCATATAACTGTCGAGTGGGCTCAACTGTAGTCCTTTCATACATCACCGTGAGCGAAGCGAGCCGGTGGTAGGCGAGCGTAGCGAGCAGTAGGCGGAGCCCGCTTGTTTTACATATAAAGCTTGTTAAATTAAATAAAACAATTTATTTTATTTTTAAAATTAAAGAAAATTAAATAAAAATATTTTTTTATGGGCTTTTAAGTCGAAATGAATATAAAAAATAAAAAAAAATTTGGAAAAAATCTTTTGGTTTTTGAGTTATTCAATTCGTTACGCTAAATAGGCCAAATCGACCACTGAGCAGCGGTCAAAAATTAGACCGAAAGTGACCTAAATTGGCCAAAAGAAAAGGAGCTATGGGAGAAGTTTAAATACATCCACTATATAGAATATATATATTTTGTCCTGGAAAAAATACTTAATCAATTGACGACTGTGAAGCTATATTGGTCGAGTTTCTCAACAGGAATTTTAAAACTTACCTTAAAATGGCAACAACTCATCACTGCGGATTATTATGTAATTATTATAACCCACAAAAAAAACCTCTACACGAGGTAAAAGTCTAGTGACGAAAGCAATATCTAACCCCAAAATTTCTGATATCCAATTTTGTGACGAACAAAATTTAGTTTAATCTAAAAATTTTAAATAAAAATAAAAATTAATTTAAAAAAAGCGAAAATTGGCATTGTGCACTGTGAGCAAAAAGGGTGAGCTTCGTTGTACATAAAAATTACTTTTTGCGCAGTGCCGAATGCCAATTTTCGCTTTTTTTTAAATTAATTTTAGCGGGATTTGGCGTTTTCCCGCTAAACTAGCGGGAAATTGAAAAAGTCGTAAGACAAACATTTCTAGATTTTCAAAGAGGAATAAATCCCCATCATTACATCTTAGCTTTTTTTTAGCGCTTTGATACAAGCAGACAAACAGACAAACAAAGAAACTAACTTTTCATTTCATTTGGAAAAGTCCACTAAAAATTTCAAATTTATTTATCTTTTGAACCAGTTAACGGATTTGGGTCATCAAGGTATCAATCAACGCGTATTTTTGATAAAAATTTAATAAAAATAAATAATTTTACCAAAAAGCCACAACGGCTCCACAAGCTGCGATCATAAAAATTTTTCCCCTTCCACTTACACCCCCTATCTCATGAGCCTGGTGAATTAGCAAAAGTTAGTACGCCATTTTGTTAGTTACTTAGGACTAAACCTTTCGATCGGTATATAACTCGATCTGATCGGACAGTCGTAGCATATTAGCTGTATATATTGCTTGTCGCCTTTCTCACCATTTCTCGTGCTGCCCTCCGCAGTGATGACCTGTTGCCAATTTAAGGTTAGTTTTTAAATTCTGCAGTGATGAGTTGTTGACATTTTAAGGTAAGTTTTAAAATTCCTGTTGAGAAACTCGACCAATATAGCTTCACAGTCGTCAATTGATTAAGTATTTTTTCCAGGACAAAATATATATATTCTATATAGTGGATGTATTTAAACTTCTCCCTAATCTCCTTTTCTATTGGCCAATTTAGGTCACTTTCGGTCTAATTTTTGACCGCTGCTCAGTGGTCGATTTGGCCTATTTAGCGTAACGAATTGAATAACTCAAAAACCAAAAGATTTTTTCCAAATTTTTTTTTATTTTTTATATTCATTTCGACTCAAAAGCCCATAAAAAATTATTTTAATTTAATTTCTTTTTAATTTTAGAAATAAAAAAAATTGTTTTAATTAATTTAACAAGTTTTATATGTACAACAAGGGGGCTCCGCCTACTGCTCGCTACGCTCGCCTACCCCCGGCTCGTTTCGCTCACGGTGATGTATGAAAGGACTACAGTTGAGCCCACTCGACAGTTATATGCTCGCTACCCACATCTTCGCGGCAGTTAGATTTAATAACCATTAATTAAATAAATAAATACTTCAAACACTTAAATTCGTACAGAGGCTTAATTAATTTGAAACTTTTAACTTTAAGAATGTTAAAATAAAAGAAAATTTAACATACTTCGCGGCAAAATTTTAAAGCAAACTTGATCTGCGTGCGCATCATAGCAGTAATGTCATCGAATTCGGTAGCTTTCTCTTATAGTCTCTGAGATCCCGGTAATTATATGTCCTTCATATATCATATTTCCTCAAATATCTTCTGTGTTTTTTAACCAATATCGATGATATCAGCACACCCCGGGACTCGTCCCCCCATAATTGTCACGAATCTACTAGGCTCTAGTCCCCATTTTTTTGGGTACCGAGCTAAAAATCTTATTAACAATACGCGTCGATTGATACCTCGATCACCCAAACCCGACAACTAGTTCAAAAGCTAATAAAATTTGACATTTTTAGGGGATTTATTCCTTTTTGAAAATCTAGAAATGTTTGCTTTACGACTTTTTGAAAAAACCGCTTAAACCCCAAAAGTCATAGAAGCTACAGATATGTCCAATATATCGTTGGAAAGGTATTTTGAAGGGTGTTTTAGGTGTACATTTTTTAAGGTTTGTTCCTATGGTAGCATTATGACATAGTGAACCAATTTGAACCAAATTTGGTCAGGATGTATAGAACCAACTTATGTATTTTCTGTGCGGTTGGTTGAGATATCTCAGAAAACAAAAATGTCTTTGTAACAAAAATTTATTTTCGACCGATTGTACCTATGGCATAAGTAGTGCACCGATTTGAACCAGATTTGGTCATATATATAAAGGTGGAGCACCCTTGCTGGATAAAGCTGTGTTAATTTGCCTTTTTCTCGAATATTTGTATTTTGTGGTATTAACAGAACCTGTACTCTGTTCATCCTACACTCAGAGAAAAATTTGGTTGCAAACATGCACCAACTGTGCATGAAAATAGCGTAAGCAGAATTTTTCCAACTTCATGAACAAAAATGCATTATGCATTCGATAGAGAAATCTTCAAGTATTACATATCCAAAAGGTTTTTGAAATCAGATCAAATTTGTGGGCGTGACAGCCTCTCAAAGTTGAACCATTTTTCAGTCCGCGCACAAATGTGTATATTTTACAAAAATTACAAGTTTTGAAACTGAGTTTTAGAATTGTAATAAAATGTCGGGAAAATTGTTTCTTCACTTGTTTATTTTTTATTCCACACTGAGAAAAAAAATCAAGATTTCCGTACTTAAACACGTTTTCAAGTACCAACGATCTCAAAAGCTGTCTAGGTTTGGAATTTTCAAAGTTAAGAACAAAAATCTTATTTCAAGTTCGGTTTTTGCAAGTACGGAAATTTTAAAATTAGATTTTTTGGGGATACTTTAAGTACGTTTTGGGTTTAATTCAAGTCTGAAAAAATTGAAAACATACTACTTTAAGTACACAAAAATCTTGAACTAAACCCAAAAGGAACTTGTTTCTAGTACAAAACGTTTTCATAATTAATAAACTTTAATTTTAAAACATACAGTAGTAAGTGTACCAAAATTATTCAAAATATCAAAATTAAATACCATTCAATAGAATAGTTTAGTACAAATAATTCAGTTGTTTCTAAAGGTATCTATTCGAGACTCACGGATTATATAATTTCCATAGTCTTTTATATTTTGACTAAGTTTGGATAAAATCGGACTACTATATCGGATAGCTGCCATAGGAATGTAAAGTCAGAATTCTAAAATTAAGATCGATTCATACTTCATTTAAGATTTTTAGTATGCAGCAATCTTAAAATTTTAAGAATCTAACGGTATTAATTAAAGTACGGTCGTACCTAATTTTAGGATGGCATATTTTTCTGAGTGCATCAATGTTTAAAACAAAAACACTAAAATAAGGATATTTTTAAACTATAATGGAATATAACTAACAATGGACTCATTTGGCCTCCATCGTCTTTGGTAGTCAATTCTATAACCAAAAAATTCCCTGTCTTCCACGCGTCCAGCTGCATCTACGGAAGCTATAGTGCAAAAACTGATGAAACCTCGCAATAAAATGGTGATAAAAGAGGAAGAGCGGAGTGCAATTACATACGTAATCGTTAAGCCAGGCATCATTCGAGATTTTGCAATAAAAAAACTTTTTTGGAATTATTGTATTACAATATGTTCAAAAATTAAAGTATGTTGTTTAGAAGTTCAAAAAAGAATAAAATTTATATTTCAAACAAAAAAAATTGATTTTTTTTTAATTTTACATGTAAAATATGCACAGCAAATATTTTTCAACTTAGACTGACAAGCCTAAGTCACCCAGTGGGCCAATCATCCCGTATAAGCACACATTTTAAAGCTTAAGAAGTTTTCTATCAAATGCTTTTTCTATCGGTCGAAAATCAAGCTCTACTGTGAAAAATTGTTTTGTTTTATGTTATTGTTTTTGTTTTTAACCAAACTAATACAATATGCATTTCACTTCGTTTTATATATCCTGACCAAAGTTGGTTCAAATCGGACCACTATATCATATAGCTGTCATAGGACCGATCGGTCCAATATTAAGTCTTAGTATGAAAAACTTTTTTGTTTTACGAGATATCGTAACCAAACTAATAGAATATGCATTTAAGCTAGACTTAAGTACGGGTTCTCCGACAGTAACTTAACTTGGTTTTATATATCCTGACCAAAGTTGGTTCAAATCGGACCAATATATCATATAGCTGTAATAGGACCAGTCGGGCGGAAATCAAGTTCTACTTTGAAAAACTTTTTTGTCTTATGAGAAATCTTAACCAAACTAATACAATATGCATTTCACTTCGTTTTATATATCCTGACCAAAGTTGGTTCAAATCGGACCACTATATCATATAGCTGTCATAGGACCGATCGGTCCAATATTAAGTCTTAGTATGAAAAACTTTTTTGTTTTATGAGATATCGTAACCAAACTAATAGAATATGCATTTAAGTTAGACTTATATATCCTGACCAAAGTTCGTTTTAATCGAACCAATATATCATATAGCTGTCATAGGACCGATCATACGAAATCCAAGTCTTAATATGAGTAGAGTAGAGTATGTAGAGACAGTAGAGTATGCTCGGCTCTAGCAACGCGAGCAAAGCGAGCAGGGGGCGAAGCCCCCTAGTTTTTCTTTATAATTAAAGAAAACAAATTATTTAAACATAAAATACGTTCAACAACTAAATTTATATATTTTACTATTTGCCTGCATTAACGATAAAGTTACAACGCACACTGGGGCAGGCGGCCGATATGCGTGGCAAAAATCATTTTTTTGACGAAAGCGTTTGTAAAAAGTAATAAAGGCATTCGATAGAGAAATCTCCAGAGATTACAAATCCAAAAGATTTTTGAAATCAGGTAAAAATTGTGGGCGTGACAGCCTCTGAAAGTTGACCCTTATTTCAGTGCGCGCACAAATGTGGATTTTTTCCTAAAAATGCAAACTTTAAAACTGATTTGATGACAAGTTATATGACCGATCTTTATGTTTTTGGTTTCATCTGAAAAGTACATTCATTTTTAATTAAATGCCGTATTTTTGTTTTAATTTTGTTTCTTCACTTGTTGACCTTTCATTCCAGCGATGTTTAAAAAAAGCACTAAAATTAGGCTATTTTTTGACTTTGATGGAATAGAAAAAAAATTGGACTCCGAAGGATTCGATCCCACTACCACAGGAGTCTTCGTTAATCAATTCTCTAACGAAATAACCCCGGTCTTTCATGCGTCCAGCTGCGTCTGGGACAGTTATAGGACGAAAACTGATGCAACCTCGCAAAAAAATGGTGATAGAAGAGGAAGAGCGCAGTGCAATTACATACGTTTTCGGTATGCCCAGGCATCATACAAGATTTATCAAAAAAACAAAAAATTTTTTTCTTTAAACAAGCGTAATAAAACTTTATTATATATTAAACAATGCTTTTTAAAGAATAAAATAGATTGAAATTTATATTTCGAACAAAAAATAAATAAATTTTTTTTTTAATTTTACATATAAAATATGCACTGAAAATATTTTTCAACTTTGACCGAAAGCCCTGAATCAACCAGTAGGCCTATTACGCAGCCCCAAAATTTCTGATATCCAATTTTGTGACGAACAAAATTCAGTTTAATCTTAAAATTTTAAATAAATATATAAATTTAAAAAAAAAGCGAAAGTTGGCATTTGGCACTGCGCAAAAAGTAATTTTTATGTACAAAAAAGCTCACCCTTTTTACTCACAGTGCACAATGCCAAATTTCGCTTTTTTTTATAAATTTATATCTATTATTTAACATTTTTAGATTAAACTGAACTTTGTTCGTCACAAAATTGGATATCAGAAATTTTGGGGCTAGAAATTGCTTTCGTCACTTGACTTTTACCACGTGTAGAGGTTTTTTTTGTGGAATATATTACCAGACCAGATGCATATTCTTTCAGTTTGGTTCTGATATCTCAACAAACAACTCTTTTTCATATTTAAACTTAATTTTCGATGTATCGTTCCTATGGTAGCTATATGATATAGTGGTCCGATTCAATACAAAGCTTGAAATCTCTAGCTTTTATGGTTTCTGAGATCGACGCGTTCAAGCAGACGAACGGACGGACAGACAAACGGACATGGCTCAATCGACTCGGCTGTTGATCCTGATCAAGCATATATTTTTTTTTTGGGGATCTGCCACGCCCCCTTTTGCCTATTACATACATTCTGCCAAACACATTATACCCTTTTTTGCCCATTTGTAATAGGCTCAGGGTTTAAAAAGCCGAAATCGAAATTTTGGATTTTAAAGTATGTCGATCTTCTCATAAATAAATTATCTATTTGAAACCAACGTTTTTTTTAGTGTGACCGTTCGCATTTTGTAAAATAATAATCCCTTAAAGTTAGATCACGAGTTACGCAATTTTCTGCGTTGTCTTTTGCCATAAAGTGAAGCCAAAAGTTAATTGTATAGTTTCAAGATATCACAGCTCCAATAAATTTTAAATAATATGGATATCATTCAAAAAAAAATCATATATGACCTTAAGTGAGTGTTTTTTGTTTACTTGTTGTACTTTCCCTTAAGCGTTTAGTTATGAAGGACGTCGAAGTCCGCATTAATATTTATTATTGTTAATTTGTTAATAATAATAGATTAAAACGCAAAAAGAATCAGCTGCCGCAAGCTGCCAAGCGTCTAATTATTTTGATCGGAGTGCAGCAGGTATTTGTGCTTTGTCGATTGTGCTTTCTATGTTAGCCATAATAAATTTACCGAAAAAAAAGTGATTTTTTACTCCGAATTATTATTTATTTTTTCTTAATGAAAAAGAACACTGTTACCTTTCTGATGATGCATAGTTTTACTAAAATGAGTTGAACGATTTAAATTTACTTGCGACGAATTGCCAAATGCCGTTTTTTTGCAGTGTAGAATATAATAATCAAGTTAATGCGCATATTTCAGTCAGCTAACTTTAAAAGATTGTTGCAATCAACTTCTGATCGGCTGGAGATAGCAAAAAACTCTAAGAATATCATATAAAAGATAATCTAATGGTAATATTTTGTACAAAAAAAAAGTTTTAGTAAATGCCTATTGCGTGTTACCATATGGTTATGCTAGCACTATTCGGGTGTAGTTCTCTGTAGGGTAGCCTTTTTTAAGAAAATTGTTTGATATCGGATTAGCCCATACTCGTAGAATACACTCGCAAAATTTGAGCTCGATCAGAGGTCATTTGATGGACCCAAAAACAGGTCAAAGGTCACCACAGGGCATTTGTATGAAAAGTTTAGTTATTGTATGGAACATTTTTATACCCGTTACTTAAAAAATAAGTAAAAGGGTATATTGTGTTCGTTGGAATGTATGTAACAGGGGGAAGGAGGCATCTCCGACACTATAAAGTATATATATTCTTGATCAGCATCAATAGCCGAGTCGATATAGCCATGTGTGTCTGTCCGTCTGTCCGCCTGTCCGTCCGTCCGTCCGTCCGTATGAACAAAAGGATCTCAGAGACTATAAGAGATGGAGATACCAAACTTTCACTCACAGACTTCTATATACCCCACGCAGATCAAGTTTGTTTCAAATTGAAGCTACGCCCCCCTCCGCCACCGCAAATAGCGAAAAACCTTTTGCTCGTCTGTTTGAACAAAGGGATCTCAGAGTCTATAAGAGATAGCGTAACCAAATTTTACAGACAGATTTCTATATACCTTACGCAGATCAAGTTTGTTTCAAATTGAAGCCACGCCCTCCTCCGCCCCCGAAAATCGCGAAAAATCACCACACCCACAGTTTTTATGATAATACGTTTTTTGTGAAAATAAACGTTATCTATTAGTATTATCTATTATCCCACTGAATTGCATCAATATCGGACAAGTAGAACGGCAGTTATGGCGATTTAATGTTTTCAAAGTAATTTCTTTAAACAAAAGGATCTCAGAGTCTAAAAGAGATAGAATAACCAAATTTGGCTCGCAGATTTCTCTACACACCACGCAGGTCAAGTTTGTTTTACATTTTTATCACGCCCCCTCCGCCCTCGCAAATTGCGAAAAACCACCACACCCACAGTATTTAAGATAATACGTTTTTGTGGGTATTAGAGTTGCAAGTTGCTATTATCTATTATCCTTTAAAATCGCAGCAAGATCGGACAAGTAGAACAGCAGTATTAACATGCCGAAGCTCTTGAAGCAAAATTAGCTCCTTAGAGTATGCAATAGTTTTAATATTATTAGACTTAACAAAAATGCATCAAATAATTCTCAACTGGTTCTGACGACGCAAATATGACATTCGGCTTGAATCGCTACTCGACTCAACCCAAATGGTACCGATGAATTTTCAATGATGATGGAACTGGCATCTATCGAATCGTATTGAGCATACTACTTGCATTTATGCAAGTGTAGTATGTTGTTGAGCGTGTCAAGTCACCGGTTACCATATAGAGAGGTCGCTAACCAAGGGGATTGACATTTAGCAAAATTATAAACCTGAAGAAGTTGCTAATTTAAAATTTTTTGAATCGACAACTAAGTAACAACAGCAACACAATATGCCAAGCAAACTTTTCTGTCATTCTTGTGCATAAGAGTTCTCAACTGGATTCAGGCAATAAAATAACAAAAATTAATAATAACAAAATCCTTTCTTTTTAAAAAAAAAAAAATTCTTAAAAAAATACTTTTATACATATTTAAGTTAAGTAACGGGTATCCTATAGTCGGGATCTCGACTATAACCTTTCCAACTTTTTTTTGTTTCCAAAGATATATTAACCAAATTCACAGATTGTATATTTGGTACGGCCTGTTACACCCTGACCAAATTTGGTCAAAATTTGGTTACTGTATTATATGGCTGCCATAGGAACAATCGGGTTTACTTAACCTTTAGTATGAAAAACATTTTTGTTTCTAAAGATATCCTAATGAAGGTCACAGATTGTATATTTGGAACGGCTGACCCAAGTTGGTCAAAATCGGACTACTATATCATATAGCTTTCATGGGAACAATCGGTCGAAAAACGAGTTGTGTGACAAACATTTTCGTTTCTCAACGTATCTCAAAAAAAAAATTGCTGGTAACAAGTGTTATTATGTTCTATACATTTTGACCAAATTTATTTATACTATATCTTATAGCTTCCATAGGAGACATTAGTAAAAAAAAATTAATTTGGTATGAGATTTCTTAAGAGATTTTTTACCAAAACTTATGAAATACTATTAATTATCTTTTTGTATAAATTCAAAGCTGAGATTTATTTCTTCTATTTAGATAAGCGCATAATTATAAATAATATACCCAGATACATAAATAATACTATATATTATGTATTTAAGTCAATTCGGATTTTTTATGGATATGATATTGTACGCATGGAGTAATGTCTTTGATACGGTATTAGGTGGACAACAAGGAGAAGAGAAAGACCCCGGACACGTTGGAAGACCAAGTGGTTGAAGTACTGGCAACCATTGGTGTTACCGACTGGAAGGGACTCGCACAAAAAGGAGACGCGTGGAGGCAAATTGCGCATCAGGCCATGCCCCAGTAAGGGTTTCGATCCATATAATTATAATATTATATTATGTATGTTACTTATAATTTTGCGCTTATCTAAATAAGAGTAATAAATCTCAGCTTTGAATATATATAATACTTGTGCACAGATCAAAAGTCACCAAAAATGTAAACTAGGTTTTAAGAAACAGCAATGCGCAATGGTCAAAAGAATGCAGTTAAGGAGAAATAATTAAAGAGAAAACTTTCATTTTACATATGAAAACCAACGTGTTTCATTTTCGAGCGTATACTGTACTTTCAATTTTCACTTCTCGTTTTCGTTTTTGCAGAAGCATTTTAACAGTAATGATCATTAGAAAGATCTTACCGATACTCACTCTCTCTCTCTCTCTCTCTCTCTGTCTCTTACTACGTCTCGCTCTTTGAAACACTCTCATTTTCTATTCAACCGATGCTGCCCCCACTTCCTTTTCAGGTCTGATTCACGCATCCTTGCTTCAAGTCTGAACTAGAAGCCATGTCACAGGTCTGAACTGGAAGCGATCGGTCCGAACAGCAGTGAAGGGAAGCGTGCCACGCTTACAACAAAAATTGCCTATTCCCTTTTTTTCGTTGCACAGTGGCTCTCAATGCCTTTATAAAATGTCAAATACATTAATGCAGATCATAATATATTACTATGGTCATACAATATACAGTTTAGTATGGGAATAAATAATAACAAGGGGGCTCTGCCTCATACTCGCTACGCTCGCCTACCCCCGGCCGCGTCGCTCGCGGTGATGTATGAAAGGACTACAGTCGATCCCACTCGACAGTTACATGCTCGCTACCCACATCTTCACGGCAGTTAGATTTAATGACAATTAATTAAATAAATATATACTTAAAAAACTTCAATTCGTACAGAGGCTTCATTTAAATGACACTTTTAACTTTAAAAATGTTAAAATAAAAGAAAATTTAACATGCTAACCATCAAACATACATAAATATATGAAAATTTGACAGTTTTAGATTAACATAATTTAATAAACTATTGAATTAACAGAAAAAATATATATTAACATAAAACTAATAAACATAACATTCATATAACATGTCTAACTAATCTTAATCTAAATTATACTATGTTAATATTACATTGATGCAACATGTCCCTCCAGTACTGGGCACTAGTTCGTGGCTGGTAAAATAGCTACTTACTGGGAAACCTCCTCTACTTATTTTGCCAACCTTACGCAATGGGTTTCATCATTTTGTTTTTTTGATGCAAGGGGTGGTGATATGAGTACCCATGGAAAGAGTACTTACATAGGTACCCATGCTAACATAGTTGGTGAAATGGGTCCCCAGAAGTAAAAGTGCTTTAATTTGAACTCCATTTTTTTTTTTTTTTAAATTAAATTTTTTTGTCTTCAATGACCTATAATTTACTAATACTAAATTAAACTATTTACTATTTAAAAAATTTATCTTATTTTAAATACTATGTTATTCGTTGTTTTTTGTTGTTTTCGTTTTCCATTTTCTTTTTTTTGCAGCTTGAATTATAAAAAAAGGTTTTTTTTTGCAATTGCAAGGCCAGTCTTAGTTGGTCCTCAGCTGACCCAGTCCCATCGACCAAATTGATTGCATCTTCGAATAAAAAAGTAAAAAGGAAACCTATTAGTTTTGAGTAAATCGATAAATCAATTAATAAATTAAATTATTTATGCCTCCTATTACAATGAATTAAATAATACCAACCAAGAAAACTCTATAAAAGCTGCTTTCGTTTTTTAAGGCAGCTTAGCCTTGAACGCCTTCAACATTATGGACTAATACAAATCTTCAAAATTCCACTTGGCATTATGTGGATCTTAATTGCATCAATCTGTAGACAATAAATAGGAATTAGACATAAACGAATAATGTTAAATGTATCCATTCTACCATAAAGCTCTCGGTTTGTTTCGTTGATTTCCATATTCATCTGATTTAGATCCTTCACGGTCTGAATAGAAAATTTTCTGGCCTTTAATACCTTTAATAGTGGCAAATTTGGCTGCTTCAACAAGGACTAAATATAAATATATGTATTTTGAATATACACTGCGCGTCATCAGGTAAGCGCCCCCCACAACACTCACAGTCTAAGTTAAAGATTATCTGAACTATTCGCTCTCCTCCCAACTGCAATGATCTCACAAAATTGCTCAACCGGCAAACGCAGCAGCGTTCGATCATTGCAAAAGAGCAGCAAACAAAACGAAAACAAACGGTACTAGCATCATAATTGTTTTTGTAAATTCATAAACAAGCAGAAACATAAAACATAATCGAAGTTATTTTTTCAGTCATCTGTGCCCTATTCGCAAATTAACAAAAGAAAATGTTATGCTAAGCCGTTACGTTTCGTTTGCGCTTTCTGTCGCTTTCGTCCGCGAATATTTTTTTTTTACTCGGTGGCTCGGCGTTCGCTTACCATAGTCGAGTAAGTAGCCATGCACTCGGTAGTTCGGCGTTTGCTTACCATAGGGTCAGTAAAATAAGTACCCATATAGGGAGTAGTGCAGTAGCTAGTTCAATCATGGGCAATCGACACCTCCAGAACTACAGGGGTATAACTAAAATTATATTATGTTATTATAGCATTAACATAACATGTGTACCTGCTGTTACCCCCACCCCTCTAAATAGCAAAGCGAAATTTATTTGCTTAATATATTCGTTGTTTGTTATCTGATTGCAATGAAATTTTCAGCATACATCATATATGTAAATGGTAATCTATACGTGAGATGAATTTGATATTTTAGTTTATTGTCGATGACAGGAAAATTGGGAGCGTGGAGAAAATCTAAAGCAAACTTGATCTGCGTGCGCAACATAGCAGTATTGTCACCTAATTTGGTAGCTCTAGCTCTTATAGTCTCTGAGATCCAGTTGATTATATGTCCTCCATATATCATATTTCCTCAACTATCTTCTCTGATTATTTACCGATCTCGATGAAATTTTCAGCACACCATCCCCCATCCTGGGTGCCAAGTCTCAAGGCTGTAGCTTCAAATTTGCTCTTTTTATTAGATTTTATATCATTTGCGTGGGCGAAAGTGGGCGTGGCCAACTCCTAAAATAAACTTGAAATAGGTTGAAACGACCCGTGAACCCACAAAATAGACAGGTTCTTTTTAATCAAAATCAAACTCTTTTATTATATTATTCAATCGGCCACCATGACACTTCTGTCTTGCTCGCTTGCTTAATTCGAACTAACTTCGCGTCTCTCACTTCGTCCCATCGCTGATTTGTTCATATTTTCCACTTCTCCATTAGCCTGGGGCCAATAGAGTGAGGCCTTAACCAGTTCTATTCCACAAATTTTGCAGTATTCCGCATATTCTAGACTAATGTTTTGCCGCCCATTGTCGGCTCGTAAATATTTTGGATACCCTAGTCTGCAAAATATTTCTTTCATTACTTTAATGAGACTAGTTGACGAAATGGTGCGTAAGAATTTAAACTCCATATAGCCGGAGGAATAATCGATAAAGACTAAGATGTACTCGTTGTTTGGTAGGGGACCCAGTAGATCTAAAGCTACCCAAATCCATGGACCAGTTGGAAATGGGTTCCTATCCATGGGCGCTGGTTTAGGAGTTTGGGACACCAAAACGATTAAAGGATCGCTGTTAACCGAGAATTGCAATAGCACTGCTCCAACTGCTACAGGACTGGCGTCTGCTATGAGACGAGTTCGATTTCTCGGGTTGAAGTATGAGAGATTTGTCACCTTCGCCAGTCGGCTCTTTAAGTATCGAAAAGCGTCTCTCTCTGTTTCGCCCCAGCTGAATTTAATGTCCTTCTTCAATAACTGTCTTAGAGGCTCCGTGTGCTCAGCTAGATCAGGGATAACTTTCCCCACGTACGTTACCAGACCGAGAAAGCTCCGTGTTTCTTCCTTATGAATTGGATCTCGAAATGATTTAATCGCGTTAATTTTATCGGGGTTAACTTGAATGCCTTTATCTGAAAGAATGTTACCGAGAAATTTGAGTCTCTTTGTTTTCCAGATGCATTTTTGCTCGTTTAGAAAAACGCTGTTTTCGTTAAATATTTTACAAACTTAAAATAATCACGTCGTCGATGTAGTTCATGACATTGGGAGAAGCTATCAACATCTGTTCGAGATGACGTTGAAAAATTTCTGGAGCTGAGTTGACTCCGAGCATCAGACGTTTGTATCGAAAAAGTTCTTTTGGTGTTATGAAGGTGGTGATTTCTCTACTGGCTTCATCCAGCTCCAGTTGATGATAAGCATCTTTTAGATCCAAACGCGAGAAGTATCGTGCGTGTTTTTTTTATTTGGTCATAAAAGATTCAAACGTTGGTAGGGGATAATTATCTCGACGAATAGCCCTGATTGCCATCCGCACATCAACGCACAGTCGAATATCGCCATTCTCTTTAAAGGCCAGCACAATGGGAGAAATCCATGAGCTGGGACTCGTAACCGATTCAATGATTTCAAGACTTAAGGCTTCATAGAGCTTAGCTGCAACTTTGTCCTCTAATGCCACTGGGATCCTTCGCACTGGCTGCTGAACTGGCTTGACTTGAGGATCAATGCATAGTTTTATTTTAATCCCTTACCATTTAGGGAATGCTGCGGTCACTTCAACCTGATTGACATTTAGGCGCAGACGAAGTACATTAAGCTTAGTGGCAGTCTCTCGTCCCAGTAATGACTGTCGTCAAAAATGTTGCAATCACCTCTACATTTGGTACAGCTGATATCAGTGCTTTAAAACGCAAGTTACTTCAAGTAACTGTTCAGAAGCGTATCCTCTGAATTGTTTTTGTGAATGCGATCTGAAATTGAACACTGCTGCGTTTTCCTTTTTAAGCAATGACCAGTCTGTTTGGCTAATAAGGTTGAATCGCGATCCTGAATCAATAATAAGGTCAATTTCTTGGCCCCTATTCGACAGTTCTTCCTTGTCACTCCATATCTTGAAGCAACTCGAATCCTCCTTCTTCCGTTTAGGCTCAGCGCACACATCTTCCACGGATCGAACATAATTTTTCGGTCTCTTGAGATGTTGGGAATATTGCTTTGTCCTGCATTTTCGTGCAAAATGCCCTAATTTCGAGCATTTATTGCATTTGGCCACTCGCGCAGGGCAAGAGAAATCGTTATTGGCATGACCCATTCGTCCACGCCTCGATTCCGTGATTTTGTTGATTACCTCATTGGGCTTTGTCAGCATGGTTTCAGATTGTTTATTTATCTGCTCCTCGACTTGACACGTTTCTCTACCCAGGAGCTTCTTCCTCAGTTCCAGTGGTGCCAATGAATCAATTATTTTGTCCTTAAGACAAAATTCCTCGATTTCCTCTTTCGATTCGCAAAAGGAATATTTATATATTTGTGTCGCAAACGTAAAATAAATTTCGCAAGATTTAGAGAGTTTTGCCTAGGTAAAAAGTATACACTTAGCTTCTCAACCAATACAGCGAAAAAGTCATTCTTCTTCTCTTCGTCATAATCTACCAGTGCACCTGATAACGAGAACGCGACAGTTTGTAATTGCACTCCACCTATCTATGTGAATTAGTTTGGTCCTCTTGATTTTCGGTGACTCGACTTGCTCAGACTCCATTGATATGGTAAATGCTCTAAACAATTTTTCCCACTCATTTAGTTCCCACTCATAAAAAACTAGTTGTCGGATTTGGGTGATCGAGGTATCAATCGATGCGTATTTGATAAGAACTTTTAAAAAACTAGTCGGCCGGTGCTACAGTCGAGCATACTCGACTGTCCGATTTGAATCAACTTTGGACAGGATATACAAAACCAATTGTTATGCATATTTAATCACTTTGGTTACGATATCTCATAAAACAAAAAAGTTTTTCATACTAAGACTTAATTTTCGCCCGATCGGTCCTATGACATAGTGGATATATGATATAGTGGACCGATTTAAATCAACTTCGGTAAGGATGTGTAAGACTAACTTAAATGAATATTCTATAAGCTTAGTTACGATATCTCATAAAAATAAAAAGTTTTTCATACTAAGACTTGATTTTTGCCTGATCGGTCCTATGACAGCTATATGATATAGTGGTCCGATTTGAGCCAACTTTAAACAGGATATATAAAACCAAGTTTTATGTATATTCTATCAGTTTGGTTACGATATCTCATTAAACAAAAAAGTTGTTCATACTAAGACTTGATTTTCACTCGATCGGTCATATGACAGCTATATGATATAGTGGTCCGATTTGAACCAACTTTGGACAGGATATATAAAACCAAGTCATATGCTTATTGTATCAGTTTGGTTACAATATCTCATTAAACAAAAAAGTTTTTCTTACTAAAACTTGATTTTCGACCGATTGTTCCTATGGGCGCTATATGATATAGTGGTCCGATTCAAAAAATAAACAAACTTGACCTGCCTGCAAGACAGAGGAATCTACATACCAAATTTGGTGTCACTAGCTTTTGAATTGTTCTTATAATTTGGATATGAAATTTTTTTTTCGATTTGTGGGCGATAAGGGGGGCGTGGCCGAGTTTTGAAACAAACTTGATCTGCTTGCAATATAGAGGAACCTACATACCAAGTTTGGGGTCTCTAGCTCTTATAGTCTTTGAGATCTAGGTGTTCATACAGACGGACAGACGGGCATTGCTCTATCGACTCGTCTATTGATGCTGATCAAGAATAAATATACTTTATGGGGTTTGCCACGCCTCCTTCTGCCTGTTACGCACATATTCGCTAAAACAAACCCAATAGACCCCTGTACTTTTTTTAAGTACGGGGTCTAAAAATGTTAAAATAAAAGAAAATTTAACATATTAACCATCAAACATACATAAATGTATGCAAATCTAACAGTTATAGATTAACATAAATTAATGAACAATTAAATTAACAGAAGAAATGTAACATAACATTCGTGTAACATGTCTAACATAAATTATACAATCTTAATATAACATTGATGTAACATGTATAATTAAAATTATATTATGCTATTATAACATTAACAAAACATGTGTACCTGCTGTTCCCCACCCCTCCAGACTATGCGTACCACGGCGTGCAAGGCAAAATTTATTTGCTTAATATATTCGTTGTTTATTATCCGATCTTTTTATACCCTGAGCCCATTGAAAATGGGCAAAAAAGGGTATAATGTGTTTGGCAGAATGTATGTAACAGGCAGAAGGAGGGGTGGCAGACCCCATAAAGTATATATATTCTTGATCAGGATCAACAGCCGAGTCGATCTAGCCCTGTCCGTCTGTCCGTCTGTCTGTCCGTCTGTTTGAACGCGTCGATCTCAGAGACTGTAAGTGCTAGAGACTTCAAATTTGGAATGCAGGTTTGTGAATACCATACGCAGGTCAAGTTTGTTTCCAATTTTTGATGCCACGCCCCCTTCGCCCACAAATTGAAAAAACGATTTACAGGCGCAATTTTTGACATAGCACTCCCTAACTGAACAATCAGTTGAGAAGTATGCGTATTAAACGACCCTGAAAATTTCAAAGCGATTGACCCATAAATAAAGAAGTTATTTCGGAATTTAGATTTAGTTGAATAATTACATTTGGATGGCAAATCAAACGTGCGAGCGAGACAGCATGTTCACGTTTGTATGCAAGGCGCGCACAAAGACAGAACGAATAAGTACCCATTTTTTTTTTTGGTACCAAATAAGAATTAAGCGATAAGCAAAAATATTATCGATATCATGTAATGAAAATGTTAATGTATAATTTATGTATATACAAATATACAATTTGATTAAAATATAATTGTGTTAATATATAAATATGTATTTTTGCATGGCAAAAATCAGCAGAAGCTGATAGCTATGTATGTATGAAATTGCATGAGAGAAATAGCGATCATTTTGCAGCACTACTCTTGCATCTTTGCCGAGCACTGAAAGCTGCAAAATAATAATTTTAATTATTAATATTTTCGATTCCTTACACATATATATAATAAGTATCTGCTTATTATCGTTGTAAAAAAAACTTAGCATTTTCCGCTTTAAGAATCTCATAAAATTAGACATTGCCTTTTATTTCAAATTTCGCGCGCACTGCAGCAGCCTTTGGCAGGCTTGAATTTGTTGCGTAAGTGGGAGAGAGTGAGAGAGGAAAATGGGTGCTGCCAGATTGCAGGCTGAGCAAAGTTGTAGTTTGTGGCTACTCTTGACACACGCTACATCGATTGCAAGCGATTACGATTACGACTTGCGATTTACCAATTTATCAATTTCTAATTAATTTTAAACAAGTTTATTATATTAAAGTTTATTATATTAAACTTATTTAAAATTAATTAGAAATTGATAAATTGGTAAATCGCAAGTCGTAATCGTAATCGATATATTAGTTCAGTGAGGCATTAATAACGTAGTCTGCAGTGATAAGCACAGTGACTTCAGAAAACCGAAAGTTGTTCATAGTTTTGCGTGTGTAATTTTGATACCCTGAGCCCATTGAAAATGGGCAACAATCAACTTTTATAAAAGAGTACATGGGCTCAGGGTATCCTACTGTCGAGCGTGCTCGACTGTAGCCGCACCTCACCGCGAGCGAAGCGAGCCGGGGGTAGGCGAGCGAAGCGAGCAGGGGGCGGAGCCCCCTTGTTTTTTGTTACATTTTATTAATATTTTGAGCACACTGCATGTTACTTAAAGCGTTTTCAGTGCAATTTCAAGAATTAACAGAACAGGTAAGTTACAGATTATAAACTTGGCAGGGCTCGAACCCAGTTATTTTTCAAACTGTGGTTCTAGTTTTGTGATAGGTCGGCGACTCTAACAGCTGAGCCACGGGACCACACAATTATCCGATCGCAATGAAATTTTTATCATACATCATAAAAATGGTAATCTGTACGTGTGGTGAATTGTAAATTTCTACTTATTAAATTGGTATTGAATTTGGAAAATTTAGTTTTTTGTCGATGACAGGAAAATTGGGGGGCTTGCCAAAATTCTAAAGCAAACTTGATCTGCGTGCGCAACATAGCAGTATTGTCACCAAATTCGGTAGTTCTAGTTCTTATAGTCTCTGAGATCCAGGTGATAATATGTCGTCCATATATCGTATTTCTTCAAATATCTTCTCTGATTTCAGCACACCTCAGGACTCGTTCCACCATCCTGTGTGCCAAGTCTCAAGGCTGTAGCTTCAAAATTGCTCTATTTATTTGTTTGTTAAGAGGATCAGATGTGATGATGGGGATTTATTCCTTTTCGAAAATCTAGAAATGTTTGTTCTACGACTTTTTGAAAAAACCGATAGTTTAGCGGGAAAACGCGAAATCCCTTTAAAATAGAAACCTCAAAGTACTCAGGTAGCATTTTACAGGTAAAATAAGGTTTTTAGCTTACGTTTTGGCGATTTCTGACAAAGCGGCTCTAAAGATTTTTTATCAAATTTATGTATGTTGTAGAACGTTTTGCGTTTTTGGGATATGAAACCTGTCAACTGAATAAAACATTTTTCTTTCGGTCGAAAATCACGTTTGAGTAAGAAAAACTTTAAGTTTTATGTTCGTGGTAGCTCACCCTTTTTGAGCACACTGAAGAATGACAATTTTCTGGTTTGTTTTATTAATTTATATTTTTATATTAAACTTCATTTTGTTAGTCAAAAAATTGGATATCAGAAATTTTTGGTCTGGAATATGCTTTCGTCGCTAGACTTTTCCATCTAGTAAAGGTTTTTTTGGTGTAATTTAAAAATTTCATTAGGCAACAGCCAAAAAATTACAAGAACCAAACCCCCTTTTTTTATAGATATGGGGCCCCATATGACAAAAAACATATTTTTATACCCGTTACTTAAAAAATAAGTAAAAGGGTATACTGTGTTCATTGGAATGTATGTAACAGGGAGAAGGAGGCATCTCCGACCCTATAAAGTATATATATTCTTGATCAGCATCAATTGCCGAGTCGATATAGCCATGTGTGAATGTCCGTCTGTCCGTATGAACAAACGGATCTCAGAGACTATAAGAGATAGAGATACCAAGCTTTCACTAGTTAGTTTTTTATGGTGAGATGTTTTTTCGCACTTTTTTTTTAAGGTACGCCCACATTTGCCATCATAACTTTTTCTTAATGCTAATGAATATATCTCTAATTCACTCATACAAATTCTAAGATTTAAACCAGTAGTTTGAGAGACATAAATTTTCGAATTAAGAAAATTAAGATTTTTTTACATTGTTTTAGAATTTTTTTCGCTTAAATTTATAGGAAAAATCGAAAAAAAATTATTACATTTTATTTTCGTTTAAGCTATGATTCATTAAAATCTTTGAAGAGACGGTTAAGTAAGATAAACATTGAAACAAGTTTTACGCAAAGGTTGATTTTCGACTGATTGGTCCCATGGCAGCTATATGTTATAGTGGTCAGATTCCAACCAAATTTGGACAGGTTGTATGGGATAATACGAGGCTTACTTTTCGGAAGTTTGATACAGGTAACTTAAAAAATAAAAAAATTTTCCTACTATAGGTTGTTTATCGACCGTTCGTATCAATCGTTCCTATTGCAGCTATATGATATAGTGGTCCGATGTTTACCAAATTTGGATAGGATGTAATGGGCTACTAAAGATACCCAATTTATGAACAAAAACAAAAAAGTTTTTAATACTAAAACTTGATTTCCTACCGATCAGTCCTATGGCAGCTATATGATTTGAGCCAACTTCGGTAAGGATGCATAAGACCAGCTTATATGCATATTCTATTAATTTAGTTAGGATATCTAAAAAAAAAATTAAAAATTTTTATACTAAAAATTGATTTTAGACCGATCGGTCCTATGGCTACTATATGATATAGTGGACAGATTTAATCCAAAATCAGATGTAAAGGACAACATTAAAAATATCATGGTTAAAATATACAATAAAATGAAAATATTTTTTATACTAAAGGTGGATTTTCGACCGATCGTTTCTATAGCAGCTATATTGAATAGTGAGCCGATTTGAACCAAAATTTTTAGGGATTTCGTTTTTTTTTTTATTAATTTATATTTTTATTTTAAACTTTTACATTAAACTGAATTTTGTTCGTCACAAAATTGGATATCAGAAATTTTGGGTCTAGAAATTGCTTTCGTCACTAGACTCTTACCTCGTGTAGAGGTTTTTTTTTGTGGGATATCATTAATGCAGGCAAATAGTAAAACATATAAAATAATTTGTTGAATATCTTTCATATTTAAAAATTTTTTTTTAATTATAAAGAAAACTAGGGCGCTCCGCCCCATGCTCGCTTCGCTCGCGTTGCTACAGTCAAGCATACTGTCGGAGACCCCGTTCTTACTATGAAAAACCAATTTTTCATACTAAGACTTGGATTACGCCCGATCGGTCCTATGACAGCTTTATGATACAGTGGTTCGACTAGAACCAACTTTGGTCAGGATATATAAGTCTAACTTAAATGCATATTCTATAAGTTTGGTTACGATAACTCATAAAACAAAAAAGTTTTTCATACTAAGACTTAATATTGGAACGATCGGTCGTATGACGATCGGTCGTACTAAAACGTGATTTTCGACCGATAGAAAAATGTATATATTCAGTTAATATCTTCTAAGCCCCTCAACCAAAGTTTATGTTCCATATACCAAACAAGTGGGAAAGGCTATAGTCGAGATCCCAACAGTAGGATACCCGTTACTTTATTTAAATATATATAAAAGTATTGTAAACAAATTTTTGTTTTTAGAAAAATGTTTTTTTTGAAATAACTATTATTATTTAAATTATATAATAGGCCGTGAATCCCTTATTGGGGCATGGCTTGTTGCTCAATTTGCCTCCTCCTTCTAATTATAAGAATCGAAAAGGAAGGTTTTTGTCCAAATTTGAAAATAAGCAGCTTCTTCAGGTTAAAAACCGATTTTGGTTATCAGCTGCTTCATGTTCACAATTGTATCAACTGCTATATATTAGCAACTGCTTCAGGTTTATTCAAGTAGCAACTGCTTCAGGTCTAAGAAAAAAATTCTGCATAGTTTGAAATCAATTCAAACTTTTATGGCTTACAAAATATTGTATGAGATAAAATAGGGAGAGGGATTTTAATTTGCCATCCTCAGTACCGTTTCTGCTAGTTAACAAGCAATTCGAACTTAATGCCTTCTTTGCGTCGCTAGAACCAGTTGAGAATTCTAAGGCGAAAGAATGATAAAAAGGTTTAAATGCCATATTGTGTTGGTGTTGTGACTTGCCAACTTTTAAATCTTCTTGGTTACCGACCCCTTTACTGAGTAACAGGCCACAAGATACAACCAACAACACATGGAGCATTGCATGGTACAGCTGATTCAAAAGATGCCAGTCCCTATCATCAGTACCATTTGGGTTGCCTCGATTAGCGATTCAAACCGAATGTCATATTTGCGTCCTCAGAACCACTTGAGAATTATTTGATGCATTTTTGACGCATATTGCATACTCTAAGGAGCTTATTTTGCTACAAGAACTTTGGTACGTTAATACTGCTGTTCTACTTGTCCGATCTTGCTGCGATTTTATAGGATAATAGATAATAGCAACATGCAACTCAAATACCCACAAAAAACGTATTATCTTAAAAACTGTGGGTGTGGTGGTGGTGGTGGTTCGCGATTTGCGAGGGTGGAGGGAGGCGTGACAGAAATTTAAAACAAACTTGACCTGCGTGGGGTACATAGAAATCTGCGTGGCAAATCACTGCGAACGGCAGTTCGCGTTAGTGACAAAAGCATCACGAAGGGTGCGAAAGGCGACTAACAATATATACAGCTAAGATGGAAAATTTTCTACGACTGTCCAATCGAGTTATATACTGATCGAAAGGTTTAGTCCTAACTTACAAAATGACATACACAAATTGATTGTTGGCGAAATTGATTCCAGTTCCCTTCTGGCCCGCCTCACCTCTTCGGTCCCCCGCAGGTCTACTAGAAATTACAAGCCTTTATTTTTATCTACATGCACCTATAATAGCCTCTTTCACGTTTCTCCGCAGAACTCTCTCTTCCTTCCCTAAATCCGCAATTTTCCAACACCTATCGTTAAATCCCTGACCTTTCTAATACTATTAACTTGTTATGTTTCTTTATACTAGTCTAACATTCATTCTATTATAATTAACATTACTAATCTTTATTGATCTGATTGGGTTTTCTGGGTTTCCCCCAATCCTAGCAACAAATGTTGGATCATTTATAATTTTTGCTTACCCCAGATATAACTTTAATTTTTTTTTCTTTACAGTTCATAATTTATATTTAGTTGTATTTGAATTTGTAATCAGTAACTTCATTTTTATACTTGGTAATTTTTTCTTTGCCGACTGCTTTTAGTCGTGCATAAATAAATACATAAAAAAAAAAAAAAAAAAAATACTAAAACTTTTTCTAACCAACCTGGGTCATGAGATACGGGGGTGTAAGTGGGAGGGGAAAAATTTAAATGATTGCAGCTAATGGGGCTGTTGCGGCCTTTTGGTAAAATTTTTTATTTATTTTTATTTTTTAAAATTCTACTTAAAAATACGCGTCGATTGATACCTCAATCACCCAAATCCGATAACTGGTTCAAAAGATAAATAAATTTGAAAATTTTAGTGGACTTCTCAAAATGAAATGAAAAGTCAGTTTATTTTTCTGTTTGTATGTTTGCATCAAAGCGCTAAAGAAGCTTAAATGTAATGATGGGGATTTATTTCTTTTCGAAAATCTAGAAATGTTTGTTCTACGACTTTTTGAAGAAAAAAAACGCTAGTTTAGCGTAAAAGCGCAAAATCCCGGTAAAATTGAAACCTCAACAGTTTCCAAAACATAGAAGCTACAGATATGTTCTATATATCATTGGAAAGGTGTGATTCAAAGCGAAAATTGGCATTTGGCACTGCGGAAAAAGTAATTTTTATGTGTAAAGAAGCTCATCCTTTTTGCTCACAGTGCTCAATGCCAATTTTCGCTTTTTTTTATTAATTTATATTTTTATTTAAAATTTTTAGATTAGATATCTTTAACAAAGCGTAAATTAAATAAAAACAAAATTAAATAATTTTTTTTCGACTTTTCCTAGAATTTTAAAGTAAAAATTCATGATTTTTTTAATTCGAACATTTACATATGTCACGTAAACTACTGTTTTAAATCGGTTTAGGCGGCATGAAGTCTTAGATTTTTTTTTATTTTTTTATTATTATAATTTGGATGGTTGACTTAAAATATACAAGTACAATTCAGTTTTTATCCTATGCTAGTCTCAGATCGAGCTCTCGGGCAATAACTAATTTTATGTGCGATCATTTTTTTCAAAAAATAAGTTAACTATGTAATAATAACTAAGTATAGTGGCGAGAAGTTAAATCACAAGAAAAAAGTTAACAAAAAATTTGCATCGGTAGTAAATTTAAATTTAAGATAAAAATTAGAAAAAAATTAAAAATTAGAGAAAATTTCTGCAGTCAATGTGTTTGACTGTATCAACTTTTTATTGGATTGCCTCAAAGTGTGGTATATAATTGGAGTGCCATTGGGGTCTTGAATGTAACCTCTTTTATCTAAATGGAGAAATGATTCGGGGGCACAAATCCGTTACAAATTTGCTCGTTCGAAGTAGAGATCGCTTGTATAAAATGGGGCTCTAATTAGATTATGTTGATAATCTAGATTTGATTAGATTTATGATGTGGTTATCTATCCCTATGATATTTGCTGTATTGTAAAGTTTGTTGTTGGAATATAATTTTACAAAATTACTATCTGGGGTTCTGTACAAGGAAGTGCAGGCTCTTAGAATCCTTCTTTCCAATAGTCTTATTCTCTCCATGTGTGACGGGGAAATTAAGAACTAGATTGGGCAGCCATATATAATTATTGGTCTAATGCAGGTGTGCTCAGTGCCTATACACACGAAGCACATTTCTTTTTGTTGTTCACATATCATATGGAAGTGTGTGAGCTTACACATTAGTAGGCTCCTAGTGCACATTGACAAATTACACAAACAATTTTTGACTTTTCGTTTTCCGTCCCTTTCGATCCTTTTAAAACAAAAACAATTTTACACATTCATTCTCTTTCTTTTCATTTTCTGAGATGTCGCCGAGCTCAGCAACAACAATTTCATAGACATTGTTGTTGGATGAGTGACTCGTCGCTTATCCGAATGTAATTTGTTGTTGCCTTATAGTTTCATATACACCGAAAACGAAAAACTATACTTTGTTGTGAACAGAGCTCGCAAATAACCGTCAACTATTTCAAAGTGTCCGTAAACAACCGTTCGTCTACGAGCACTATGAGAATGGGGACTGAGCAAGCACACTCAAAAGTGTTTCGCTCAACAACTGTTTCTCTCAGAGCAAGACACTTTTTTTTTGTGTTCTCTATCGCCTAGTCTCTCGCTGACTACTTTGATCGGACAGTTTCGGCAAAGCAGTCTTTTTGTATGTATGCGTGCGTCTGTGTGACTTGCTAGTGCTTAAGTTTCGCTTCAGTCGTATTTTCATATGATTTGGCGAAAGATGCAAATGCATAGATAAGCAATGGGTCGTGAAGAAAATAAAAAAGTGTACCTATTTTTTTAAATTTGAAGAAGAAAAATCGATTTGCAATGTGTGTGGTGTTAAGCTGAGTGGAAAGCACATCACAAATCTTAGGCGTCATTTGTCATCACAGCACTCTGAAGAATTGGAGGATTTAAATACAACTGACACAAGTGCGAAAGAGACAGCTAAAAAAAAAAAAGATTTGCATTGAGACTAATGAGGAGTTAATCACTTCATCGATCGTAAAAATTGTCACCTCAGATGGCAGACCGTTTCTGTTATTGGACAGTGAAGGATTCCGTGACATTGTGAATCCTGTTTATGATGCGCTTCCGATGAACTACATAACGTCACGAAACATAATGGATCATGTTAGAGAAAAAGAGTTGTCCATTAGGCATGACATCAAGTCCTTGGCAAAAGAAAAACTGATTTCTCTAAAAATAGACGTTGCCACTAGGCTGGATAAAGCTATTTTAGGAGTCAACCTTCAGATGAATCGCATACCGGCCGTTATATTATGGAACGTATTGCAGAAATTTTACAAGAATACGAAATAGATAAAGAAAACGTATTTAGGTATGTACTACTTTCCCAGCACCGAATTATTGTTCTCGTAATAAATATCAAAATTTAATATTTTTATCAGCATAACTTCAGACAATGGCAAAAACATGATCAAAGCCATTGAAATCATGAATGATAAAGCGTCAGAGCAATCCCTTTTTGAAGATGATAGCAGCAGCGACGATCTCATGGAAAAGCTAGATTCCATAAAAGTATTAAATGTACATATTGTGCGATGCGCTGTACATACACTTCAATTATGCGTTTACGATGTAAACAAGAACAGTGAAGTAAGCGAAAATATTAGTTCTTGCCGTAAATTGTGCAAAACATTGCGTTCAGGAACCAATAAATGAGTAGAAAATATTAAATAAGAAAATATAAATAAGTTTTCAAGAATATATAAAAAATCAATACCATTTTACTATTCATTTCAACTTGCACAGACGATTACTAATGGAGCACAACAATATAATTCCAACACTTGATGTGGCCACAAGATGGAATTCAACCTATATCATGTTGAACAAATTGTTGGAGCTGAGAGAGTTCCTTGCTGCGGAATCGTTTCCAACAACGACCATCGACTGGAACTGGATCAAACTTTATGTTGATGCATTTAAGGACACATTCGAGGCAACTGTAAGGTTACAGCATGAGCAACTGGTTTATAGCGACTTTTTCATCTTGTGGATGGAACTTAGTGCGAAAACAGCCAAAATGAGATAGCACAAATGTTATTCGCTCAGCTTAAGGAGAGGGAAGGTAAGCTATTAGAAAATGAAGCCTTGTTGGCTGCCATATATTTGGATCCACGCATAAGCTTGGTTTTAACCAACAACCAAAAACAGTTGGCAAAACAAAATTTAAAACAAACTGCATTGCGCATTTACCAACTAAAGCAAGTAAGTAAGCAATAACTAAGTCAGTTTGGTTGAAGAGTCCCGTCTACTATTGTTGTGTGTTGTTTTTAGTAAGTGTATTTTGGATATTAATTTGTGTCTGTAAATACCTAAGAAAATTAATAAACCTCAATCCTTAGATCATAAATAATGTTTATAACAATTCTAAAAATCCTTGGTAATAATAGAATTTGGCAATCTGGAGAAGAAGAGACAAGTCGCTCAGAAGATCAAACATCTGTGGCTACAACTAGCTCTGAGGGACAATCGCTCTTCGCGATTCACTTATATTACAAATCTAAAAAATCTTAAAGTCTTAATATAGGAATAAAAATCTATAATTGTTAGTAAAGTATAAATAGGTACTATTTCGTATCAAACAAATGGTGGCCTTGTGGCGCTATGGCGCTGCATATTTGGATGGAGTTCAATCGGTATCGGTATTAAATGAAAGGCGCGGCTGTTTAAGTGCAGAAAATTTAAATTCTTTGTTAATGGTTAAACTGAATACAAAATAAAAAAAATCTATGTTTCATGCAATGCTTGTTTTTTGTCTTCCTTTTCTACAAAACAATTATGCACATGAATGGATCAGGCATCTTCTTTTCTCTTTCTGGCATACAGCAAGAAAGAACATTTTTTGGAGACACTTTATCGCGCAGTGGTCTTCTAAAAACAGTTTTGCATTGAGCGCTCACTTAAAAGTGTCCCCACTGAGTTGTTATGCAGAGACCGATTCGTTTGTTCGGTTGAGCCGAACACTCGGACCGAAGAGCGCAATCAAAATAAATAAGTGTTTCGATCAGAGAGGGATCGTGTGTGCTATTTTTGTTTCTGCTTTGTCATTGTACAGACTGCGTTGCTCAAATCGGTTAACGGTTATTTGCGAGCTCTGGTTGTGAATCGTCTTACGCATCTATTTTATTGGCATTTTTTCATTTGTTATTTAATTTTTCCACTTGAAGAAACATGTTCCTTTTATATCCAGTGTACACATTGAAACAAAAACAAGGGGGCTCCGCCCCCTGCTCGCTTCGCTCGCCTACCCCCGGCTCGCTTCGCTCGCGGTGAGGTGCGGCTACAGTCGAGCACGCTCGACAGTAGGATACCCTGAGCCCATGTACTCTTTTATAAAAGTTGATTGTTGCCCATTTTCAATGGGCTCAGGGTATCAAAAATTACACACGCGAAACTATGAACAACTTTCGGTTTTCTTAAATCACTGTGCTTATCACTGTAGACTACGTTATTAATGCCTCACTGAACTAATACATCACTCGATTACGATTACGACTTGCGATTTACCAATTTATCAATTTCTAATTAATTTTAAATAAGTTAAATATAATAAACTTTAATATAATAAACTTATTTAAAATTAATTAGAAATTGATAAATGTAAATCGTCGTAATCGTAATCGCTTGCGATCGATGTAGAGTGTGTCAAGAGCAGCCACAAACTACAACTTTGCTCAGCCTGCAATCTGGCAGCACCCATTTTCCTCTCACTCTCTCTCCAACAAATTCAAGCCTGCCAAAGGCTGCTGCAGTGCGCGCGAAATTTGAAATAAAAGGCAATGTCTAATTTTATGAGATTCTTAAAGCGGAAAATGCTAAGTTTTTTTTTACAACGATAATAAGCAGATACTTATTATATATATGTGTAAGGAATCGAAAATATTAATAATTAAAATTATTATTTTGCAGCTTTCAGTGCTCGGCAAAGATGCAAGAGTAGTGCTGCAAAATGATCGCTATTTCTCTCATGCAATTTCATACATAGCTATCAGCTTCTGCTGATTTTTGCCATGCAAAAATACATATTTATATATTAACACAATTATATTTTAATCAAATTGTATATTTGTATATACATAAATTATACATTAACATTTTCATTACATGATATCGATATTATTTTTGCTTATCGCTTAATTCTTAAAAAAAAAAAATGGGTACTTATTCGTACTGTCTTTGTCTTGCATACAAACGTATACATGCTGTCTCGCCCGCACGTTTGATTTGCCATGCAAATGTAATAATTGAATTAAATGTAAATTCCAAAATAACTTCTTTATTTATGGGTCAATCGCTTTGAAAATTTCAGGGTCGTTTAATACGCATACTTCTTAACTGATTGTTCAGTTAGGGAGTGCTATGTCAAAAATTGCGCCTGTAAATCATTTTGTCCAATTTGTGGGCGAAGGGGGCGTGGCACCTAAAATTGGAAACAAACTTGACCTGCGTATGGTATCCAGGAACCTACATTCCAAATTTGAAGTCTCTAGCACTTATAGTATCTGAGATCGACGCGTTCAAACAGACGGACAGACAGACGGACAGGGCTAGATCGACTCGGCTGTTGATCCTGATCAAGAATATATATACTTTATGGGGCCTGCCACCCCTCCTTCGGCCTGTTACATTCTGCCAAACACATTATACCTTTTTTTTGCCCATTTTCAATGGGCTCAGGGTATAAAAATTACATGTGTGCGTGCGATTTATTTTATTTGTATTGGTGAGCACACATCCATAAAGCACCTTTGAGCAGCCCTGGTCTAATGACGGATTGGTATAATAGGACTTTGCCTTTGTTATTTAAGATATTAGAGGTGAATGTTGTTTTCTAAATCTGATAGGCATCGTCTTGGACATTTGTAAATTTTTGTTCCTTTTCCTCAGAAAGGGGTATGGAAAAGTTGGATATGTTAGAAAATATTTTGAGTCCTCTCCAGTTTTTCCTGACATTGTGATTGCATTTAATAACTGGGGGACGAAAGAGGATACTTTCGCATTTGTTAATATTTATCTTAAGATGCCAATTCAAAACAAATTCTTCTTAAGTATTACAACTTTTTTATAGGTTTCTGTTAATACCGGCTATTGTGCTGACTGAATAATAAATCACGATATCATCAGCATAAGCTATAATATTATCAATTTTTGAAAGTAGGTCGAGGATAAAAAGGTTAAATAAAGCTGGTGCATTTACAGTGCCCTGCTGTAGACCATTGATTACAAGAGCCGTTCATATAAACCACGAACTTGCGAGATGAGATTATATTGAAGATTGAGATCAGTAGGTATAATAGAAATTTATAGCTCATTAGCTTTGCAATAAGGCCTTTTATCCAGACCGTGCTTTTTCTAGGTCAATAAAGCAAGAGCCAACAACGTGCTTTTTTCCAGTTTCAGTTAATTTCAGATGTTAACAGATTGATAGCATGAAGGGTTGAGTGGTCATATTTGAAACCAAACTGCTTCTAGCAATGGAGATTGTTTTTGTCACATAAATTAATTATGTTTGAATTTACTAGGACCTCAAATACTTTGCTTATATTAGGAAGTAGTCTTATGGGTCGGAGATTATTTATGTTGTTCTTGTCTTTATTTATCGTTGGTATTACCACTATCTTACACTGAAAAAAAGACCAACTTCTAAAATCAAGAACATTCATATAAAATATTTTGTTCTCAAAATAGGATTATTTTAAGACCAAATTACTAACACTTAGATTACTAATCTAAAAAATCTTAAAGTCTTAATATAAGAATAAAAATCTATAATTGTTAGTAAAGTATAAATAGGTACTATTTCGTATCAAACAAATTGTGGCCTTGTGGCGCTATGGTTAGAGAAGCTTCAGTTGAAAAGCAGTAGATTAAAATAACTATTAAAAAATTACTAAAACAGAATAAAATCTAAAAAAATCAAAATTAAAAAAAAAATTATAAAAATAAAAAATAATTTTTATTATTTTTAATGATATAAAATCTAATAACAAGAGCAATTTTAAGCTACAGCTTTAAAATTGTTCATTAATTTATGTTAATCCATAAATGCTAAAATGGCATATATTTATGTAAGTTTGATGGTTAGTATGTTGTACTTTTTTTTATTATAACATTTGGAAAGATAAAAGTGTCAATTTATTTTGGCCTCTGTACGAATTGAAGATTATTTTATTAATGGTTATTAAATCTGACTGCCGCGAAAATGTGGGTAGCGAGCATGTAACTGTCGAGTGGGATCGACTGTAGTCCTTTCATACATCACCGCGAGCGAAGCGAGCCGGGGGTAGGCGAGCTTAGCGAGCAGGGGGCGGAGCCCCCTTGTTTTATCAGTGTTGCTGGCTTTCAGGTTTGGGGGTAGGTATTTAATATATTATTAAAAATTGAGCAATATTCTAATAAAGGGTCTATTGGAATGTTTTTAAGTGTTTTATTTGGAATTTGGTCCATTCCTGATGAAAATTTGGGTTTTATTTTAGAAAATATAGCGGGTAGATCGTTGGATCTAACAAAATAGTTATCAGCCTGGGTAGGTAGTTAGCTCTAATGCTGTCGTTAAAGCTAGTAAGTGTAGATTTCAAGTAATCAAGTCTATTTTTAATCTCCAAAAGTTTATTGAAGTAGAGATCTACATGATTATGAACAGTATTAGATATTGCGCTTCGTTTCTCAGAGTGAACTAATTCAAAAAAGGGTCCAACTAAGTTGAGGATAGATTGTTCGTCTGCGAATATAAAGTTGTTTGTGATTGGGTCCTTACCAGATCATTTGTGTGTAGTTAAGTAGTTTGGATTTTACTAACATGTTATAATAAAGTTTTATATTTTCTTGTATAAGTTTCTTAATGAGTTTTAATTTTCTTTTGGCTAATTGTAGAGTGGAAAGAGGAACAATCTGTTCAAGTCTTTTGGTTTTTTTTTATAAGTGTTAACACTTTGATCTTTTCTGGCATAAAGTCCAAGACTTCATGGTAATATAATCAAAAAATAGCTTCATTTATTAAAAGAAGATACTTCATTTAGATAAACAAATCTTTTTTTGTCGGTTGGGTGGCAATTCTATTTTTGTGGCAGCTCTGCAAAGTCAGCTGAGTTTTCATAAAATGTGCTTGCGAAATTTGGCGCCCAATGTATGGTGACTTTTTAAAGCTTACATCTTAAAAGTAAAATAAATTTGATATGGATAAATATTCTTGAGGTACTTAAAATATATATCTGCTGTCATAAGTAAATTTATATGTGTTGTGTTGTTGTTGTCTACTGTTATTGTAAGTATATTTTTCTTATCAAATATCTTACCAAAGAAGTTGTGTTCCGTGGACTATTACTTTTGTGTTGCACGCTAGTGCAAGCAACTAATGATGATTAGTTTGTTATTAAAGTCTATAGTCTATAATGTAATTATCATTTTTTGCTCCTTTTCAAATAAATCCCATTTAAAAAATGTCATTTTGCTTGTACAAATTCAGGTAATATTTGTACAAAATTTCAAGTGGATAGATTCAAGTGGATAGTGACGAAAGCGGCACGAAGGGTGCGAAAGGCGACTAACAATATATACAGCTAAGTTTGAAAATTTGCTACGACTGTCCGATCAGATCGAGTTATATACCGATCGAAAGGTTTAGTCCTAACTTAGAAAATGGCATACTAAAACTTTTTCTAATTCAACTAGGTCATGAGATACGGGGTGTAAGTGGGAAGGGAAAAATTTATATGATTGCAGCTTGTGGAGCCGTTGGGGCTTTTTGGTAAAATTTTTTATTTTTTAAAAATTTTTATCAAAAGTACGCGTCGATTGATAACTCGAAATTTTTAGTGGACTTCTCAAAATGAAATGAAAAGTCAGTTTGTTTGTCTGTTTGTATCAAAGCGCAACAAAAGGTTAGATGTAATGATGGGGATTTATTTCTTTTTGAAAATCTAGAAATATTTGTTCTACGACTTTTTGAAAAAACCGCTAGTTTAGCGGGAAAGCGCTAAGTCCCGCTAAAATTGGAGCCGCAACAGTTTCCAAACCATAGAAACTACAGATATGTTCTATATATCATTGGAAAGGTTTGAGGGCTTTTATGCGTACCTTTAAACTTTCTTTCTAAAGTACTCAGGTAACATTTTACAGGTGGTATAATGTTTTTAAGCTTGCATTTTGGCGATTTCTGACAAAACGGCTCTAACGATTTGTGTTTAATTTTAATATGTTGCAAAACGTACAATTTTGCGTTTTTTGGTATATGAAGCACTTATTTTGGTTGAGGGGTTTGGAAGATATTACCTGTTAAGTGAAAAAATACATTTTTCTATCGGTCGAAAATCACGTTTTAGTACGAAAACCTTTTTGGTTTTATTAGATATCTCAACCAACTGATACAATATGCATTTAACTTGGTTTTATATATCCTGACCAAAGACGGACCACTATATCATAGGACCAATCGGTCCAATATTAAGTCTTAGTATGAAAAACTTGTTTGTTTAGTGAGATATTTTAATCAAATTGATAGCATATGCATTTAAGTCAGTTTCAAAAATCCTGACCGAAGTTAGTTCTTATCGGACCACTATATCATATAGCTGTGATAGGACCGATCGGGCGAAATCCAAGTCTTAGTATGAAAAACTTATTTTTTCATAGTAAGTACGGGGTCTTCGAATGTAGAGTATGCTCGGCTGTAGCAACGCGAGCAAAGCGAGCAGGGGGCGGGGCCCCTTAGTGTTTCTTTATAATTAAAGAAAACATTTTTCTTAAATTTGAAATACAACAACTAAATTTATATATTTTACTATTTGCCTGCATTAATGATAAAGTTACAATGTCAAAAGCAAAAGCAATTGCAAAAAAAGGCGAAAATTGGCATTCGGCACTGCGCAAAAAGTAATTTTTATGTACAAAGAAGCTCACCCTTTTTGCTCACAGTGCACAATGGCAATTTTCGCCTTTTTTTATTAGTTTATATTTTTATTTAAAATTTTGAGATTGAACTGAATTTTGTTCGTCACAAAATTGGATATCAGAAATTTTGGGGCTAGAAATTGCTTTCGTCACTAGACTTTTACCTCGTTTAGAAGTTTTTTTTTCGGGATCAAGAATTACGCGTAATGGCACAACACTTAAAAAATAAGTAAAAGGAAATATTGTATTCGTTGAAATGTATGTAGCAGGGAGAAGATGACATCTCCTAGCCCATAAATTATATATATTTATGATCAGCATTAACGGCCGAGTCGATATAGCCATTTCCATCTGTCTGTCTGTCTCAGAGATTATAAGAGGTAGAGTAACCAAATTGGGCACACATATTTCACATATTTCAAGTTTGTTTCAAATTATGTTGACGCGCAATTCGTTGGACAAATGTGTTATGGTGCATTTACACTAGTTGACGTAGCGTCAATTCGAGCAAAGTCAACAATTGGCAACTATGATCAACGCATTATTTGCGTTTACATTAGAGCATAGCATCAATGGATGAAACGATATAAAAGAAATATCAGTAAAAAAAAGTCAAAGCTCAAAAAATCCGCCAGAACTGCGATTCAACCCCAAAAGATAATATTTTAAAAAATAATATTTATTTTTTTTCTAAGTTTTTTTTTTTCTAAGTTATCCCTTACTTTTTGCATTTTAAAACCATATCAACTGTTAAGATCGGCTGAAAAACATTGGACTGACAGATTTTTTAAGAATACCAAAATTGGTAAAAGTCCGTTACATTTGAGGCGGACACGTTCTTTTGAATTGTGTGCAATGTATCCAGTGATGTGCCGCGTAGACTACACCATGTAGATTACACGACTGTCTAAGTGTAAACAATTAAGTGTCAGCTATAAATTGTTAACGTGTAAGCAATGTCAACAATGTAGACAATGCCGACAATGTGAGAATAGTGAGCTGGCGCACTCAAGGGAAAAAAGTTATATATATAAAATTCTTGAATATAAATGAATTATATTAATTAAAGTTGGGTAATTATCCAACTTTATTGTTCATTATTAAAATATTATAGTGCACCATAATGGAGTTGTATTAAATGGTTTGAAATTAGTTCGATTTGTCGAATGACAGAATAATTTAGTTCGTTCATTTGATGTTTGTGCTCGCTTGCTCAGATGGAGATGTATGGAGTTTTAGGAGATTTTCGGGCTGTTTTCCTTTCTGTGTCACCCCTGATTATATTGCATTTGAAACACATTGTCGAGCTCTATAAATTGTTAAGAAATATATAATTTTATATAAATATAAGTTATATCTAACGTGTAAATTAGTAAAATATAAATATTATAGATAATTGCAAATGGGTGACACATTGCATTTAGCTTTTTGTTTTAAATTTTTTTAGCAAGGGTTTCAGGCCATTTAAAAAAAAGATAAGAACAACAAAAATCAACCAGCAGCGTAGCCAAACCTATGAAGGATACAATTGTAACCATTGTTTATGCATTCTTTGCATTGTTTACGGATTCTTTACATTGTTTACTGATTGTTTACATTGTTTACGGATTGTCTACATTGTTTACGCATTGTCGTCACCAATGTGTAGACATTCAAAGATTACGCGTAATGGCACAACACTGAATGCATCACAAAGGCACGTTATTTTTAGCAAATGTTCGAATGAATTTTTTAGGTTGATAATTTTTGAGAAATGGCCTGGCACTATAGTAGGTGCAAGTACCGTTCATAAAACTGAGGAATATGAGTACCTGTCAAAAAATAAATGGGAGCCCGTTTAACTATATTAATCATTAAAAAGCTCAGCGTGACACCATAGATTTATGATCGCAGCTTTTAACACATTACAAATGAACTTCCCAATATTGTATTTCGGGCACATGTTTAACAAGATAATGTTGCTAAGTAAATGTAAATGTAATGTCGCAAATCAAGCCACATTTTTTTGTTTTTCGGAAGTATTTTGGAAACTGATCTGTGTTTCAGATTACATTTACGTGAACTTTTTTAATTCTAAAGTCCCCCCATTATTTATTGACAGATGCCTGTATTCCTCAGTTTTATGACCGGTAATCAACCTAAAAAATTAATTTGTTTATAACGTGCCTCCTTCACACATTGCAAACATTCCAAAAGAACGTGTCCGCCTCAACTGAAACGGGTTTTTTTTTACCAATTTTGGTATTCTTAAAAAATCTGTCAATAAGATGTTTTTCTGACGATTTTATCAGCTGATATGGTCTTAAAACGCAAAAAGAAAGGGCTACCTAAAAAATATAATTATTATTATAAGACCCCGTACTTAAAAAAAGTACAGGGGTCTATTAAGTTTGTTTTAAAGAATATGTGCGTAACAGGCAGAAGGAGGCGTGGCAGACCCCATAAAGTATATACATTCTTAATCAGCATCAATAGCCGAGTCGATATAGCAATGTCCGTCTGTCCGTCTGTCTGTCTGTATGAACACCTTAATCTCAGAAACTATAAGAGCTAGAGACACCAAACTTGGTATGTAGGTTCCTATATATTGAAAGCAGATCAATTTTGTTTCAAAATTCGGCCACGACCCTTTATCGCCCACAAATCGAAAAAAAAAATCATATCCAAATTATAAGAACCATTTAAAAGCTAGTGACACCAAACTTAGTATGTAGATTCCTTAACCCTCTAACAGGCAAAATCGAAATTGACATTCAATCAAGTAGATATTTATTTTATAAGTAGATATAGGTAAAACAAGTGGGAATGGCTATAGTCGAGATTTCGACCATAGGATACCCGTTACTTACTTCAATATATATAAGAGAACTTTTAAGAAATTACTACCCAATAAAAACTACTGAATACTTTCAGGTGATTGAATTGAAATAATAACTTTATTAATAACTTTGGTTAGCTCTTACTGCCGTTTTACTTGTCCGATCTTACTGCGGTTAAGTGAGATTATAGATAATATTAATAGATAACGTTATTTTCCATAAAAACTGTATTTAAAAACTGTGGGTGTAGTGGTTTTTCGCAATTTGCGGGGGAGTAGGGGGGCGTGGCTTAAATTTGAAACAAACTTGATCTTCGTGTGGTATATAGAAATCTGTATGCCAAATTTGGTTACTCTATCTCTTATAGTCTCTGAGATGCTGTTGTTCACACAGACAGACAGACGGACATGGCTATATCGACTCGGCTGCTGATGCTGATCAAGAATATATATACTTTATTGGGTCAGAGATGCCTCCTTCTCCCTGTTACATACATTCCAACGGACACAATATACCCTTTTACTTATTTTTTAAGTAACGGGTATAATAATCTAAAGTTTTAAATTTTATAATTTTCCGTTTGTTGGAACGACCGTCAGGTGCAAAATTCTGAAGACCGTCTGTAGACGGTCTTGTCGGACGCGACTTTTGGCGATAACTTTTGCTATTTTATGTTTCTATAGTGCTTTTTTGAGTTGGTAATCGCTTATATAACTATAATAATATTCAATTGACTTAAATTTCAGTGACTTTTATAAAATATATCAATTTATAAGCAGTATTAAATGAACAATTGCTTGAGTTTACCATTACTATGTAATATGTGGAAAATCCGTTTCACAGGTATTTTTTTTAAGTTAAATGCCTTGTTATATATTTATTTTTGTAATGGTAGTCCCCAAAATAATTTTGGGGGACTGATTTGATTAAATTGAGCATTTACTTCTACCAAAATACTTACAATATGCATTTTTTTCCTTTTATCCAACCAAATTGGAGAATGATTTGCATTTTCATATCTTTATCTGATGTCAGATGAACAGCCCGTTTTCAGTAATTGCTAAGCCGCCTTAGTCATTTCATGCCATTTCGTTGAAGAAAACAAGTCCTTTGCTATCTGTACCTATTATATTGGCCTTAAATTTAGATATTTTAGTTTTTTGTCAATTACAGGAAAATTGGGGGGCGTGGCAAAATACTAAGCAAACTTGATCTGCGTGCGCAACATAGCAGTATTGCCACCGAATTCGGTAGCTCTAGCTCTTATAGTCTCTGAGTTTCAGTCATCTCCATATGTCCTCCATATATCATATTTCCTCACACCTCGTTCTCTCATCCTGTGTGCCAAGTCTCGATGCTGTAGCTTTAAAATTGCTCTTGTTATTCGATTTTTTTATCATTTACGTGGGCTTACTTGGGCGTGGCCAAATTTTAAAATAAACTTGATATAGATCAACATCCTCGGAGTATTGTCACCAAATTTGGTTGATCTAACTCATATAGTCTCAGAGATAAAGGTGTTTAAAGTAGTATATCATAGTTGTCACGAATCTAATAGGCTCTAGTACCCATTTTTTGGGTACCGAGCTAACAAGAAAGTTTTTCATACTGAAACTTAATTTTCGACCGATTGTTGTATCCAAAAAAAGAACAAACTTGATCTGCCTGCAATGTAAGGGAATCTACATACTAACTTTGATGTTACTAACTTTTAAATTGTTCTTATAATTTCTTATAATCTGTTGTCGATTTGTGGGCGATAAAGGGGGTGTGGCCGAATTTTGACACAAACTTGATCTGCTTGCAATATAGAGGAACCTACAAAGCAAATTTGGTGTCTCTAGCTCTTATTGTCCCTGAGACCTAGGTGTTTCTACAGACAGACAGACGGACATTGCTATATCGACTCGGCTATTGATGCTGATTAAGAATATATATACTTTATGGGGTCGGCCACGCCTCCTTCTGCCTGTTACGCACATATTCTTTAAAACAAACTTAGTAGACCCCTGTACTTTTTATAAGTACGGGGTCTAGCAAACAAAACAAACGTTATATGCAAGCAGGTGAACATCCTAGGAGTATTGCTGTCAAATTTTGTTGCTTTAACTCTTACAGTCTCGGAGATAAACGTGTTCAATAAAACGAAATAACAACTTCAATTTTCACAGAATTGTAAGTCTTTACAATCATTGAGTACCGTATTTAAAATATTTCCATCCTAATTTAAAATATAAATTTAATTTCTTTCAAAGAGTTTGGATTTCAGACCAGTGAGGACTGGAGCCTCTCATACTAGTTGTCTACAATGAAAAACAAGGGGGCTCCGCCCCCTGCTCGCTTCGCTCGCCTACCCCCGGCTCGCTTCGCTCGCGGTGAGGTGCGGCTACAGTCGAGCACGCTCGACAGTAGGATACCCTGAGCCCATGTACTCTTTTATAAAAGTTAGTTGTTGACCATTTTCAATGGGCTCAGGGTATCAAAAATTACACACGCGAAACTATGAACAACTTTCGGTTTTCTGAAGTCACTGTGCTTATCACTGCAGACTACGTTATTAATATCTCACTGAACTAATATCACTGATTACGATTGATTATAATTTATCATAATTAATTTTAAATAAGTTTAATATAATAAACTTTAATATAATAAACTTATTTAAAATTAATTAAAAATTGATAAATTGGTAAATCGCAAGTCATAATCGTAATCGCTTGCAATCGATGTAGCGTGTGTCAAGAGCAGCCACAAACTACAACTTTGCCCAGCCTGCAATCTGGCAGCACCCATTTTCCTCTCTCACTCTCTCCCTCTTACGCAACAAATTCAAGCCTGCCAAAGGCTGCTGCAGTGCGCGCGAAATTTGAAATAAAAGGCAATGTCTAATTTTATGAAATTCTTAAAGCGGAAAATGCAAAGTTTTTTTTTACAACGATAATAAGCAGATACTTATTATATATATGTGTAAGGAATCGAAAATATTAATAATTAAAATTATTATTTTGCAGCTTTCAGTGCTCGGCAAAGATGCAAGAGTAGTGCTGCAAAATGATCGCTATTTCTCTCATGCAATTTCATACATAGCTATCAGCTTGCTGATTTTTGCCATGCAAAAATACATATTTATATATTAACACAATTATATTTTAATCAAATTGTATATTTGTATATACATAAATTATACATTAACATTTTCATTACATGATATCGATAATATTTTTGCTTATCGCTTAATTCTTATTTGGTACCAAAAAAAAAATGGGTATTAATTCGTTTTGTCTTTGTGCGCGCCTTGCATACAAACGTGAACATGCTGTCTCGCTCGCACGTTTGATTTGCCATGCAAATGTAATTATTGAATTAAATGTAAACTCCGAAATAACTTCTTTATTTATGGGTCAATCGCTTTGAAATTTTCAGGGTCGTTTAATACGCATACTTCTCAACTGATTGTTCAGTTAGGGAGTGCTATGTCAAAAATTGCGCTTGTAAATCGTTTTGTGCAATTTGTGGGCGAAGGGGGCGTGGCACCTAAAATTGGAAACAAACTTGACCTGCGTATGGTATCCAGGAACCTACATAACAAATTTGAAGTCTCTAGGTCATATAGTACTTGAAATCGAAGCCCAAAAGAAAATTGGTACTATTTCTTACTGTGCTTGTGCGCGCCTTGCATACAAACGTGAACATGCTGTCTCGCTCGCACGTTTGATTTGCCATGCAAATGTAATTATTCAACTAAATCTAAATTCCGAAATAACTTCTTTATTTATGGGTCAATCGCTTTGAAATTTTCAGGGTCGTTTAATACGCATACTTCTCAACTGATTGTTCAGTTAGGAGTGCTATGTCAAAATTGCGCCTGTAAATCGATTTTTTCAATTTGTGGGCGAAGGGGCGTGGCATCAAAATTGGAAACAAACTTGACCTGCGTATGGTATTCACAAACCTGCATTCCAAATTTGAAGTCTCTAGCACTTACAGTCTCTGAGATCGACGCGTTCAAACAGACGGACAGACGGACAGACGGACAGACAGACGGACAGGGCTAGATCGACTCGGCTGTTGATCCTGATCAAGAATATATATACTTTATGGGGTCTGCCACCCTTCCTTCTGCCTGTTACATACATTCTGCCAAACACATTATACCCTTTTTTGCCCATTTTCAATGGGCTCAGGGTATAACAAGGGGGCTTCTCCACCTGCACGCTTCGCTCGCCTACCCCCGGCTCGCTTCGCTCGCGGTGAGGTGCGGCTACAGTCGAGCACGCTAGACAGTAGGATACCCTGAGCCCATGTACTCTTTTATAAAAGTTGACTATTGCCGATTTTCAATGGGCTCAAGGTATACAAATTACACATGCGAAACTATGAACAAAGTTTGGTTTTCTTAAATCACTGTGTTTATCACTGCAGACTACGTTATTAATGCCCCACTGAACACTCGGTATTATATTAAACGTATTTTAAATTAATTAGAAATTGATAAATTGGTAAATCGCAAGTCGTAATCGCTTGCAATCGATGTAGAGTGTGTCATGAGTAGCCACAAACTACAACTTTGCTCAGCCTGCATTTTGGCAGCACCCATTTTCCTCTCTCACTCTCTCCCTCTCATGCAACACATTCGAGCCTGCCAAATGCTGCTGCAGTGCGCGCGAAGTTTAAATAAAAGACAATGTCTAATTTTATGAGATTTTTAAAGCGGAAAATGTAAAGTTTTTTTTTACAATGATAATAAGCAGATACTTATTATATATATGTGTGAGAAATCGGAAATATAAGCAATTAAAATTATTGTTTTGCAGCTTTCAGTGCTCGGCAAAGATGCAAAAGTAGTGCTGCAAAATGATCGGTTTTTCTCTCATGCAATTTCATGCATAGCTATCAGCTTCTGCCCGACTATATTGAAAATTGTGACGTCATAAGGAATTTTGCTATCCAAAAATACATACTTATATATTAACTATTAATTATATATTAACACAATTATATTTTAATCAAATTGTATATACATAAATTATACATTAACATTTTCATTACATGATATCGATATCGCTCGATTCTTATTTGGTACCCAAAAAAAAAATGTTTACTATTTCGTACTGTCTTTGTGCGCGCCTTGCATACAAACGTATACATGCTGTCTCGCTCGCACGTTCGATTTGCCATGCAAATGTAATTATTGAATTAAATGTTATTCCGAAATATCTTCTCTATTTATGGGTCAATCGCTTTGAAATTTTTAGGATCGTTTCTTACGCATACTTCTCAACTGATTGTTCAGTTAGGGAGTGCTATGTCATAAATTGCGCCTGTAAATCGTTTTGTGCAATTTGTGGGCGAAGGAGGCGTGGCATTGGAAACAAACTTGACCTGCGTATGGTATTCACAAACCTGCATTCCAAATTGGAAGTCTCTAGCACTTATAGTATCTGAGATCGACGCGTTCAAACAGACGGTCAGACAGACGGACAGGGCTAGATCGACTCGGCTGTTGATCCTGATTAAGAATATATATACTTTATGGGGTCTGCCACCCCTCCTTCTGCCTGTTACATACATTCTGCCAAACACATTATACCCTTTTTTGCCCATTTTCAAAGGGCTCAGGGTATACAAAATATTAACTTGTAACCCATGTTTCCAGAACTACTGGAACGTAAACACAAAATGTAAACAAATCATGTGCCACATTGACCGGCTACAAGTCTAAACTCTCCACGTGGTGAATATCAAGAGGCCAGAAAGGATGATGTCGTTCAACTTCGTCGTTTTTGCTGGCTTAAAATATACACTGAGCGAATAAATCAAGAATTTAATTCCGAAAACCAGGGACCGTAACTGTTATGAAAAATATGTAAGAAATTCAATTTGAATGGTTATTAAAAGAATTTTATTTTATAAATCAAAATTAATAGTTAGTTAAAATAAAAATTATTGTTACAAGTCTTTCAAGACTGTAAAATAAATATAATTAAAATATGTAAAGACTTAAAATACTTATATTTTATTACTAGTTTTTAAAAACTTTTATTTAAAAAAGTCTAAATATTTATTTAAAATTTATTTTTAAATTTTCTTTCTCAAATTTAAGAAAATCAGTTGCTTGCAGATATGTAGAAAAACAAAAAATATATTGTATATATGAAACAAAAATTGAACTTGTTGCTATGGTTGAGTTTTTTGTTGATATTTTGATCAATAACAATTATTTTGAGACCCTGCTTAAAACGCTACATTTCAGTCTTGGTTTATTAAAAAATTGGAAATTAAAGCTGAGTATGTCAATCTTATTTTAAGTACCAAATCTAATTATTTGTGTTAAGTATTTTCAAACTTAAAATAACTTTAAAAGACTTCAAACTTGTTCTTTGTAACTGAGTACAAAAACCAAAGTCTCTATTATTTAAATTGATCATGTAATTCGAAATATCGATTTGAAGGGGAGGAAGGCGATGTGGCCAAGTTCGAAAACAAACTGTATCTGCTTGCAATATACAGAAGCCTACATACCAAGTGTAGTATCTCGCTTATTTCGCTTTGTGTAGATACAGTTGAACAGAAGCAGGTGTCGACGTTAACTTTCCAAGCCTGGAAGCTTTGCCAAAAACTTTCAAATTGGCACACAGCCAACATCAGCTCGTCGTGTGCGTACGACCGTGTCATGCGTACTCGGAGTCCCAACACGAAGGAATTGCACGAGGTAGCCTTTTATCGGGGACTTGGTCGTGAGCTCGGACGCCCGAGTTAGCTGCTGCGCGATGGTTATTGAACTTATTAAGCAACAGTTTTGTTTAAAACGTCAACACATGCGGTCGTCATGGCTTTGTTAGTTTTAGTCTTGTGGCCAGGTTTTTGTCGTATGTGAATTTTACGTGAGTTTTATGCCACGCTTGTTGGAAGCGCATTTCTTTCAAGCGACGAACTCTACGCGATTTGTGCTAATTGTTTCGTTTGTGTTTTTTGACTCTTTTTTATAAACTGTTGCAAACGTCAGCAGCAGCCAATATAAACCAAATATACCAACATTACTTGCCGCTTCAATAATAATACAGTATAGAAGTTATTCAAATTAAAAGGTAAATCTAAAGCAATTTTAGACAGGCATCAAGCACATCAATATGCAAAGACCGTCTGTGAATGATATCAAGTTAAAAAAGTGACTCTAGTTCTCCGGACGGAATTTCTCCACATCATAATAAACCAACTGTCAAAATTAGCGTAATTTGCGCTCATTATATTCAACAAGGCAAAAATCATACACACACACAAATAAAAGAAATAACAATACAGTTACATACATGCCGCTGGTGCCCTGAAAATTTTTTAGTAAGCGCCTTTAACGATTTCCGCAATAAGCTCAACAATACACGACAACCACAACATCAACGGCAGCAAAAAAAGGCGTCGCGTAGAATATTTGACTAATCGGTTCTCGATTGAATTTTAAATGCTGGCGTCAAACATTTAAAGCGGAAGTGCATTGAAACGCGCGATTACCTATAAAAAATAATGCTTAGTGTACTATATAACAAAAACATCTACATGACGTAAAAGTCTAGTGACGAAAGCATATTTAAGCCCCAAAATTTCTGATATCCAATTTGAATAAAAATATAAATTAATATTAAAAAAAAACACAAAAATTGGCATTCTGGACTGTGCGCAAAAAGAGTGAGCTTCTTGGTACATAAAAATTAGTTTTTGCCCAGTGCCGAATGCCAATTCTTGTGTTATTTTTTATTTTTACTACCTTATATTAGATATCTGATATTTTGGGGCTAGAATATTATTTCGTCAATAATTTTACCACAAGGCCCCAAGTACCCCATTAGCTGCAATCACTTAAATTTTTCCCCTTCCACTTACACCCTCCTATATCATGAACCAAGTAAGTTGGCAAAAGTTTGTTAGGTAGGACTAAACCTATCGATCGGTATATAACTCGATCTGATCGGATAGTCGTAGCAAATTTTTCAAATTAGCTGTATATAATGCTAGTCGCCTTTCGCACCCTTTGTGTTATATTAGTCACTTTCGCGGACTGCCGTCCGCAGTGTTACAATTTTAATTGATACAATAATCAAGAACTTACATAACTATGGGGTCTACCATGCCTGAAACATGTCTGGTGGATTTGTTAGTACTTTCATTAACGATTTGCTGATATCGTACAAATAATGAATTTCTATACCTGTTACTTAAAAAATAAGTAAAAGGGTATATGTGTTCTTTGAAATGTATGTAACAGGGAAAAGAAGGCATCTCCGATCCTATGAAGTATATATATTCTTCATCAGCATCAACAGCCGAGTCCGTGAGTCCGTGGGAGCGACTAGATCTCAAAAACTCTAAAAGATAGAGCATCAAAATTATTGCACACAAACTCCAATGGCGTTAGAGCAGGTCAAGTTTATTTTAAATTTTTGACACATCCCTTTCCATCCCCGAAAAACCGTCAGATAACACGTTTCTTGTGGTTACTACCGCTATCTATTATTATTATCTATTATCCCATTTAATCGCAGCTAGGTGGGACAGTTAGCACGAAAGTAATGGCTAATAAAGCTATTAATAATTAAACACCCACAGGATCTGCCTTCCAGAATCCTGCTTTAAAAAGTGTATGTCAAAATGTAAATATATTGCGCTTTTATTGTAAATCTCACATTTTGGTTCATCATGGCATCTATTACACAAAGGAATAAAAATTTGTTGATAAAGAATTGATAGTTGTTTTTATAGTAATGTGGAGCGCTGAATCCAAATGTGCACTTGTTTTTTTCTATCATCTAGACTTATCGCGATATACCGTTGTTTCCAAAATTAAGGCATGCCACTACATATATTGGAATATCTAAAAAACGGTTTACCATATTCAGTTAAAAAAATCGTCAAAAATATTTTTTTTAAGCCGTGCCTGCATTGGCTTTAGCTTTGCCCTGTAGTTTCAGAGATATCGTTAATTTGCTAAGCATTAAAAAGCAGAAAAATCAATTTTGTGCTAAAAAAAAATTGGATTTTTAAAAATTCTTTAAAAAAAAATATAAACATATATTAAGGTTTTAGTTTAAGGTCGTTTAGCTTAACATGTTTCGAATAAAAGGAGGTAATCAAGGTAATCGGTTCACACATTCAAAAGTTATTAACATTTCAATAAAGTTACTGATAGCAAATTTTCATTGTTAGCTGTATATATTGCTAGTCGCCTTACGCACCCTTCGTGATGCTTTCGACACTAGAGCGAACTGCCGTCCGCAGTGATTTCACTATTTTGTTAGGCAATCGTATTGTCCTATCACACAGTTCGCGCTAGTGACGAAAACAGGACGAAGGGTGCGAAAGGCGACTAGCAATATATACAGCTAGTTTTGAAAATTTGCTATGACTGTCCGATCAGATCGAGTTATATACCGATCGAAAGGTTTAGTCCTAACTTTCAAAATGGCACTTTTACTAACTCACCTGGGTCATGAGATACGGGGGTGTAAGTGGGAGGGGAAAAATTTAAATGATTGCAGATAAAGGGGCTGTTGGGGCCTTTTGGGGCCTTTTGGTAAAATTAGCCAAATTAATAGCATATGCATTTAAGTTAGTTTTAAAAATCCTGACCGAAGTTAGTTCTTATCGGACCACTATATCATATAGCTGTCATAGGACCGATCGGTCCAATATTAAGTCTTGGTTTAAAAACATTTTTGTTTTACGAGATATCGTAACCAAACTAATACAATATGCATTTAAGTAAGACTTATATATCCGGACAAAGTTGGTTCTAATCGAACCACTATATCATATAGCTGTGATAGGACCGATCGGGCGAAATCCAAGTCTTAGTATGAAAAACTTTTTTTTTCATAGTAAGTACGGGGTCTTCGACAGTAGAATATGCTCGGCTCTTGCAACGCGAGCAAAGCGAGGAGGGGGCGGAGCCCCTAGTTTTTCTTTATAATTTAAGAAAACATTTTTCTTAAATATGAAATACGTTCAACAACTAAATTTATATATTTTACTAATTGCCTGCATTAATGATAAAGTTACAATGTCAAAAGCAAAAGCAATTGCAAGAATTTCTGATATCCCGCGAAAAAAAACCCTTACACGACGTAAGAGTCTAGTGACGAAAGCAATTTCTAGCCACAAAATTATGATATCCAATTTTGTGACAAACAAAATTCAGTTTAATCTACAAATTTTAAATAAAAATATAAATTAATAAAAAAAAAACGAAAATTGGCATTCGGCACTGCGCAAAAAGTAATTTTTATGTACAAATAAGCTCACCCTTTTTGCTTACAGTGCACAATGCCAATTTTTTTTTTTTTTATTAGTTTATATTTTTATTTAAAATTTTGAGATTAAACTGAATTTTGTTCGTCACAAAATTGGATATCAGAAATTTTGGGGCTAGAAATTGCTTTCGTCACTAGACTTTTACTTCGTGTAGAGGTTTTATTGATTTTTTATACCCATTGAAAATGGGCAAAAAAGTGTATAATGTGTTTTGCAGAATGTATGTAACAGGCAGAAGGAGGGGTGGCAGACCCCATAAAGTATATATATTTGATTCCAATTTTAGGTGCCACGCCCCCTTCGCCCACAAATTGCACAAAACGATTTACAGGCGCAATTTTTGACATGCCACTCCCTAACTGAACAATCAGTTGAAAAGTATGCGTAAGAAACGATCCTAAAAATTTCAAACCTATTGACCCATAATTAGAAAAGTTATTTTGAAATTACATTTCATTCAATAATTACATTTGCATGGAAAATGGAACGTGCGAGCGAGACAGCATGTATACGTTTGTATGCAAGGCGCGCACAAAGACAGTACGAAATAGTAAACATTTGTTTTTTGGGTACCAAATAAGAATCGAGCGATAAGCAAAAATATTATCGATATCATGTAATGAAAATGTTAATGTATAATTTATGTATATACAAATATACAATTTGCTTAAAATATTATTGTGTTAATATATAAGTATGTATTTTTGCATGGCAAAATTCCTTATGACGTCACAATTTTCAATATAGTCGGGCAGAAGCTGATAGCTATGCATGAAATTGCATGAGAGAAAAACCGATCATTTTGCAGCACTACTTTTGCATCTTTGCCGAGCACTGAAACCTGCAAAACAATTATTTTAATTACTTATATTTCCGATTTCTCACACATATATATAAAAAATCGTTAAAAGTCTCATAATATTAGACATTGTCTTTTATTTCAAATTTCGCGCGCACTGCACCAGCCTTTGGCAGGCTCGAATGTGTTGCGTGAGAGGGAGAGAGTGAGAGACGAAAATGGGTGCTGCCAGAATGCAGGCTGAGCAAAGTTGTAGTTTGTGGCTGCTCTTGACACACTCTACATCGATCGCAAGCGATTACGATTACGACTTGCGATTTACCAATTTATCAATTTCTAATTAATTTAAAATACGTTTAATATAATACCGAGTGATATATTAGTTCAGTGGTGCATTAATAACGTAGTCTGCAGTGATAAACACAGTGATTTAAGAAAACCAAACTTTGTTTATAGTTTCGCGTTTGTAATTTTTATACCCTGAACCCATTGAAAATGGGCAATAATCAACTTTTATAAAAGAGTACATGGGCTCAGGGTATCCTACTGTCGAGCGTGCTCGACTGTAGCCGCACCTCACCGCGAGCGAAGCGACCCGGGCGTAGGCGAGCGAAAAACAAGGGGCCTCCGCCCAGGCTTGCTTCGCTCGCGTTGCTACAGTCGAGCATACTATAAAAAAAAAGTTTTTCGTGCTAAGACTTGAATTTCGCCCGATTGGTCCGATGACAGCTATATGATATAGTGGTCCGATATGAACCAACTTCAGTCAGGATGTATAGAACTAATTAAATGCATATTCGATCAATTTGGTTAAAATACCTCATTAAACAAAAAAGTTTTTCATACTAAAAACTAATTTTGACCCGATCGGTCCTATGACAGCTATATGATATAGTAGTCCGATTTGAACTAACTTTGGTCGGGATATATAAACCCAAGTTAAATGCATATTGTATTAGTTTGGTTGTGATATCTCATATAACCAAAAAGTTTTTCGTACTTAAACGTGATTTTCGACCGATAGAAAAGTGTATATATTCAGTTAATAGGTAATATCTTCCAAGCCCCTTAGCTAAAATTTATGTTTCATATACCAACAAATTTAAAATACTACAACATACTCAAATTTAATAAAAGTCGTTAGAGTAGTTTTGTCAGAAATCGCCAAAATGTTAGCTAAAAAACTTTATTTCACCTGTAAAACGTTACCTGAGTACTTAAGAAAAAAAAAGTTAAGAGGTACGCCTAAAAGCCCTCAAAATCACCTTTCCAATGATAGAACATATCTGTAGCTTCTACAGTTTGGAAACTGTTGAGGTTAGTTTTAGCGGGATCTAGCGTTTTCCCGCTAAACTAGCGGTTCTTTCAAAAAGTCGTAGAACAAACATTTCTAGATTATCGAAATGGAATAAATCTCCATCATTACATCTAAGCTTTTTTAGCGCTTTGATACAAACAGACGTACAAACTGACTTTTCATCTCATTTTGAGAAAAATTTAAGATTTAGTTATCCTTTGAACCAGCTGTCGGATTTGGGTCATCGAGGTATCAATCGACGCGTATTTTTGATAAGAATTTTTAAAAAATAAAAAACTTTAGGTGTATAAATTTAGGTGTGTAAATTTAGGTGTACATATTGCTAGTCGCCTTTCGCACCCATCGTGATGCTTTCGTCACTAACGCGAACTGCCGTCCGCAGTGAGTAGTCGCCTTTCCTACCCTTCGTGCTGCTTTCGTCACTAGCGCGAACTGCCGTCCGCAGTGGTATATATCTGCTGTCATAAGAAATTGTATATGTGTTGTTTTGTTGTTGTCCGCTGTTATTGTTAGTATAATTTATTATCAAAAATCTAACCAAAGAAGCTGTGTTCCGGGGACTATTACTTTTGTGGTGCACGCCGGTGCAAGCAACTAAAGATGACAAGTTTGTTGTTAAGGTTTATTGTCTATTATGTAATTATCCTTTTTTGCTCCTTGTCGAATATTTCACATTAAAAAAATGTAATTTTGCTTGTACAATTTCAGGGGCGGGAAATAAAGGAGTGGCACAAATGACAAATGTTTTTTTTTTTCCAAAAATCTTGTTTAATATGGGTAATACTTGTACAAAATTTCAAGTGCATAGCTTTACGTTTTTGCCAATATCTCGAATTTTTTGGCCAGAGCCGAGTGGGGAGGGGGTGGTCCAATTTCCAAATAATTTCATTTAAATTTTATTTTTTTTAACTAACGTACACAACAAATTTCAAGTCTCTAGCTTCATATTTAGAATTTATGCCGCCTAAATCGAAAAATCGCCCATAGTGCATTCACCCCGACGAATTTCAGTTTTATTTTTATCGAACACCCGATGTTTATACATAAACTCTTGAAAAAAGGCAATTAACACTATAACCAGCTGTTTTGTTCAATAAATAAGTTGGCATAAAATTTGCGTGAATTATAATTGCAAAATAAAAATGAAAATGTTCTTAATTTCAAAATGTTTTAACATTTTCACATTTGGTCGTGGAAAGCCAAAAACTGACACATTCAAATGTGAGAAAATGTGGGTGGTCGTGGAAATAGCCTACTAGCTTTCTAACTTTTTGGTATGGCTGTCCAGGGAAATTGACTTGCATTTAGAATTCTGAGAAGCGCGCGCTGGCACGATGGAAACATAATATCCACATGTATGTATGTTTTGTTCTGTTAAATGTCTAGCATATTAGCTCTAACCATTTTTGGTTTCTGATTATTAAAGTTAGTTAACTGGTTGGTCAGCCAGGACTAAAGGTTTTATTCATTCGAATATGTCGCACCGTTTTTGGAAAGTGATAAAGCTCAAAATTTAACAGCTTTCAGGAAGAACAAAATACTAACGCGCTTTAACTGTCGTTAAATGTTAATTTTTTAGTTGTCTCACTTTTTTTAAGCGATATTTAAATTCTTATACATATGTAAGCTCAAAAATGTATAATGATTTCGTACATAACACTAGGCAACAGCAAACTTCTGAATTTAACCAAACCGACTTTTTTTCTATGGCAGAGTTTTTTTTAGAATTTTTTTAAAATTAGGCTTTTTTTGATCCCTTTTTTATAGGTACGCCTACTTTTGTCATCAATGGCAAAACCGATTTTCAAAAGCTTTTCCCAAAAGCTAATGAAAATATCTGTAATTCATCCATACACAGTCTAAGATTTAAGCCAGTAGTTTAAGAGCTATTAATTTTTGAATTAAGAAAATTTTGTTATTTTTTTTTTTAACCTTTTTCAGCTATTTTATTTTAAAATTCAGGAAAAAGTCAAAAAAAAATTCTGAACTTCGGTTTTAATTTTTTTTTGCAAAGCTGCATTAGTTGAGCGTCGTTTAAGATATGATTCATTAAAATCTATGGAGAAACGGCGAAATAATACAATTTTAAATCTATGCATGTTTTTCTTGATTATTATGACTTCCTTGTAGAGCGGCATGACCTTTTATATGCAAATTTTTTGTGTGCTTTGATATATCCTTACCAAGCTCACAGGAAATCAATTTGCTCTTGTCTTACACATTTTGAAAATCCATCTTTAGTATAAAAAGTTGTGTTATTTCTTGAGATATATCAAACAATCGCACATGTTGTATATCTGGCAATGTGTTATATATCCCTACCAAATTTGGTTCGAATCGGATCACTATTTAATATAGCTGCTATAGGAACGATCGGTCAAAAATCCACCTTTAGTATGAAAAACTTTTTTATTTTCTAATATGTTTAGCCCAAACTCACAAATTGTGTATTCTATGTTGTCCTTAACATCTTCACCAATTTTGGTTCGAATCTGTCCACTATATAATATAGCTGCCATAGGACCGATGTTATAGTGGTCCGATTCCAAGCAAATTTGGACAGGTTGTATAAGACAATACGCGATTCTTAATTTAAAAGTTTGGTACAGATAACTTTAAGAATAAAAAAGTTTTTCGTACTAAAGCTAGCTTTTCGACCGTTCGTACGATCGTTTCTATGGCAGCTATATGATACAGTGACCTCTAAGAAACGGACCGAAAAAATAGCCAAATTTTAAAAAATTCTAAAAAAAAAATTTTTTTTGCTGTTTGGGGCCCCCATATCTATTAAAAAAGTCGGTTTGTGTAAATTTGTTGCCTAGTGTGATTTATGGACCCCGCATTGCGTGTTTATGACGCAAAATTTGCGGTTGTTTACTTTTTTGAGGTGTCATATTGTGGTTAACCAATTGCTATTCACAGTTTGTTTTATTACACATACGGGTAGTTGTGCCTCCAAGGTTTTTGTTGCTGCTGTTGCTAGTTGCAGTAATATTTTTAGTTTGGGTAACCGTTGACATTGCCATCGTCATTGCCCATAGGTGTCAATATTTCAATCAACAGAAGTTTATGTTAAACAAAACTGGTTAGAACGTTAAGTAGAGAAGGCACGAGTATAACATTACCTGCGACCTTCATACCCTAGCACGCATTTGCACTGACGTATATGTGCATATATAAAGTTTTTATATACACACACGAACAGAAAACCCTGTGGTTCTGAATGTCCCTTTGCTTGATTTTTCGACGTTTTGTTCCCATTTTCAAATTGAAGTCTATTGGTACATTATTGTTAGCCACGAAGTTTTAAGCCCAGTGGCGTAATACTTGCCACAAACAGACTTTTCAGTTCGGGATCTTCCCTGGTTCGAATACCACTCTGAACAGCGGTAAAACAACAAATTTGAAATATTTTTTTTTTGTCACTTTAATGCTTAGGGATTTTTCGGCAGAGTTCCACGAGGAGTCCCTAACGTTTTTTGTGAGGACTAGGTTAGGGAATACCTAGGAAGGTGACCTCTGTCCTCGATTGTAGGACATCATCAATGTTTTTCATACAATGTCCCTAGGTTTCCCCTATGATTAGGGACAATTCCACATGGATTCCACAACTTTTCCTTGAAGTCTGGAACTATTGGGAAAGCACAAACTTTGAATGTGTAGCGTCAGTGTTCTTCTCCACTCCTTTGGTTCGATGCTATTGGAAATTTTTCTTTTAAGAACTTTCGAATGCATTATCTACGTGCCTAAACTCAATTGATAATTTCTTGGTCAAAAACATTAATATTTTTCAACATAGTTTCCGTTTTCCCATTTTTGTATTTAATAAAACCTAAAACCAAAACCAATTAATTCGTTTTCGCAAGGTCCTTAAAATATTCTTGGCTACCTCAAGCAATTGTATAATTCGATCGTTTGCTATCATTCCATGAACTTTTATCGACATTATCTAAAGTGACCACCTCTTCAAACGTGCTCAAAGTTTTTTAGTACTCAGAAATTATGCATTCATACATATTGTGTAAGGGGTGCTATTGCAGTATTAGCAGAACTGTTGTTTTAACCTGAGTTGAAGAAGTAATATAAAACAACTGGGAAAGGCTAAAGTCGAGATCCCGATAATAGGATACCCGTTACTTAATTTAAATATATATAAAAGTATTGTAAAAAAAATTTAAAAAAAAGAAAGTTTTTTGAGAATTTACTATTATTATTATAGGCTCTGAATCCCCATTGGGGCATGGCTTGTTGCTCAATTTGCCTCGTCTTCCTAATTATGAGAATCGAAAAGGAAGGCTTTTGTCCAATTTTGAAAATAAGCAGCTTCGTCAGGTTAAAAACTGATTTTGGTTATCAACTGCTTCATGTTCACAGTTGTTTCAACATCCTCAGGTTATCAACTGCTATATATTAGCAACTGCTTCAGGTTTATTCAAGTAGCAACTGCTTCAGGTCTCAGAAAAAAATTCTGCATAGTTTGAAATCAATTCAAACTTTTATAGCTTACAAAATATTGTATGAGATAAATTAGGCAAAAACAAAAAAATATGTCTTTTGTTGGTTTACTGTCGATATGACATCTTCAGCAAGCAACAACAACACTAGCATAAAAGCAAGGAGCATGATTTCAAGAGATTTTAAATTTCCATCCTCAGTACCGTTTGTGCTAGTTGACCAGCAACTCAAACTTAATGACATCTTTACCAGAACCAGCTGAGAATTCTAAGTCGCAAGAATGATAAAAAGGTTTGAATGCCATATTGTGTTGCTGTTGTGACTTGCCAACTTTTAAATCTCTTTGGTTACCGATCCCTCTACTGAGTAACAGGCCACATAATACAACCAACAACAGACAACACTTGCATAAAAGCGTGGAGAATGGCATGGTACAACTGATTCAAAAGATGCCAGTCCCTAACATCAGTACCATTTGGGTTGCCTCGATTGGCGATTCAAGCCGAGTTTGATGCATTTTTGTTGAGTCTAATAATATTAAAACTATTGCATACTCTAAGGAGCTTATTTTGCTTCAAGAATTTTGGCACGTTAATACTGCTGTTCTACTTGTCCGATCTTGCTGCGATTTTATAGGATAATAGATAATAGCAACTTGCAACTATAACACCCACAAACAACGTACTATTTTTAAAACTGTGGGTGTTTTGGTGGTGGTGGTTCGCGATTTGCAAGGGCAGAGGGGGGCGTGACAAAAATTTATAACAAACGACCTGTGTGGGGTTCATAGAAATCTGCGTGACAAATTTGTTTACTCTATCTCTTTTAGTCTCTGAGATCCTTTTGCTTAAAGAAATTACTTGTATTACTTTGATACCACTAAATCGCGATAACTGCTGTTCTACGTGTCCGATCTTGCTGCGATTTTATAGGATAATAGATAATAGCAACTTGCAACTCTAATACCCACAAGCAACGTATTATCTTAATAACTGTGGGTGTGGTGGTGGTGGTGGTTCGCGATTTGCAAGGGCAGAGGGGGGCGTGACTGAAATTTATAGCAAACGACCTGTGCGGGGTTCATAGAAATCTGCGTGCCAAATTTGGTTGCTCTATCTCTTTTAGTCTCTGAGATCCTTTTGTTTAAAGAAATAACTTGTATTTCTTTGATAACATTAAATTGCCATAACTGCCGTTCAACTTGTCCGATCGTAATGCGATTCAGTGGGATAATAGATAATACTAATATATAAAGTTTAGTATCACAAACAACGTATTATCTTAAAAAAAGTGGGTATGGTGTTTCTTCGCAATTTGTGGGAGCGGAAGGGGGTGTGGCTTCAATTTGAAACAAACTTGATTTGCGTGGGGCTTATAGAAATCTGTGTGTCAAATTTGGTTACTCTATTTCTTATAATCTATGAGATACTGTTGTTTATACAGACGAATGATCGGTTTTTCGCGATTTGCTGGGGCGGAATGGGGGGTGACAAATATTTGAAATAAACTTTACCTGCTCCAACGCATTTCGAGTCTATGCATGAAAGTTTGGTATCTCTATCTCTTATAGTCTCTGAGATCTAGTCGCTCCCACGGACTCACGGACTCGGCTGTTGATGCTGATGAAGAATATATATACTTTATAGGATCGGAGATGCCTTCTTTTCCCTGTTACATACATTCCAACAAACACAATATACCCTTTTACTTATTTTTAAAGTAACGGGTATAAAAACTTAAGAGAAAAAAAAATTTTAATATCTAAGCACTAACACAGACAACAAAACAGCTCACTTCGGTCGCCAACCATGGCTCTCTTCGCTCGCGGAATTGAATGGTAAAAAGAGGAACACTTTTTATATTTTTTAAACTTCTTCAACACAAAAATAATTTACAGTACAATTTCAATAAGTCGGACACTTGTTAGTTCGGACAACCCGATAGTTCGGACAGACAAACTTTATCCATGAAATATTCTTTTTTTTTTTAAATTTAATTTTGTAATTAATCCAGGGGAGACTAACAATAAGTTTATTAAATCTTATATTTAAAGCTTAACTTACAGTCATGTTGACTTAATATGAACTACGGTGCCCCAAGGGTTTATTGCTGGGATGGAAGGTCGTTTCGTTTAAGACGGGCTCGACTGCAGACCCGAGTTAATCGCCGAGCAAGAGGATTTGGGTGCAGGGATAGCTTAATGTTGTCGTGCTATCTCTTTTTGGACGTTTGTAACGTTCAAGTCTATGAATGCTCTCATTTCGAACATACCATGGTGCCCCAGTGATAGTTCTCAAGATTTTTGATTGTGCTCGCTGGATGATATCAATATTACTACTGCTCGCGTGTTCCTTACCCAGCTCGCTTCGATAAGCCATGAAGAGAACGGTTCCTACCAACGCATCATGACATATTCTGGCATATTTTTCATTCTTTTGATAACCATGGGTCGTAATTTCTAAAATTGGGGTCATTCGGCAGGTTTTTAATGAGTTATCACTGCGAACGGCATTCGCGCTAGTGACGAAAGCAGCACGAAGGATGCGAAAGGCGACTAGCAATGTATACAGCTTAAATTGAAAATTTGCTACGATTGTCCGATCAGATCGAATTATATACCAATCGAAAGGTTTAGTCCTAACTAACAAAACTTTTGCTAACTCATCTGGTTCTTGTGATAAGGGGTGTAAGTGGGAGGGGCAAAATTTAAATGATTACAGCTCATGGGGTCCGTTAGGGTCTTTTTTGGGAATATTTATTTTTCACATATATTTTTAGAAAATACGCGTCGATTGATACCTCAATCACCCAATTCCAACACCTTGTACAAAAGATAAATAAATTTAAAATTTTTAGTGGACTTCTCAAAATGAAATGAAAAGTCAGTTTGTTTGTCTATTTGCAGCAAAGCGCTAAAATACCTTCGATGTAATGATGAGGACTTATGTCTTTTCAAAAATCTAGAAAAGTTTGTTATACGACTTTTTGAACAAATCGCTATTTCCCGCTAAAATTAACCATAAAAGCTACAGATATGTCCCATATATAGATGGTAACCGCTATTTCCCGCTATAATTAAAACCTCAACAGTTTCCAAACCATAAAAGCTACAGATATGTCCCATATATCGCTGGTAAGGTAATTTAAAGGAGTTTTTCGCGTGCCTTTTACTCAGGTAACACTTAACAGATGAAATACAGTTTTTAAGCTTACACTTTGGCGATTTCTGAAAAGCGACATTAACGATGTTTATTTATTTTCAGTATGTTGAAGTACTTAAAATGTTGCGTTTTTTTGGTATATGACACATAAATTTTGGCTAAGGGGTTTGGAAGATACTAGATGTTAACTGAATATATACATTTTTCGATCGGTCGAAAATCACGTTTTAGTACGAAAAACTGTTTTTGTAGACCCCGTACTTAAAAACAAGTACAGCGGTCTATTTTGTTTGGTTTTAAGGAATATGTTCGTTACAGGCAGAAGGAGGCATGGCAGACCCTATAAAGTATATATATTATTAATCAGCATCAATAACCGAGTCGATATAACAATGTCCGTCTGTCTGTCTGTATGAACACCTAGATCTCAAAGACTATAAAAGATAGAGACACCAAACTTGCTATGAAGGTTCCTCTATATTGCAAGCAGATCAAGTTTGTTTCAAAATTCGGCCACGCCCAATATATCGCCCACAAATCGAAAAAAAAATGTAATATTCAAATTATAAGAAAGATTTAAAAGATAGTGACACCAAACTTAGTATGTAGATTCCTCTATATTGCAGGCAGATCAAGTTTGTTTTTTTTTTTGGATATATATCACTGCGGACGGCAGTTCGCGTTAGTGACGAAAGCAGCACAAAGGGTGCGAAAGGCGACTAACTATATATACAGCTAAGTTGGAAAATTTTCTACGACTGTCCGATCAGATCGAGTTATATACCGATCGAAAGGTTTAGTCCTTACTTAAAACAAAATGGCATACTAAAACTTTTTCTAATTCACCTGGGTCTTGAGATACGGGGGTGTTAGTGGGAGGGAAAAAATTTGTATGATCGCAGCTTGTGGAGCCGTTGGGGCTTTTTGGTAAAGTTATTTATTTTTTAAAAATTTTTATCAAAAATACGCGTCGATTGATACCTCGATGACCCAAATCCGTTAACTGGTTCAAAAGATAAATAAATTTGAAATTTTTAGTGGACTTTTCAAAATGAAATGAAAAGTTAGTTTCTTTGTTTGTCTGTTTGTATCAAAACGCGAAAAAAGCTAAGATGTAATGATGGGGATTTATTCCTCTTTGAAAATCTAGAAATTTTTGTTTTACGACTTTTTCAATTTCCCGCTAGTTAAGCGGGAAAACGCTAAATCCCGCTAAAATTGAAACTCCAACAGTTTCCAAACCATAGAAGCTACAGATATGTTCTATATATTATTGGAAAGGGCTTTTATGCGAACATAGTGCTTGATTGAAAAATAGAATAAGGATAAGATGAGTTGGAAGTGGAGATTGGAGAATAAGTGGATTGAAAAAAGTTAGCAAATAGTTCAGCGGCTGCAGGGGCGTTGCTGGCATTATCTATCCCATAAAAAAAGAGGAAGGTAAACAGGGGGACTTACGCTTCGAGTTAACAAATTTGATAAATTGTTTGGGGTCACGGGTAAAACTGTCTTTTGCATCGAGCTAGATAGTTCTCGTAGCATAGCGAGTTTAAATTGGCGAAGTCCGACTTGCCCACTGTGTACTTAGACCAGTCAAGACTCGAACCAGACTTCTTATATTTTTTAAAATATTTAGATTTAATATTCTTTAAATAAGAAAGTCTAGACCAAGGAGGCTTTATAGAACCAGACGGTGGAACATAATTTGGAATGCACACATCAAAAAGTGCATTTAGGGTCTCATAGAAAGACCTAAGGGCAATATCAATGTCAGTAGCTTTTTCTAAAAAGCACCAGTCGGTAGCAAGGATAAGTTCATTAAACCAGATTAGGAATTCGATCATTATGATTTCTTATTGAATTCATTTGAAACAATGAGAGATCAAGCAAGTTATCTAAAAATTATCTTGGTTTAAGGGAACAAGGTAATTTGTGCTACTGATAAATGACCAAGAAATTTTAGGCAAATTAAAATCACCCAGCACAATAAATTAGTCGTTGTCTTTGACTTGAAGATTAATTTCTTCAATACAGGCAAAGTAAGCTGCCGGAGAAGCTTTTGGAGGGATATAAGAGCCAGTGATAAAAATTGATCGAGTTGAAAAAGTTACTTTGACAGCAACACTTTCAATATCAGTAGTCACATTAAAAGTAATTCGTTCTGACTGAAGTGCCGATTTAGTGGCAATAAGTACGCCACCACTTCGAGTTGGTCGATCATTTTTATATAAAAGATAACTATTTGACAAAACTTCAGAATCAGATACTGTAGATTTTAACCAAGTTTCTGACAAAGCAATTATATCAGAATCAAAAGACATACTACTCAAATATAGATTTTTAAGCTTAGTAAGGAGGCCTCTAACGTTTTGATAATGAATACAGGCAAAATCGGGTCACAAAATTGGATATCAGAAATTTTGGGGCTAGAAGTTGCTTTCGTCACTAGACTTTTACCTCGTGTAGAGGTTTTTTTGTGTAATTGCTTACGAGGAGCAACAACATTTAAAATTGGGATCTCAGATGCGTATCTTAAAACTTTTTTTCTAAAGTATTCAGGTAACATTTTACAGGTGATAGTATGTTTTTAAGCTTACATTTTGGCGATTTTTGACAAAACGGCTCTAACGATTTCTGTTAAAACGTACAATTTCGCGTTTTTTGGTATATGAAACATAAATTTTGGTTGAGGGGTTTGGAAGATATTACCTGTTAAGTGAATGAATACATTTTCTATCGGTCGAAAATCATGTTTTAGTAAGAAAACTTTTGGTTTTATGAGATATCTCAACCAAACTGATACAATATGCATTTAACTTGGTTTTATATATCCTGACCAAAGTTGGTTCAAATCGGACTACTATATCATATAGCTGTCATAGGACCGATCGGGTCAAAATTAGGTTTTAGTATGAAAAACTTGTTTGTTTAGTGAAATATTTTAACCAAATTGATAGCATTTGCATTTAAGTCAGTTTTAAAAATCCTGACCGAAGTTAGTTGTTATCGGACCACTATATCATATAGTCAATCGGTCCAATATTAAGTCTTGGTATGAAAAACTTTTATGTTTTACGAGATATCGTAACCAAACTAATAGAATATGCATTTAAATTAGACTTATATATTCTGACCAAAGTTGGATCTAATCGGCTAAGCGGCCACTATATCATATAGCTGTCATAGCACCGATCGGGCGAAATCCAAGTCTTAGTATGAAAAACTTTTTTTTTCATAGTAAGTACTGGGTCTCCGACAATAGAGTATGCTCGGCTGTAGCAACGCGAGCAAAGCGAGCAGGGGGCGGTGCACTCTAGTTTTTGTTTATAATTAAGGAACAATTTTTTTTTAAATATGAAATACGTTGAACAACTAAATTTATATATTTTACTATTTTCCTGCATTAATGATAAAGTTACAATGTCAAAAGCAAAAGCAATTGCAAAAATTTCTGATATCCCACAAAAAAAACCCACAAAAGTAACGTGAACCGATCTCGAAATGGTTGACCTAAGAAGCACTTTTAAGGTCCTACCTTTTAAGCAAGTGGAAACCCATCGTACAAAGGCGGGAGGGAAACCTATGCAATTAAGTTTGTAGATAGATTAAAAAGCTTATGCAACGGAGCAGCTAAAGAAGAACAGTATTCCTTAAGGAGACAACTAGGAATGTTGTCTGGCCCAGGAATGAAAGAAGATTTTAAAGAGCAAATAGAAGAGGTTATAGTGTTATAAGAAATAGAGGGAACAAACATAGTGCTTGATTGAAAAAAAGAATAAGGATAAGATGAGTTGGAAGTGGAGATTGGAGAATAAGTGGATTGAAAAAAGTTAGCAAATAGTTCAGCGGCTGCAGGGGCGTTGCTGGCATTATCTATCCCATAAAAAAAGAGGAAGGTAAACAGGGGGACTTACGCTTCGAGTTAACAAATTTGATAAATTGTTTGGGGTCACGGGTAAAACTGTCTTTTGCATCGAGCTAGATAGTTCTCGTAGCATAGCGAGTTTAAATTGGCGAAGTCCGACTTGCCCACTGTGTACTTAGACCAGTCAAGACTCGAACCAGACTTCTTATATTTTTTAAAATATTTAGATTTAATATTCTTTAAATAAGAAAGTCTAGACCAAGGAGGCTTTATAGAACCAGACGGTGGAACATAATTTGGAATGCACACATCAAAAAGTGCATTTAGGGTCTCAGAGAAAGACCTAAGGGCAATATCAATGTCAGTAGCTTTTTCTAAAAAGCACCAGTCGGTAGCAAGGATAAGTTCATTAAACCAGATTAGGAATTCGATCATTATGATTTCTTATTGAATTCATTTGAAACAATGAGAGATCAAGCAAGTTATCTAAAAATTATCTTGGTTTAAGGGAACAAGGTAATTTGTGCTACTGAAAAATGACCAAGAAATTTTAGGCAAATTAAAATCACCCAGCACAATAAATTAGTCGTTGTCTTTGACTTGAAGATTAATTTCTTCAATACAGGCAAAGTAAGCTGCCGGAGAAGCTTTTGGAGGGATATAAGAGCCAGTGATAAAATTGATCGAGTTGAAAAGTTACTTTGACAGCAACACTTTCAATATCAGTAGTCACATTAAAAGTAATTCGTTCTGACTGAAGTGCCGATTTAGTGGCAATAAGTACGCCACCACTTCGAGTTGGTCGATCATTTTTATATAAAAGATAACTATTTGACAAAACTTCAGAATCAGATACTGTAGATTTTAACCAAGTTTCTGACAAAGCAATTATATCAGAATCAAAAGACATACTACTCAAATATAGATTTTTAAGCTTAGTAAGGAGGCCTCTAACGTTTTGATAATGAATACAGGCAAAATCGGGTCACAAAATTGGATATCAGAAATTTGGGGCTAGAAGTTGCTTTCGTCACTAGACTTTTACCTCGTGTAGAGGTTTTTTTGTGTAATTGCTTACGAGGAGCAACAACATTTAAAATTGGGATCTCAGATGCGTATCTTAAAACTTTTTTTCTAAAGTATTCAGGTAACATTTTACAGGTGATAGTATGTTTTTAAGCTTACATTTTGGCGATTTTTGACAAAACGGCTCTAACGATTTCTGTTAAAACGTACAATTTCGCGTTTTTTGGTATATGAAACATAAATTTTGGTTGAGGGGTTTGGAAGATATTACCTGTTAAGTGAATGAATACATTTTTCTATCGGTCGAAAATCATGTTTTAGTAAGAAAAACTTTTTGGTTTTATGAGATATCTCAACCAAACTGATACAATATGCATTTAACTTGGTTTTATATATCCTGACCAAAGTTGGTTCAAATCGGACTACTATATCATATAGCTGTCATAGGACCGATCGGGTCAAAATTAGGTTTTAGTATGAAAAACTTGTTTGTTTAGTGAAATATTTTAACCAAATTGATAGCATTTGCATTTAAGTCAGTTTTAAAAATCCTGACCGAAGTTAGTTGTTATCGGACCACTATATCATATAGTCAATCGGTCCAATATTAAGTCTTGGTATGAAAAACTTTTATGTTTTACGAGATATCGTAACCAAACTAATAGAATATGCATTTAAATTAGACTTATATATTCTGACCAAAGTTGGATCTAATCGCGGCCACTATATCATATAGCTGTCATAGCACCGATCGGGCGAAATCCAAGTCTTAGTATGAAAAACTTTTTTTTCATAGTAAGTACTGGTCTCCGACAATAGAGTATGCTCGGCTGTAGCAACGCGAGCAAAGCGAGCAGGGGGCGGTGCACTCTAGTTTTTGTTTATAATTAAGGAACAATTTTTTTTTAAATATGAAATACGTTGAACAACTAAATTTATATATTTTACTATTTTCCTGCATTAATGATAAAGTTACAATGTCAAAAGCAAAAGCAATTGCAAAAATTTCTGATATCCCACAAAAAAAACCCACAAAAGTAACGTGAACCGATCTCGAAATGGTTGACCTAAGAAGCACTTTTAAGGTCCTACCTTTTAAGCAAGTGGAAACCCATCGTACAAAGGCGGAGGGAAACCTATGCAATTAAGTTTGTAGATAGATTAAAAAAGCTTATGCAACGGAGCAGCTAAAGAAGAACAGTATTCCTTAAGGAGACAACTAAGAATGTTGTCTGGCCCAGGAATGAAAGAAGATTTTAAAGAGCAAATAGAAGAGGTTATAGTGTTATAAGAAATAGAGGGAACAAACATAGTGCTTGATTGAAAAAAAGAATAAGGATAAGATGAGTTGGAAGTGGAGATTGGAGAATAAGTGGATTGAAAAAAGTTAGCAAATAGTTCAGCGGCTGCAGTGGCGTTGCTGGCATTATCTATCCCATAAAAAAAGAGGAAGGTAAACAGGGGGATTTACGCTTCGAGTTAACAAATTTGATAAATTGTTTGGGGTCACGGGGAAAACTGTCTTTTGCATCGAGCTAGATAGTTCTCGTAGCATAGCGAGTTTAAATTGGCGAAGTCCGACTTGCCCACTGTGTACTTAGACCAGTCAAGACTCGAACCAGACTTCTTATATTTTTTAAAATATTTAGATTTAATATTCTTTAAATAAGAAAGTCTAGACCAAGGAGGCTTTATAGAACCAGACGGTGGAACATAATTTGGAATGCACACATCAAAAAGTGCATTTAGGGTCTCAGAGAAAGACCTAAGGGCAATATCAATGTCAGTAGCTTTTTCTAAAAAGCACCAGTCGGTAGCAAGGATAAGTTCATTAAACTAGATTAGGAATTCGATCATTATGATTTCTTATTGAATTCATTTGAAACAATGAGAGATCAAGCAAGTTATCTAAAAATTATCTTGGTTTAAGGGAACAAGGTAATTTGTGCTACTGAAAAATGACCAAGAAATTTTAGGCAAATTAAAATCACCCAGCACAATAAATTAGTCGTTGTCTTTGACTTGAAGATTAATTTCTTCAATACAGGCAAAGTAAGCTGCCGGAGAAGCTTTTGGAGGGATATAAGAGCCAGTGATAAAAATTGATCGAGTTGAAAAAGTTACTTTGACAGCAACACTTCAATATCAGTAGTCACATTAAAAGTAATTCGTTCTGACTGAAGTGCCGATTTAGTGGCAATAAGTACGCCACCACTTCGAGTTGGTCGATCATTTTTATATAAAAGATAACTATTTGACAAAACTTCAGAATCAGATACTGTAGATTTTAACCAAGCTTCTGACAAAGCAATTATATCAGAATCAAAAGACATACTACTCAAATATAGATTTTTAAGCTTAGTAAGGAGGCCTCTAACGTTTTGATAATGAATACAGGCAAAATCGGGTCACAAAATTGGATATCAGAAATTTTGGGGCTAGAAGTTGCTTTCGTCACTAGACTTTTACCTCGTGTAGAGGTTTTTTTGTGTAATTGCTTACGAGGAGCAACAACATTTAAAATTGGGATCTCAGATGTAGTTGCAGCTACGTTATCAGTTCTATTGCTAGGCGCAGCAGTACGAGAAGGTCTACCCTTTCGACCAGATCCAGCCCGCACCGAAGACACGATGACTTTGGCTGATTCAGTTGTCTGAGTGATAGAATCACCTGCAGAAGGTGTAGGAGAATTAAATAGGTTAATAATACCCGGCGAGGTCGATAAAGACAAAGTTGGCGAAGCGTCTTGATAGTGACGAGATGCCAATGGAGTCACGGGAGGCTGAGTAACCGGTATATTAGGGGGAACTGCTAAAAATTAAGAATCAGGTGGTAAGTTAAATTTATATGACTAAGCAACTCCAGACTAGAGTTAAAATCACTCGAAAGAAGCTAAGCCATTTTATTAAGTTTTTAAAATTGGTTTCTCACAGAATAGTACCTTTTTGAGAAATCAATTTGTATGTCGATGCATACTGGACAAGACCATTTCACTGCACCACATTCCTTTTTAGAAACGGAAATGAACTTATCACCTTCTCGACCTGTAAGACCAGCACACTTTGCATGCATGATATTCTCACACAACCAACAATAAATAAATCTCGGTTGCTCAGAATCATCAGCACACTTGATAGTGCAGTTTTTCTTGCAGCACGACATATTTCCAACAGGGGTTAAACAGATAAATAAATAGGCAGAATAGGAAGAATTGCGCACGTAAATAGAGCGGGAGGCACTAAAATGAAGCAATAAACAAGAGAGCAAAACACAATAACAATTTGCTTGTGAGAGCGCGCTACTAAACAAAAACAAAATGCAACAGCAAACACACACACAAATGAATGTATTAAGATGTGCGAAGAGCCGAAACTGAAATAAGGAGATGTAAACACAAACAAAAACAATCGCTGTGCTTACAATAACAACAAACTTGTGTGAGCGAGGTGTAAAGCAAAAACCGAAATACACAAACAAACACACGCACAAGAATGTAATTATTTAAGTTAAACTGCAAAACTAAGTTTAGCAAAAATAAAATGCTATACATTAGGACCACAATGCACAAATGATTACAACTTACACAGCAAGTCGATAGCTTGTTCACTCATGCACAATTTTAGATCTAAAAATATAAAAGCGGTGTGTTATAATTCACAGAAACAGATAAAAATTTATGAGTCAAATAAAACACGTCTGATTCGCTCAAACAAAGAACTCTCCCTATATAATTATACCCGTTACTTAAAAAATAAGTAAAAGGTTATATTGTGTTTGTTGGAATGTTTGTAACAGGGAGAAGGAGGCATCTCCGACCCTATAAAGTATATATATTCTTGATCAGCACCAACAGCCGAGTCGATATAGCCATGTGTGTCTGTCCGTCTGTGTGAGCGCCTAGATCTCAGAGAAGTAAGAGATAGAGATACCAAACTTTCACCCACAGACTCGAAATGCGTTGGAGCAGGTCAAGTTTATTTCAAATTTTTGTCACCCCCTATTCCGCCCCCCCAAATCGCGAAAAAGCGTTCGCTCGTCTGTATAAACAACAGTATCTCAGAGATTATAAGAAATAGAGTAACCAAATTTGACACACAGATCAAATCAAGTTTGTTTCAAATGTAAGCCACGTCCCCTTCCGCCCCCAAAAATCGCGAAAAACCACCACACCCACAGTTTTTAAGATAATACGTTTTTTGTGATAATAAACGTTATCTATTAGTATTATCTATTATCCCACTGAATCGCATCAAGATCGGATTTGATGTTTTTAAAGTAATACAAGTAATTTCTTTAAACAAAAGGATCTCAGAGACTTAAAGAGATGGAGTAACCAAATTTGGCACGCAGATTTCTATGTACCCCATACAGGTCAAGTTTGTTATAAATTTTTGTCACGCCCCCTCTGCCCTCGCAAATCGCGAACCACCACGACACCCACAGTTATTAAGATAATACGTTGTTTGTGGGTATTAGAATTGCAAGTTGCTAATATCTATTATCCTTTAAGATCGGACAAGTAGAACAGCAGTTCAAAGTTTTCAAAGTAATACAAGTAATTTTTTTAAACAAAAAGATCTCAGAGACTAAAAGAGATGGAGTAACCAAATTTGGCACGCAGATTTTTATGTACCCCATTCAGGTCAAATTTGTTATAAATTTTTGTCACGCCCCCCTCCGCCCTCGAAAATCGCGAAAAATCACCACACCCACAGTTTTTAAGATTAATCGTTTTTTATGGGTATTAGAGTTGCAAGTTGCTATTATCTATTATTCTTTAAAATTTCAGATTTCTAGACTTTTGTCACTAGACTTTTACCTTGTGAAGAGTTTTTTTTTTTAATTTCCTTATTCACTCCTAATGTATGATACCTAGTTATACAAATCAAACTACATTGTTATACGAATCGGAATAATAATTCTACTCAGCGTTGGAACGAAACTACTGTATTATTATCAGGTATCATACTATTTGATCAAAATTTGAGATTATTATTTTTGAAAATTTCCTGCTGAATGCAAGAAGTGGTAACAAATTTATATAATAAAAGGGAGCTCCGTCCCAAGGGTAAAAAGAACAGTTTTTCTTACATTTATTGTGAAGAACTTCTTCTACGCAAAAATAAATTACTGAACAATTTTAGTAATTCGGACACTTATTAAATCGGACACTCAAATTTTGTCTATGAAATATTCTGTAGCCCGGGTAATTGTAATGTAAGAACAGTGCAAAGAAAGGCATTTCAACAGCCGTAAGGCTTATCTGTGAGTTTGGTAAAGATACCGCAAAAATCCAGTTTTTTTGCGTTTGGCCAAAATCTACCTGTAAGTGCGTCAAAATGGAGTTCAAAGTTCACATGTATTTTCAGTTTACATGTAGTAGAGTTTGGTCCAGCGCGGCATTCAGTGTCAAATTTTATAATTTTCCGTCGGTTGGAACGACTGCCAGGTGCAAAATACTAAAGACCGTCTGTAGACGGTCTTGTCGGTTTGAGCGGAAAAAAATATGGCCGTTCGCTAGCATCACAAGGAAATATCGCACGCGACTTTTGGCGGTAACTTTTGCTATTTATTGCTTCTAAAGTTTTTGTTGAGTTAGTAATCACTAATATAATTATATTAATATGCAATTTACTTAAATTTAAATAATGATTATAAGATATATTTTAATTTATAAGCAGTTTTAAATGAACAATTGCTTGAGTTGACCGTTACTATGTAATATGTGGAAAGTCCCTATTTACAGGTATTTTTTAAGTTAGATGTCTTAAAATATAATTATTTTTGTAATGGTTGTCTCAAAAAAAAAATGTTGGGAGACTGATTTGTATAAATTGAGCATTCACTTTTACCAAAATACTAAATATATGCAAATTTTTCCTTTTTATCCAGCCAAATTGCAAAAATTATTTGTTTATTATATCTTTATCTAATATCAGATGAACAGCTCGTTTCCAGTAATTGCTAAGCCAGTCAAGTCGTTGCATGCCATTTCCTTGAAGAAAACAAATCCTGCTGATATTTTTGTAAGGAACTCTGCATGCTATAGCTGCTCTCCGATGCCATACTCTGAATCGGAAACTTTCTATACAATAACCCACCTGTATAATATGTTTGCATATAGTAAAATAGCTTTCTTTATGTTTCCTATCTTCGTTCTTGGATTTAACTGCCCATAAGGCCGTCCATCAAAGGGACTCCTTCAAATGTGATTATTGTATTCCTCTTATTTGCAGGCAACTGATTTCTATATAAACCTTCATCATCCTGCCATAATGCAGTGCTTTATCTCTGGAATTGGATCTGGGGAGTGGTGCTACTCCAAAATATATAGATGCCAGCCTTCCGCACTTGTTATCTTCCCACATTACCGAATTTACGATACAACCATGAATCTTGGAGCAGAACTGGGCGGGAAGTAGACTGGATTTGGAGACTAGTTGGTTCAAGTATGGGCAGTGAAGATCGAATGCTTTAGAGAGGCTTGAAGTATGCAGTTGTTGATGAGGATAGTTCTAGTATAGGACCAACATTTCAGGTGAAACTGTTGCCTGACTGTCTTGGGAAGCATTGAATGAGAGGCTTAAATCTTGAAGAAATGCATCTGAATTATCATTTTCAAGAACTTTCCAATTTTTTAATGGTTTTGGAATATTATAGGTTTCTAGATCAAATGTTGTCGACAACATAATTGGAGTCCTATCACTATTATAACTGCTTAACTTAACATCGCTTCTACAGAATCCATCAACTCAAGCAATTGTTCATTTAAATTTGCTCATCAATTAATATATTTTATAAATAATAGACACTTAAATTTAAGAAAATTGCATATTAATAGTTATAATAGTCAATATCAACTCAAAAAAAACTTTAGAAGCAAGAAGCAAAAACTTATCGTTAATAGTCGCGTACGATATTCTCTTGTGATGCAAGCGAACGGCCATATTTTTTTCCGCTCAAACCGACAAGACCGTCCACAGACGGTCTTTAGTTTTTAGCTTTTTAAGAATACTTCTAGTTGTATTTTTGTATTTATTTTTCTACATATCATAAGAGAATAATGTTACCTACCAGCAGCTTAATTCACAAATCGATAGACTTAGTCAATATATTTTTTTTTGCGATTGAAATTGCAATTTATTTGGTCATAATTAAATTTGGTATTTTCCACAATTTCAATGTTTAACAAAATCCTGAAAATAACGGTTCATCGGAAAATAGTCATATAATTTTTTAAACGTCAGAAAATCAATTCTTAATATATAATAAATATATTAGAACAAAAATATTTATTAATTTTCCATTTATATTTTAAAAACGGATGACCGTCTATAGACGGTCCTACCCGTCAGAGGGTTAAATCAAAACTAATATTTAGCTATACTCTGAATTTTTTTTGTTTTTTGCAGCGGGCTTAATATTAATTTCATTTTATTAACATTTTTATAAATTTTACGATATTTACCAATTTGGTCAAAATAGCTGTCATAGGAACAATCGCGATCATATTAAACTTTAGTATGAAAAACTGTTCTGTGTTTTAAGTTATCTCAACCAAACTCACAGATTCGCTTTTGCACGCCAAGTCTCAAATTTTTCGGCCAAATCTGGAATTTTCGCGCTAAATCCAGCTTTTTCCCACCAAATCTGGCAGCGTGAATATAATTATTATTTTCTCTTTAAAAAAATGTTATACTTTATAAATTTGTTGATACTTATTGCACTAAGCAAGATATTTTCAACAAGTAAAAATTTTAAATTCTTCCCAAACAACTGATAAATGAAAATAATTGCTTCGTACGAACGGTGAAAAACGTAGTGGTCTGATTTTTATAAGAAGGTATCATGTCATTTAGCAGGTACTGATTACTGATTAGAAGTGAAGAAGGGATTACTGCTCAAAAAAAAAAAAAAAAACTGAAGAATAAACCCAATGTTGAAAAAGCGTCTTTGCTCTTAAGCGGCAGAAACTGCAGTTGAAATGCCTTCACTTGCAATTTTTTTTTTACTATTATACGTTAATTCTATTCGTATATACAACCACGTTAGTTTGATCGGATTTCAGAGTCAATAATTTTGTGTGGTGCCTGTGTTACAGAATATTTTATAGATAAAAATTAAGTGTCCAAAATACCAGGGTGTCCTAATTAACAAGTGTCCCAATTATTGAAGTAGAACAGTAATTTAAATTTTACGTGAAAGAAAGATTATTCAAGAGAAATATAAGAAGTGCTCCTCTTTTTCACGTTTAAATTTTATTTATTTAAGATTTGTAAACTAAATGCTTTTTACAATGCTTCTTGGAAAGTTGCAAATTTGATCGTTAAAATAAAGAAACTTTTTGAATTGCATCGCAAATTATTTGACCGTTGAACGTTGGAAATGTTTGACAAAATTTTGGATGGGGGAAGAATAAAAATACTTTCGCATTTGTTAATATTTTAAGGTGCCAATTCAATGCAATTCTTCTAAGGTTACGAAACTTTTTTGTAGGTTTCTGTTAATATTGGCTATGGTGCTGTCTGCATTATAAATCACGATATCATCAGCATAAGCTGTAAAATTATGAATTATTATCATTAGTCGTGAATCCCACAAAAAAAACCTCTACACGAGGTAAAAGTCTAGTGACGAAAGCAATTTCCAGCCCCAAAATTTCTGATATCCAATTTTGTGACGAACAAAATTCAGTTTAATCTTAAAATTTTAAATAATAATATAAATTAATAAAAACAAAGCGGAAATTGACATTATGCACTGTGAGCAAAAAGGGTAAGCTTCTTTGTACATAAAAATTACTTTTTGCGCAGTGACTGAACCTTTCGATCGGTATATAACTTGAGCTGATCGGACAGACGTAGCAAATTTTCCAACTTAGCTGTATATATTGTTTGTCGCCTTTCGCACCCTTCGTGATGCTTTCGTCACTAACGCGAACTGCCGTCCGCAGTGATAATAAGGTTAAAAATAGGTGTTGCATTTAGAGTTGTAGGCTTTTGGATTCATGAAACTCAGAGGTACTAGTCGAGCCATTTATATGAATCACGAACTTGCGAGATGAGATCATATTGAAGATTGAGATCAGTAGGTATAATAGAAATTTATAGCTCATTAGCTTTGCAGTTAGACCTCTAATCCAGACCGTGTCAAATGCTTTTTCAAGGTCAATAAAACAAGCGCCAACAACATGCTTTTTGTTCCAGTTTCACTTAATATCAGATGTTTAAAGTAGGTATTCACTAAAGCTTGTGAGGAGCGAAAAAGTGATCAACTTGGACGCTCAGCGACCGAAATTAGTGTGACCAACGCAACACCAAAAAGTAACCAAATGTTGAATGGTCACATTAGTGCGCCAGCTGTGCTTTGTTTACATTTTATAAAGCGCCAAAATTTAAAAATGAATAAAATGGAAAGGTTTTAACATATAGAGACGGGATTGTTAGCATAAGCCCTATGATAAGGGAAGCAGAGGAAGAAGGAACGCAGGCGTCGCGCCTAAATCTATAAAAAATGCATCGATATGCTATTTTCATTAATGTAATTTTCATTCGAGTCACCTCCGCTGTAAAGAAGTCCAAACATCATCTTATTATTTGTTTGTGCGTCCACAACAAACAGCTGATATTTATCTAATGACTGCCCAAATATAGAACACGCCATATATTTTTTCGGTCGACAGAGAAATATCATCTGTTGCCTACAGTGTTGAAAAACGCCAGACCTCATCTGGCAACTCTTTTTTTATGCCTTTTGTGAGTACCGCACTAGCGGAACTCAAGCGAGATAATTTATCTTTCGTTTTGCCACTGTGATTTTTTATACTAAAGGTAAATTTAAGCCCCATTATTCCTATGTCAGCTGCATGGTATAGTAACCTGATTTTAATCAAATTTGGTCAAGTTGTATAATATAGTCAAATTTAAAAAACTATTAATAAAACAAGTGGAAAAGGCTATAGTCGAGATCCTGACCATAGGATACCCGTTATTTATTTCAATATACGTATATACTCGTAAAAGTACTTTAAAGAAATTACGGCCGGATAAAAACTACTACATAGTTTTAGGTGATTGTTTTGAAATAATAACTTTAATAACGACCTGCTCCAACGCATTTGGAGTCTGTGGGTGAAAGTTTTGTATATCTATCTCTTATTTCTCTGAGATCTAGGCGCTCACACAGACGGACAGACACACATGGCTATATCGACTCGGCTGTTGATGCTGATCAAGAATATATACACTTTATAGGGTCGGAGATGCCTCCTTCTCCCTGTTACATACATTCCAACAAACACAATATAACCTTTTACTTATTTTTTAAGTAACGGGTATAATTAATTTAAAAAAAAAATAATAATATCTTTCCCGGTGTGAACCGGGTCTTGAACCCGAGACACCTTGCGCTTGCGAATCCAAGGCAGTGGGACAATCTCTCATTATTTTTTTCAAAAATCAAATCTTTTGAACCAGTAAAGATATTTAAATAAAGTAAAAAGAAAACTTCTTAAGCTTTAAAATGAAAGCTTGCACTGTAAAATAGGCCCACTGGGTGATTCAGGTTTGTCTGTCAAAGTTGAAAAATAGTTTTATTTTGCTAATTACAAAAAATAAATTATTTTTTTTTAAATCTTGTGTAATGGCTGGCATAGGGAAAACGTATGAAATTGCACTGCGCCCTTCTTCTTCCATCGCAATTTGTATGCGAGGTTGCGTCAGTTTTTGCACTTAAAAGAAAGGCGCTAATCGGCGTTAACAAAACTGGAATATATAGTTAAAAATTGATTACCAAAGCGTCCTAAGTAGTGGGATGGTGTCCAAAAGTGTCCAATTTTTGTTATCTTCCATCAAAGTTGATAAGTAGCCTAATTTTTGTGTTTTTTTTTTAAACATTACTGGGATACAAAGTAAACAAGTGAAGGGACTTATTTTATTAGAAATGAACATACTTTTCATATGAAACCAAAAACATAAGCAATTCAGTTTTAAAGTTTGTATTTTTTGTCAAATTTGCACATTTGTGAGTGTACTGAAAAATGAGCCAACTTTGAGAGGCTGCCACGCCCACAATATTACCCGATTTCAATAGTTATTGGGATTCGTAAACTTTGAAGATTTCTCTATCGAATGCATATGTTTTTATTATCGCTTTTATCGAAAAAATAATTTTATCCACGCTTTTACGCCCTAATGTCCCACAATGCGGCGCTTCTTAACGGTTTTAGAAACAGCTAAACGCCATCTTATCTTCCGATGAAATTGTCATAGCTTTGTTGATAGACTTGTACCTCAAGCGGTTTGGCCTGTACAATAATGAATGAATGTATGAGGTCAAGCAATTTTATATAAATGTATAAATAACATTTATTGTAAAAAATGCAATCGGACGTGGCTATATCGACTCAACTTGTCCTTCTGATCTAGAATTTAAATACTTTATGTGGTCTGTCACGCCTATTTTCATACCTTACACATTTCTGTACAAAATTATGAATATATTGTTGGTTTGCAGCTGTACACTTCTCCGCCTCCAACCGATACTCAACTCCTCGAATCGTTTCCAACTAAATGACATTTATTGTCTGCTTTTTGGATCGGCACATTGCGGATGCTGCAGCAAAAATCTGTCGCTAGCCAAAAGCCTTTCCATATTTTTCATGCTCAATTTCAGGGGGGTGGTCACAGAATGGAAATGGAAGCTCGTTACCATCCTTTGGCTCCGTACGGTCTCGGTTCCATTTTATATATATGAATTTTACTTGTGTGTATTTATTTATTTACGGTTCCTAGGCTAGTCGATGGGCCAGGTCCAGCTCGATGCAGTTGGCCGCCTGGGAAACGAAGAATATTGAAATGGCTGAAAAAAATGTATTTTTATGCCGTTGTCGGCTTTTTCTTTTTGGCTGAATTTTTGCAATGTGTCAGCCTTGTCATGCATATTAAAATGTTAAAAAAAAAGCAGCGCATATTTACTTATGCATATTCAATATTAAGAACTTTTGGGGTACCATTTTTAAATACTATAAGCAATAATAAATGAAATTAATATTTTTACATCTGGGTTCCTTCGAAAATTTTAATACTTGTTATGAAAATTAAAGTTTATTTTTAAGAATTCTCGGCATAGCGGAATATTTCCGCCCAGTACATTTTCCGGCGGAGCTATGTCGCTTTTTTTATCTGGCGGAGATATGTCGTTTAAAAAGAATCTCCGGGGAGTTATGTATAATAGTTTTAAAACAATATAATTTTGTCAATATAAATTTAAAATGTTGAAATTAAATGTTTCGCAGACATATATGGACATTTACACAAAAAGGTCCGCAGAAAAAATTTGTGCATTGATCAAAAACTCGCATTCTGGTACATTTTTTTCCATTAACTTTTTCAAGTTACTTATTTAAAAATTTTAAATATTATTGATTTCACTATGATAAACATGCCGACATCATCATTGAATAAATTCAGTTAGTAGTTATTAGTAGTTACTTATTTATCTTATCAAAATATATCGCAGAACTGTTAAGCCACTAACAATAATACATTTAAATAAAAAGAAAATAAATACATGGAGCTAGATCCTTCACCATCATCCTCTGGTCATGCTCCAAGGTCGCTCGCATAATCGTCTCTGAACCGAATTGCCTCTCTAAGAAATCGTGCTAGGGCTTACAAATTTCTGCCATTCAGCGTTTCTATTATTTCCTCCGACGCTAATCGACTTTTTTCCAAATGCAGTAGACGTATCTCTAGTAGAATAGGACAGCGTACACTGATTAAAAAGTTTCGTTGTAAAATTCAAAAATAAACCTCTACACGAGGTAAAAGTCTAGTGACGAAAGCAATTTCTACCCCAAAATTTCTGATATCCAATTTTGTGACGGACAAAATTCAGTTCAATCTCAAAGTTTTAAATATAAATATAAATTAATAAAAAAAAAGCGAAAATTGACATTCGGCACTGCCCAAAAAGTAATTTTTATGTACAAAGAAGCTCACCCTTTTTACTCACAGTGCACAATGCCAATTTTCGCTTTTTTTTTATTAATTTATATTTTTATTTAAAATTTTTAGATTAAACTTTATTTTGTTCATCACAAAATTGGATATCAGAAATTTTGGGGCTGGAATATGCGTGTAGAGATTTTGTTTGTGTGATATCAGAAATTTTTGCAATTGCTTTTGCTTTTAACATTGTAACTTTATCATTACGGCAGACAGATGGTAAAATATATAAATATATTTGTTAAATTTCTTTAACATTTAAAAAAAATTGTTTATTTAATAAAAAAGAAAAAATGAACACATAAATTTTACCAGCGTAGCAGAAAGTCACAACTTATTTATTTAATTTAACCTAGTTTAACCGCGATTTAAAAAAATCAAAACTAAACTGTCTGGCAACCCTGGATATTTCTCAAAGCAAAACAACACTTTCTGGCAACACTGATTATTTTTGCCGCTTAAAAGCTGTCTGCTACATAGGCTTGCTGCTATGTCACGTTATTGCTCATGTCATTTTTCATCTCTAAATAATATTTTTACAGATATATGTGATACTAATGGGCTCCGCACATGGCATTTCAACTGCAGTTTCTGTCATTCAAGAGCAAATGGTCGTTATTTCTAACATTGGGTTTATGTGACAGATTTTTTAATCAGTAATGCCGTAATGCAGCAATCTTTACTTCTGATGAAGATCAGTTATCAGTACCTGGTATATGACATGATAGATTTTTATACAAATCAGACGACTACGTTTTTTCACCGTTCGTATGAAGCAATTATTATCAGTTATCAGTTATTTGAGAAGAATTTAACATTTTTATTTATTGGAAATTTCATTCTGAATGTAATAAGTAGCAAAAAACTTATACAATATAACATTTTTTGAAAGAGAAACAAATAATTATTTCACCTTGCCCGCTGCCCTTGCAATCTGTAAGTTTGGTTAAGATAACTTAAAAAACAAAAATAATTTTCATACTAAAGCTTACTGTGAACCCGGTAGATCCTATAGCAGCTATGTATATTATATAGTAGCCCGACTTTGACCAAATTGTCAAATATCGTTAAGTTTAAGAAATATAAATAAAATTAAATAAAAAAATATAAATAAAATATTGCCTTGTGGGGGAAATGAGCCCGCGTCTTATTGAACTTGGGTCTAACACATCATTCTCTGCAATACTTAGGTACTAAACTCGCCAGCTGACCAAACACTGCTATATGTAAATCCAAATAAAATTTTTTGAGAGAAACGAATAATTCTATTCACGCTGACCGCTGCCTCTTCAATTGCACCTTGAGAAAATCGACAGATTTGGCGGAAAAAATTAAGATTTGGTAAAAAAAATTTGAGACTTGGCGTGCAAAATCAAATCTGTGAGTTTGGTTAAGATAACTTAAAAAACAAAAAAGTTATTCAAAATATTTGAGTTATTTTGTTGCTTCAAATTGGGCTGCAGCGCACCCACCGATCTCTCGTCACCAAAATCCATTTTCAACTGTTAGTAATGGGTATCAATATTTATTGCAGATATACTTATGCAAAGTAAATATCGATATGACATTCAAAGCGATGTATCGATAAGCATACTAAATGCGGCATTTATTTATTAACAATTTACAAACAACTGGGTTTATTTAGCTTTCATAATATTAATTTGACAAAACAATTATTAATTTAAATTAAATTATTTTTTAATGTAAATCAGCTTCCTTACGGAACCTTAAACAGCTGCTTAGCAAATTTGATATGCTGCAGCCCTGGGTTCAGTTTTCTTTGGTTTTAACAAAAACAAAATCAATAACAAACAACAACAAAAGTACGGAATGTAGCAACACATTATTTTTGATAAAAAAAGTGTATACAGAATAAAATATTTTATTTAAATTATTCTATTAACACAGCCTGCTAGCAGCAATGTTGGCATCTTTTAAATAAATTTTATGTTGCAGCCCTTTAACCCGAATATTTCCAGCGTTCCCATATGGTAACAAGCAATATGCATTTACTAAAATTTCACTTTAAAGCAATATATTAACATTAGATTAACTTTAATATGATATTCTAAGAGTAATTTGTTGTCTCTAACCGATAAAAAGTTGATTGGAACAATTTCTCGAAGTAAGCTGTTCGAAAAATGCGCTTTTAGTTGCTCACTATATTCTGCAGTGCAAAAAAACGGCATTTGGCAATTCGTCGCAAGTTACATCATTAGAAATGTAAAAGAATGCTCCTTTGGATTATAAAAAAAATTAGGAATTAAAAACACTTTTTTTCGGTGAACTTACGCTTAATATTTTGGATAAAGCTGTATTTATAAGACTTTTTCGCCAATACGAGTATTCGTATTATTTTGTATTAAAAAAACCTGTACCCTGTTATGCCCAGCGTTACCATATGGTAACAGCAGAAAAAATGGTCCTGTCGATAATCCTGACAAGGACTAATAAAAAGAATGTCTTTTTCGCATTCAGCGACCTAAAATTTAACAGACCTGAAAGTTTCTTGAAAAAACTCGAAAAAAAAGTTGTTCAGGACGATTCGGGTTAAGATTTTGTGAGAGATTTATAAAAAGAATAAAAATGATAAAGCAGCATAACTTGTCATTTCATTTGGAGAAGTATACTAAAAATTTCCAATTTATTTATCTTTTGAACCAGTTATCGGATCTGGGTGATCGAGGAATCAATCAACGAGTATTTTTAATAAGAATTTTTAAAAAATAAAAATTTTACCGAAATATTTCAACGGCCCCATTAGCTGCAATCGTTTAAATTTTGCCCTTCCCCCTTACACCCCCGTAATCACATAGATCTCAGAGACTATAAGAGCTATAGACACCAAACTTGGTATGTAGGTTCCTCTATATTGCAAGCAGATCAAGTTAGCTTCAGAATTTGGCCACGCCCTCATTACCGCCTAAATATCGACATAGAAAAATTCATATCCAAATTATAGGAACAATTCTAAAGCTAGTGATACCAAACTTGTTATGGAGATTCCTTAATAATGCAGTCAGATCAAGTTTGTTTCTTTTTTGGATCGGACCACTATATCATCAAGTTTAAGTATGAACAACTTTTTTGTTTTTTTAAGATATCTCAACCAAACTGATCCAATATGCATCTACCTTAGTTATATATATCCTCACCAAAGTTCAATTCGGTCCCCTATATCAAAGAGCTGTCATCGGACCGATCGGGCGAAAATCAAGTCTTAGTTTGAAAAACTTTTTTGTCTTAAGAGGTATCATAACCAAACTGAAAGAATAAGCATTTAAGTCAGTCTTATACATTCTTACCGAAGTTGGTTCAAATCGGTCCACTATATCACATGGCTGTCATAGGACCGATCGGGCCAAAATCAAGTCTTAGTATGAAAAACTTTTTGTCTTATGAGATATCGTATACAAACTGACAGAATATTCTATAAAGTTGGTCTTATTCATCCTTACAGTTCAAATCGTACTACTAAATAATAAAGCTGCCATAAACAAGTAGTCAAAAATGTAATACAACGCTCTGCAAGGGCGTCAAGTGAGCAAAATATTTTTGAATTTTAAAAGCTGCCATTGAAACAAGTAGTCCAAAATGTAATACAGCGCTTTGCAAGGGCGTCAAGTGAGCAAAATATTTTTGAATTTTTAACAGTCTTTGCATTTTCCATACTAAGTACGGGGTCTCCGATAGTCGAGTATCCTCGACTGCAGCATCGCGATCAAAGCCAGCAGGGAGCGGAGCCCCCTATTATTTTTCTACCTACTGCCATAAAACTCACGATAGCAAAAATAAACCTAATTCTTACCCTCAGCTAGAAAAAGAGATTTTTGAATATTGTGTTACTGCCACTCAACATAAAAAAAATAATAAATTAAATAATAATTCTCTATAATTGTTATACCATATGCCCATTAAAAATTGAGGCGTGGCAGACCCTATAAAGGATATGAATTCTTGGTCAGGTTCAAAACTCATGATAGCAAAAACAAACTCAATTCTTACCTTCAGCTAGAAATAGAGATTTTTGGACATTGTGTTACTGCCACTCAACATAAAATAAATAATAAATTTTATAATAATTCTCTATAATTATTATACCCCGTGCCCATTAAAAATGGGCAAAAAAGGGTATAATGTATTTCGCAGAATGGATGTAACAGGCAGATTAAGGCGTGGCAGAGCCCATAAAGGAAATAAATTCTTGGTCAGGATCAACAGACGAGGCGATCTTGCCCTGTTCGTCCGTCCGTCCTTCTGTTTGAAAGTATCGATCTCAGAGACTATAAGAGCTAAAGACTTCATACTTGGTATGTAGGTTCCTGAATACTGAACGCAGATCAAGTGGCATATGAAAAACTTCTTGGTTTTTTGAGCTATCTCAACCAATCTGACACAATATATACACAGAGAAAAAAAGCTTACTTAAATTAAGTTCGAGTAAACTCAAATTAAGTATTTTCAATACTTAAAATTAATACTTGATATAAGTACAAGTTGCTGAAAACAAGTATAAAAATTCTTTAACCATGTACCAACATGCTTGATATAAAATCAAAGAATCTTGAATCAAGTAAGACTCCTAAATTATTAGAAGTCTAAGCTGGTTGCCTGTTTTCTACAACGAGGAGTAGTTCGACGGACCCTTAGAACTTAAGACTACAACAGAATAATTTTTGTAATTAGTCGTCACTTGTTTTCACACCAACTGAAAGCTTTTAATACACACGCTTATGATTTACATAATTTAATCAGTTAGCTTTAGCTAGTACCTATTTCAATAATACAAATACCTAAAAATCAAGTATACACGATTTTTAATTAAGTCTGCAATATACTTAAGTCAAGTATCATGTTCATATTATTACATATTTAGCTCGGCTCCCAAAGAAATGGGTACTAGAGCCTATTAGATTTGTGACAATTATCGGACACTACTTTGAACACCTTTATCTCCGAGACTATAAAAGTTAGGGCAACCAAATTTGGTGACAATACTCCGAAGATGTTGAGCTATATCACGTTTATTTTAAAAGTTGGCCACGCCCACTTCCGCCCACGTAAATGATATAAAATCTAACTAAAGAGCAATTTTGAAGCTACAGCCTTGCGACTTGGCACACAAGATGGGGGGACGAGTCCTCAGGTGTGCTGATTTTGAATTTCATCGAGATCGGTTAATAAACAGAAGATATTTGAGGATATATGACATATGGAGGACATATAATCATAGAGCTACCGAATTCAGTAACAATACTGCTATATTGCGCACGCAGATCAAGTTTGCTTTAGAATTTTGACACGCCCACCAATTTTTCTGACATCGACAATAAAATAATTCAAGGCCAATTTAATAGGTAGAGATTTCAAATTCATCACACGTATAGATTATAATTTTTATGAAGTATGCTGAACATTTCATTGCAATCGGATAACAAACAACGAATATATAAAGCAAATAAGTTTCGCTTTGCACGCCGTGGTACGCACAGTCTGGAGGGGTGGGGGTAACAGCAGGTACACATGTTATGTTTATGTTATAATAACATAATATAATTTTAGTAATACATGTTACATCAATGTTATATTTACATAGTATAATTTCTGTTAGACATGTTATATGAATGTTATGTTAATTAATTTTATGTTAATACACATTTCTTCTGTTAATTCAATTGTTCATTAAATTATGTTAATCTATAACTGCCAAGTTTGCATATATTTATGTATGTTTGATGGTTTGTATGTTAAATTTTCTTTTATTTTAACATTTTTAAAGTTAAAAGTGTCAATTTTATTAGGCTTCTGTACGAATTGAAGTTTTTAAGTATTTATTTGTTTGATTAATGGTCATTAAATGCAACTGCCGCGAAGATGTGGGTAGCGAGCATATAACTGTCGACTGGACTCGACTGTGGTCCTTTCATACATCTCCGCGAGCGAAGCTAGCCGGGGGTAGGCGAGCGTAGCGAGCTGGGTGCGGAGGCCCCTTGTTTTGTTTTCAGTTTCAAATGCTAAGAGTTCGGATCAAGTTTGAAATGTACTTAAATAAAGTACATTTTAAAGTTATTTTAAGTTTGAAAATACTAAAACACTTAAATTTCGTTCTCAAAATATCGTACTTAAATTGAGATTGAAGTCTTTGATTTCAGAATTTTCATTCTTTGTGAGAAATCAAGTTCGAAAAGTCGTGTTTTAAGTACGAAAAAGTTGACTTTTTCCCTCTGTGTATAGGATGGTTATATACTTACTGACCAAATTTGGTTCATTTCGGACCACTTTATCATATAGCTGCCATAAAGATGCTTAGTCGAAAATCAAGTTTTAGTATGAACTAGATGGACGGAGCTACAGTCGAGCATTCTCGACTTACTTACTATTGAAAAAGCTAAGACTGCTAAAAACTCAAAAATATTCTGCTCACTTGACGCCCTTGCAATGCGCTTCGACTACACTGAAAAAAAAGACCAAGTTCTAAAATCAAGAACATTCATCTTAAATATTTTGTTCTTAAAATAAGATTATTTTAAGACCAAATTACTTAAACTAAGATTATTAATCTAAAAAATCTTAATATAAGAATAAAAATCTTAAATTGTTAGGAAAGTATAAATAGGTACTATTTCGTGTCAAACAAATGATGGCCTGGCTCTGGTAGAGGCTGCTTCAGTTGTGAAGCAGTAGGCGGCGGTCTGAATCCCCTCGTAACAAATTAAAATAAAATTTATAAAATTACTAAAATAGAATAAAATATAAATAAATCAAAATTTAAAAATAAAAAAATATAAATATAAAAATAATTTTCATTTATTTTATTTTTTGATTTTAATTTTAAGAACATTTATTCTTAAAAGAAGAACTTGGTCTTATTTAAAATGTTCTTAAAATCAAGATGTGTTCTCTTAATTGAAGAATTTGATGTTCTCGACGCATTTTTTAGACCAAAAATCTTAGTTCTGAGACCAAAATTTTGATTTTAGAACATTTTTTTTATCAGTGTACTTGTTTAAAATATAGTAAACCGATTCAAACTGGTAAGAACGTATAAATTAAACTTAAAAGCATTTTCTGTCAGTTTGTTTGCGATATCTTATAAAATAAAAAGTTTTTCATTCTAAGACTTGATTTTCGCAATAACGGTCCTATGACAGCTATATGATATAGGAGTCCGATTTGAACCAACTTTGATTAGGATATAAAAAGCCAAGTAAGATACATATTGTATTAGTTTGGTTTCGAAATCTCAAAAAACAAAAAAGTTTTTATACTAAGACTTTATTTCGCCAGATCGGCCTAATGACAGCTATATGTTATATTGGTCCGATTTGAACAAAGGTTGTATAAGACTAACTTAAATGCATATTCTATAAACTTGGTTATGATATCTCATAAAACAAAAAAGTTTTTCATACTAAGACTTGATTTTCGCCCGATCGGTCCTATGACAGCTATATGTTATAGTGGTCCGACTTAAAGCAACTTAAATAAGGATGTATATCCTTAGCTTCAATGCATACTCTATAAGTCTGGTTACGATATTTCATAAAACAAAAAAGTGTTTCACAATTACACTTAATTTTTACCCGATCGGTCCGATGACAGTTATATGATATAGTGGTCCGATTTAAACTTTCTTTTTACAGGATATATAAAGCCAAGGAATATGCTTATTGTATCAGTTTGGCTTAGATATCTCTTGAAACAAAAAAGTTTCTCATACTAAAACTTGATTTTCGACCGATTGTTCCCATGGGCGCTATATGATATAGTGGTCCGATCCAAAAAAGAAACGAATTTGATCTGCTTGCAATATAGAGGACCCTACATACCAAGTTTAGTGTCTCTAGCTTTAAAATTGCTCTTATAATATGGATATAAATTTTCTATGTCGAGTTTTGGGCGGTAGAAGAAGCGTGGCTAAATTCAGAAACAAACTTGATTTGCTTGCAAATTAGAGGAACCTATATACCAAGTTTGGCGTCCCTAGCTCTTTTAGTCTCTGAGATCTAGGTGTTCATACAGACAGACGAACAGACATACAGACGGACATTGCCAAATCGACTCGGCTGTTGATGCTGATCAAGAATATATATACTTTACTAGGGGCTCCACCCACTGCTCGCTTTGCTCGCGGACTTGAATCCCAAAAAAGAGGGAACTTCTTCTATTTTTCTTTAACGCAAAAATAAATTACTGTACTATTACAACAACTTAACCTAATAGTTCGGACACCCAATTCTTATTTATAAAATATTCTGTAACCCGGGCACCACATAAATTTGTTATTGCTGAAATCCGATCACACTAACGTGTTTGTATGTCAGAAAATAATAAAAGTAGCAAAAATATGTGCAAGAAAAGTCATTTCAACTGCATTTTTTGTTATTTAAGAGCAAAAGGCAGTGATGTGCCATGTAGATTACACGATTGTCTACGTGTTAACAATTGAGTGTCAACTATAAATTGTAAACGTGTAAGCAATGTAAACAATGTCAACAATGTAGTCAATGCCGACAATGTGAGAAGAGTGAGCTGGCGCACTCAAGGGAAAAAAGTTATATAAATTGTTTATGCATTGTTGGCATTGTTAACGGATTTTTTACATTGTTTACGGATTGTTTACGGATTGTTTACGGATTGCTTACGGATTGTTTACATTGTTTACGGATTGCTTACATTGCTTACAGATTTTCTATATTGTTTACGCATTGTAGTCACCAATGTGTAGACATTCAAAAATTACGCGTAATGGCACAACACTAGCAAAGGGTCGTTATTTCTAACATTGGGTTTATTCGGCACGTTTTTTTTTAACAGTTTATTATTATACCCTGAGCCCATTGAAAATGAGCAAAAAAAAGGTATAACGTGTTTGGCAAAAAGTATGTAACAGGCAGAAGGAGGCGTGGCAGACCCCCCAAAGTATATATATTCTTTATCAGGATCAACAGCCGAGTCGATTGAGTCATGTCCATCTGTCTGTCCGCCTGTTTGAACGCGTCGATTTCAGAGACCATAAGAGCTAAAGACTTCAAGCTTGGTATGTAGGTTCCTGAAGTTTGTTTTTTTTACCCTGTGCCCATTAAAAATGGGTATAATGTTTATTTTTGGATCGGACCACTATATCATATAGCTGCCATAGGAACGATACATCGAAAATGAAGTTCTTAGTATGAAAAAGTTTTTTGTTTGTTGAGATATCAGAACCAAACTGATAAAAACTGGGCTGGTATTAAACATCCTGACCAAACTTGGTTAAAATCGACCCACTATATCATATAGCTGCAATAGAGACGCTCAATCAAAAATGAAGTCTTAGTATGAGATATCTTAACCAAACTGATAGAATATGCATTTAACTTGGTTTTGTCCATTCTGGTCGAAATTCGTTCAAATCGGGCGAATATGTTATATAACTGTATCAAAGCCGATCGGTTAAAAATAAACTTTAAGTATGAAAAGCGTGCTCGACTGTAGCCGCACCTCACCGCGAACGAAGCGAGCCGGGGGTAGGCCAGCGAAGCGAGCAGGGGGCGGAGCCCCCTTGTTTTTTATTTCTGATAGATCAGAAATTAGTACCTGATAAATGACATGTAATCTTCTTATACAAATCTGACTACGGCGTTTTTCACCGTTCGAACAATGCAATTATTATCAGTTATCAGTTATTTGAAAAAAATTTGGAAATTTCGTTGGAAATTTCATGCTGAATGCAATTAGTAGCAACAAATTTATATAATATAACATTTTTTGTAAAAGAAACGAATAATTGTATTTGGCAAAAAAGTTCGATATTTCGAGTGCAAAAGCGAATCTGTGAGTGTGGTTATGAAATTGCAAAAATTAAAAAACTTTTTCATATTAAAGGTTAATTTGAAACCGAGGATCATTTGACAGCTATATTTCATAGTCATCCGATTTAGACCATATTTAAACAGGGTGTAACATTTAGTAAAAAAGACATACTCTGTGAGTTTGGTTGAAATAGCTCAAAAAACAAAAATAATTTAAATACTAAAAGTTAATTTCCATCCAATTGCTCCAATGGCAGATAAATGACATAGTTACCCGATGTTCACCAAATTTGGTCAGGGTGTAACAGGCATCTCAAATACACAATCTGTTTGGTTGATATGTCTTAAGAAACAAAAAAGTTTTTTTTACAAAAGGTAAATTTGAGCTTGATTTTTTTATATGACAGCTATATGCTATAGTCATCCGATTTTGACAAAAGTTGGTCAGGGTGTAAAATATGATAAGAAAAAATAAAAAAATAAAAAAAATACTACAATAGAATCTTAACCCGATTGTTCCTATTGCAGATATATGATATAGCATCCTGATTTTGACCAAATTGGAAGATATCATAAAATTTAAAAATATGTTTATAAAATTAAATTAAACATGTGGGAAAGGCCATAGTCGAGATCCCGATAATAGGATACCTGTTACTTCATTTAAATATATGTAAAAGTATTGTTAAAAATTTAAATAAAAAAAAAAAAAAAGTTTTTTGAGAATTTACTATTATTATTATAGGCCCTAAGTCCCCAATGGGGCATGGCTTGCTGCTCAATTTGCCTCGTCCTCCTAATTATGAGAATCGATTTGAAAATAAGCAGCTTCGTCAAGTTAAAAACTGATTTTGGTTATCAACTGCTTCATGTTCACAATTGTTTTAACATTCTCAGGTTATCAACTGCTTTATATTAGCAACTGCTTCAGGTTTAATTTAAGTAGCAACTGCTTCAGGTCTAAGAAAAAAATTCTGCATAGCTTAAAATCAATTCAAACTATTATGGTTTACAAAATATTGTATGAGATAAAATGGGCAAAAACGAAAAAATGTGTCTTTTGTTGGTTTACTGTCGATATGACATCTTCAGCAAGCAAAACAACACTTGCATAAACGCAAGGAGCATGATTTCAAGAGATGTTAATTTTCCATCCTCAGTACCGTTTCTGCTAGTTGACCAACAATTTAAACTTAATGCCATCTTTTCGGGACTAGAACTAGTTCACAATTTTAAGGCGTAAGAATGATAAAAAGGTTTGAATGCCATATTGTGTTGCTGTTGTGACTTAGTTGAAACCTAATACATTAGATTTTAGGCCAACTTTTTAATCTTTTTGGTTACCGACCCCTCTACTGAGTAACAGGCCACATGATACAACCAACAACACACAGCACTTGCATAAAAGCGTAGAGCATGGCATGGTACAGCTGATTCTAGCTGGGTTGCCTCGATTTTCGATTCAAGTCGAATGTCATATTTACGTCGTCTGAACCAGTTGAGAATTATTTGATGCATTTTTGTTGAGTCTAATAATATTAAAACTATTGCATACTACGCCTCCTTCTGCCTGTAACATAAATATTCCCTAAAACAAACTTAATGGACTTAGACTTAAGTACGGGGTCTAAAAAGTTCTTTGTTCTTTGATTTTATACTAAGGGTTACGGCCCCCTGCCCGCCAACCCCCGCCTCGCTTCGCTCGCAGAATTGAACCGTGAAAAGAAGAACACTTCTAAAATTTTTCTTGAATAAACTTCTTCAATGCGAAAATAAATTACTATACAATTTCAATAATTCGGACACTTACTGGTGTGGACAGCCCGTTAATTCGGACGCTCAATTTATTTATACAAAATAATCTGTAACCCGGGTAGCACACAAATTTTTTGTTTCTTAAATCCAAACCTATTAACTTGTTTTTATGTAAGAAAAGTATACAAGTAGCAATACTATGTGCATGGGAAGGCATTTAAACTGCTGTAAACTTCAATTATATAGTCTTGACGTATAATAATATCTTTTAAGAGATGTGGGTCGTTATATTTGACGTTGGAGTCATTCAGCAAGTATTTTAATCAGTATTCCTTTCTTTTCTCCTGATGGATTACTGATCAGTACCTGCTCAATGACATGATACCTTCTTATACATATCAGACTACTACATTTTCCACCGTTCGTACAAAGCAATTATTATCAGTTATCATACTATTTGAAAAAATTTTAAATTTTTTGTATGGCAATTTCCTGCTAAATGAAAAAAGTTGCAGTATCAAATTTATAAAATAAAATATTTTTGTAAAAATTTAAAATGTTTTCCTGCTATTGGACTTTGGAAAAATTTCCAGATTTTGCTGGAAAGTAGCCATATTTGGCAAAGAAATAGAGCGTGATTTGGCGGGAAAAAGGCTGAATTTGGCGGGAATAGGCAAGAATTGGCGGAAAAATTACAGATTTGGCGAAATAACCTAATCTGTGAGTTTGGCTGAGAAAGCTCAAAACCAAAAAAGTTTTTCATACTAAAGGTTAATTTGCATCAGATTTTTCCTATGGCAGCTATATGATATAGTTACCAGATGTTGACCAATTTTGGTCACGGTGTAACAGGCAGTTCCAAACACACAATTTGTGAGTTTGGTTGAGATACCTTTAGAAACAAAAAAGGGTTTTATCCAATAGGTTAATATGAACCCGATTGTTCCTATGGCAGCTATATGATTTAGTCATCAGACTTTAACCAAATTTGGTCAGGTCAAGATATTTTATATATATATATATATATATCTTAACCAAACTAATAGAATATGCATATAAGTTGGTGTTATAGTATAGCCTGTGATCTCCGACTGCACTGAGTGTCCCTCGCTGAAGATAGAGATCTTTTAGCTGCACTTAACACACTCTCGTCATCACTGGGTATCACGCCCTCACCAAAAATTTTGGAGATTTTCTGAATTAAACAACACACTTCAACGCGCTCTGTCGAAGACCCAGTTAACAAGGTAAAATTTGAGCACATGAAAATTAATGTTGCAACGAGCAAAAGACTTATCTACGTGTACTTTAGCTTACCTTAACGAACAGTTTTCCAATTATATTTGTTGTAATTTATGTAAATAAAAATCGGAAAGGCTATAGTCGAGATCTCGACCATGGGATACCCGTTACTTTTATCAATAAAATACTTGTTTTACTTTGAAAACCAGGGACTGAAAATAATGATTATTGTTCAAAATAGCACCAAAAAAAATCAACCATAAGGAGAAGTTTAATTTTTGTTTTGAATGTACCAACATTTTTGTTATTTGTATATTTCTGAAAACAGCTAATAAACTTTTTTTTTGATTTATAAAAGAAAAAAATCAAAATTAATGGCTATTTAAAGACTTGATTTTGTAAATCACATTTAATAATTATTTATGATGAAAAAAAATTTAGAATAATAATTTTTATTGATTTGTATTTTATTAATCTTTAATAAGAGTCTTTGATTTTTTTTTGAATAAAAGTCTTTAAAGACTTTGAAAACTTTTAGTTTGATAAATATAAAAAAAGTCTTTAAAGACTTTTACGATTTGAAAACTTTTGAATAAAAGTCTTTGTCAATATCTTCGCTTGTACTGAAGATAAAACTTTAAAAATTACAACACCAGTAAAACCTACGACATTCTGTGAGCCTCTATCCTATACTAACTAACTACCCTCTTTTTCGCCGCACAGCGGGATCAATTCCCAATTGATTGAGAACTATACTGCTAAAATTCAAATGCCTAATTTTTAAGAACTTTTTAAAATTTCGTTATGAATAACAATATGTAATTAAACATAGGAGTAATAGCACAGGGGGATAAGTTCAATCTAGTGAATTTGTAAACGTGAGCTCAAATACTATTATTATTTTTTGGATTAAAAAAATATTTTTCTGTTTTTCCAACTACGTCAGTACTTTATTTTACAATGTAATAGGAGAAAATATTTTCATGGTTGGTATAGATAAAAGAGAACCACGTGTGTAATTTTGAAAGACTTTTATTCAAATTTTTTCATATGACAAAAGTCTTTAAAGACTTTATTTTTATTCGTCAAAAATAAAAGTCTTTTGAGACTTTTAAACTATTCATCAAAAAAGACTTGAAAGACTTACTAAAGACTAATAAAATAAAAATCAAAAGTGATGAATAATTTTAATTTTTATTTTTTTTTAATTAAAGTAACTATTATTTTGTATTTATAAAATAAAAGTCTTAAAATAACCATTAAAAGTGACTTTTTTGGATATTCCTTATAACTGTTATGGTCCCTGTTGAAAACATTAAAACGCCACAGCTGCCGTTCTACTTGTCTGATCTTGATGAGATTCAGTTGTATATTAGACAATAATAATAGATCACTGCGGACGGCAGTTCGCGTTAGTGACGAAAGCATCACGAAGGGTGCGAAAGGCGACTCACTATATATACAGCTAAATTGGAAAATTTGCTACGACTGTCCGATCAGATCGAGTTATATACCGAGGTTTAGTCCTTACTTACAAAATAGCATACTTAAACTTTTTCTAATCAACCTGGGTCATGAGATACGGGGTGTAAGTGGGAGGGGAAAAATTTAAGTGATTGCAGCTATTGGGGCTGTTGGGGCCTTTTGGTAAAATTTTGTATTTTTTAAAAATTCTACTTAAAAATACGCGTCGATTAATACCTCAATCACCCAAATCCGATAACTGGTTCAAAAGATAAATAAATTTGAAAATTTTAGTGGACTTCTGAAAATGAAATGAAAAGTTAGTTTCTTTGTTTGTCTGTTTGTCTGTTTGTATCAAAGCGCTAAAAAAGCTTAAATGTAATGATAAGGATTTATTCCTTTTCAAAAATCTAGAAATGTTTGCTCTACGACTTTTTGAAAAAACCGCTAGTTTAGCGGGAAAACGCAAAATCCAGCTAAAATTGATACATCAACAGCTACAAATATGTTCTATATATCATTGGAAAGGTGTGTTTGACGGCTTTTAGGCGTACCTTTAAACTTTTTTTCTAAAGTACTCAGGTAACATTTTACAGGTGAAATAAAGTTTTTTAGCTTACATTATGGCGATTTCTGATAAATCGGCTCTAATGATTTTTGTTAAATTTTAATATGTTGTAATACGTACAATTTCGCGTACATGAAACATAAATTTTGGTTGAGGGGTTTGGAAGATATTACCTGTTAAGTGAATAAATACATTTTTCTATTGGTCGAAAATCACGTCTTAGTACGGAAAACTTTTTTTGTTTTATGAGATATCTCAACCAAAAAGATACAATATGTATTTAACTTGGTTTTATATATCCTGACCAAAGTTGGATCAAATCGGACCACTAAATCATATAGCTCTCATAGAACCGATCGGGTCAAAATTAGGTTTTAGTATGAAAAACTTTTTTGTTTAGTGAGATATTTTAACCAAATTGATAGCATATGCATTTAGGTTAGTTTTGAAAATCCTGACAGAAGTAAGTTTTTATCGGACCACTATATCATATAGCTGTCATAGGACCAATCGGGCAAAGATCAAGATCTACTGTGAAAAACTTTTTTGTTTTATGAGAAATCTTAACCAAACTAATACAATATGCATTTAACTTGGTTTTATATATCCTGATCAAAGTTGGTTCAAATCGGACCACTATATCATATAGCTGTCATTGGACCGATCGGGCGAAATCCAAGCCGTAGTATGAAAAACTTTTTTTTTTATAGTAAGTACGAAGTCTCCGACAGTAGAGTATGCTCGGCTGTAGCAACGCGAGCGAAGCGAGCAGGTGGCAGAGCCCCCTAGTTTTTCTTTATAATTAAAGGAAAAAATGTTTTTAAATATGAAATACGTTCAACAACTAAATTTATATATTTTACAATTTGCCTGCATTAATGATAAAGTTACAATGTCAAAAGCAAAAGCAAGCAATTGCAAAAATTTCTGATATCCCACAAAAAAAAACCACTACACGAGGTAAAAGTCTAGTGTAATTAATAGTAGCAAAAGTAATTTTTATGTACAAAAAGCTTAACCTTTTTGCTCACAGTGCACAATGCCAATTTTCGCTTTGTTTTTATTAATTTATATTTTTATATAAAATTTTTAGATTAAACTGAATTTTGTTCGTCACAAAATTGGATATCAGAAATTTTGGGGCTAGAAATTGCTTTCGTCACTAGACTTTTATCTCGTGTAGAGGTTTTTTCTGTGGTACGTTAATTACAACAAAAAACTTTTTTTCTAAAAACTGTGGTGGTTTTTCGCGAGATGCGGGGGCGGAGGGGGCCGTGGCTTAAATTTGAAACAATTTTGATCTGCGTTGGGTAAATAGAATTATGTGTGCCAAATTTTGTTACTCTACCTCCAATAGTCTCTGAGATCCTTCTGTTCATACAGACGTACGGACGGGGGCGTGACAAAAAATTTAAAACAAACTTGACCTACTCCAATGCCTTTGGGATCTGCGTGTGAAAGATTGGTATCTTTATCTCTTATAGACTGTGAGATCAAGGCGCTCTCAAGGACGGACAGACACACATGGCTATATCGACTAGGCTTTTGATGCTGATCAAGAATATATATACTTTATGGGGTCGGAGATGTCACCTTCTCTCTGTTATATATGTAAATTCCAACGAACACAATATACCCTTTTAGTTATTTTTTATATTTTGCATGAACTTATAATAAATCCATTTAACACTCTATAAATTATTTTTGCAGCTCTTCTTAAAATATGGAATTGTTGCAGCTGCTATGCTATACATACATTTTTCTCCTGTCAAGGGTGCTTGGTAAGTGGATATGTATATAAAAATTGGTAAAATTTTGAAATGTTATCGCTTAGGGCGTAGGCAGATTTGTGCGGAGAGTGGTCCAAATCTTGTTCATAGTACATCATTCATCACGAGTCCTCAAAAATTTGCAAAAGAATTGATTTTAATAACAACAGTAATTCACTAATTCATTGTCCAAACATTTTTAGAGGTCTCTCAAGTTGACTTCCATAAATAAATTTACAATTTCGACACAATTTATTGTTTTAGGTTTGTTTTATATAATTAGCTAGGAGGCCCCGTCCCCTGCTCGCTTCGCTTGCCAGACCCCATGTCACTTCGCCCGCGGAATTAAAGCATAAAAAGGGGAGCACTTCTTCTATTTTTCCTGTATAAACTTCTTTTACGCAAAAATTAATTAATGTACTTTTTTAGTAATTCGGACACTTTTTAATTCGAACAACCTGATAATTCGGACACTCAACTCTTATCTATAAAATATTCTGTAACCACACAATTTGTTGTTGCCGATCCGTTTACAAACGTGTTTATTTGCAAGAAAAGGAAACAGAAATGTTTTTCATACTAAAGGTTAATTTGAATCCGATCGTTCCTATGGCAGCTATATGATATAGTAATTCGATAAAGACCAAATTTAGTCAGGGTGTAACGTGCAGTACCAAATAGGAAATCTGTGAGTTTGATTGAGATATCTTTAAAATCAGAATAGTTTTTCATACTTAAGGTTAATTTGAAATTTGACCCCGAACTTGACCGTCTTGCAACATAGCTGAGACAATTTTATCGTACAACAAGACGGTGTTTTGCGAAATTCTAGATGCAAGGAGGCGAATTCCGAGTAAAAGTTCACTCTTTGAGAAAATTGCTTAGTATAAAAGTTGTTCGTTTTTGAGTTATCTCAACCAAAGTCACAGAATATACATTTGGGACTGCTTGTTACACCCTGATCAAGTTTGTTCAACATTAAATGACTATATCATATACCTGCCATAGGAACAACCGGATGCAAATTAACCTTTAGTTTTTTTTTAATATATCGCAACCAAACTCACAGAATATGTCATTTTTTCCATATGTTACACCATGACCATACTTAGTTAAAATCTGATGACGATATCAAACAGCTGCCATAGGAAAAATCGGATGCATATTAACCTTTAGTATGAAAAACTTTTTTGGTTTTTGAGCTATGTCAGCCAAACTCACAGATTAGGTTTTTTCGCCAAATCTAGCATTTTCCCGCCAAATCAAGCCTTTTTCCCGCCAAATCAGGCGATTTTCCCAAAGTCCAATAGCAGGAAAACATTTACAATAGCGGGTAGCGTGAATCACTGCGGACGGCAGTTCGCGTTAGTGACGAAAGCATCACGAAGGGTGCGAAAGGCGACTAACAATATGTACAGCTAAGTTGGAAAATTTGCTACGACTGTCCGATCAGATCGAGTTATATACCGATCGAAAGATTTAGTCTTAGTAACTTACAAAATGGCATACTAAAACTTTTTCTAACCAACCTTGGTCATGAGATACGGGGGTGTAAGTGGGAGGTGAAAAATTTAAATGATTGCAGCTAATGGGGCTGTTGGGGCCTTTTGCTACAATTTTTTATTTTTTAAAATACGAGTCGATTGATACCTCAATCACACAAATCCGATAACTGGTTCAAAAGATAAATAAATTTGAGAATTTTAGTGGTCTTCTCAAAATGAAATGAAAAGTCAGTTTGTTTGTCTGTTTGTCTGTTTGCATCAAAGCGCTAAAAAAGCTTAAATGTAATGATGGGGATTTATTTCTTTTCGAAAATCTAGAAATGTTTGTTCTACGACTTTTTGAAAAAACCGCTAGTTTAGCGGGAAAACGCTAAGTCCCGGTAAAAATGAAACCTCAACAGTTTCCAGACCATAGAAGCTACAGATATGTTCTCTATATCATTAGAAAGGAGTGTTTGAGTGCTCTAAAGTACTCAGGTAACATTTAACAGGTGAAATAAAGTTTTTTAGCTTACATTTTGTCGATTTATGACAAAACGGCTCTAACGATTGCTGTTAAATTTTAATATGTTGTAATACGTACAATAAATTTAAAAATAAAAGCGAAAATTGGCATCCGGCACTGCGCAAAAAGTAATTTCTATGTACAGAGAAGCTCACCCTTTTTGCTCACAGTGCACAATGCCAATTTTCGCTTTTTTTTATTAGTCTAAATTTTTATTTAAAATTTTTAGATCAAATAGAATTTTGTTCGTCACAAAATTGGATATCAGAAATTTTGGGGCTAGAAATTGCCTTCGTCACTTTTTTTTTGTGGGATATCAGAAATTTTTGCAATTTTGACATTGTAACTTAATCATTAATGCAGGCAAATAGAAAAATATGTAAATTTATTAGTTGAATTTCTTTCATATTTTGAAATAAAAATCGTCTAAAAAAACTAAAAGGTCTGGCAACACTGGATATCGCAACGCAAAACAAAAAACTGTCTGGCAACGCCGGACATTTCAGCAACGCAAAATAAAGCAATACTGTCTGGCAGGACTGGTTATTTGTGCAACGCACAGTTGTCGGCTATACACTCTCAAGCTCTGGCTGCTACGCCTGCCTTGATGCTGCTGTCCTCTCTTAATACTTATTAAAAAATATATATTCAGTTAACAGGTAATATCTTTCAAACCCCTCAATCAAAATTTATGTTTCATATACCAAAAAACGCAAAATTGAACGTTGTACAACATACTTAATTTAATAAAAATCGTCAGGGCCTTTTTGTCATTAATCCCCAAAATGTAAGCTAAAAAATAGTATTTCACCTGTAAAATGTTACCTTTCCAATGATATATAGGACATATCTGTAGCTTCTATGGTTTGGAAACTGTTGAGGATTCAATTTTAGCGGGACTTAGAGTTTTCCCGGTTTTTTCATTAAGTCGTAGAACAAATATTCCTAGATTTTCGAAAAGGAATAAATCCCTATCATTACATCTAAGCTTCTTAGCGCTTTGATGCAAACGGACAAACAAACTGACTTTTTATTTCATTTTGAGAAGTCCACTAAAATTTTAAAATTTATTTATCTTTTGAACCAGTTATCGGATTTGTGTGATCGGAGTATCAATCGACACGTATTTTTAATATTTTTAATAATTAGTTTTTTAATATTTTTAAAAAATTAAAAATTAAATCAAAAGGCCCAAACAGTCTTATTAGATGAAATCATTTAAATTTTTCACCTCCCACTTATACCCCCGCATCTCATGACCCAGTTGAATTAGAACAAGTTTTAGTATGCCATTTTGTAAGTTAGGACTAAATCTTTTGAAAGGTATATAATTCGATCTGATCGAACAGTCACAGCAAATTTTCCAAATTAGCTGTATATATTGCTAGTCGCCTTTCGCACCTTTCGTGCTGCTTTCGTCACTAGCGCGAACTGCCGACCGCTGTGATAAATCGTATTCGAATTAATGTTAGATTTAATAAAGAAAACGTATACAAATTACAAATAAAGCAACATTAACCCTCTCACGGGTAAGACCATATGTATACGGCATTTTGTTTTTAGATTATAAATGGAAAACTCTAAAATTTTTGTGTTCGAGCTTATTTATCATGTGTTAAGAATTGATTTCATGACGTTTTAAAATTTATATGATTATTTTCCGATGAACTGTTTTTTTGACAGAACTTTGTTTAACATTGACATTGTGAAAAATACCATATTTAAATATGACCAATAATTTCCATTTCAATCGCCAAAAAAAAATATTATGACTAAGTCTATCGATTTGTGAATTGGACTACTAGTAGGTAATATTTTGCTCTTATGTATTGTAAAAAATAAATACAGCTAGTGGGCCGGTTCTACAGTTGAGCATACTCGACTGTCGGAGACTCCGTACTTACTATGGCAAAAATTAATAATGGAAAAAATTAAAAAATATTTAGTTAACTTAAATGCATATTCTATCATATTGGTTACAATGTCTCATAAAACATAGAAGATTTTCATACTAAGTCTTGATTTTCGCCCGATCGGTCCTGTGACAGCTATATGATATAGTGGTCCGACTTGAACCAACTTCGTTAAGGATGTATAAGACTAACTTAAATGCATATTTTATAAGTTTGGTTACAATATCTCATAAAACTAAAAAGTTTTTTATACTAAAACTTGATTTTCGACCGATTTCTCCTATGGGCGCTATTTGGTATAGTTTTCCGATTCAATAAAGAAACAAACTTGACCTGCCTTTAATGTAGAGGAATCTACATGCCAAATTTGGTGTCACTAGCTTTTAAATTGTTCTTATAATTTAGATATGAAACTTTTTTTCGATTTGTGGGCGATAAAGGGGGCGTGACCGAATTTTGAAACAAACTTGATCTGCTTGCAATATAGGAGGAACCTACATACCAAGTTTGGGGACTCTATCTCTAATAATCTCTGATATCTAGGCGCTCATACAGACGCACAGACAGACGGACATTGCTATATCGACTCGGCTATTGATGCTGATCAAGAATATGTATACTTTAATTCATTAAAACAAATCCAATAGACTCCTGTACTTTTTTTAAGTACGGGGTCTAGAAATGCAACTTGAAGTATTTTTAAAAAGCGAAAAACTGAAGACCGTCTGTAGAGCGAAAAAAAATATGGCCGTTCGCTTGCATCACAAGGGAATATCACACGCAACTTTTTGCGATAACTTTTCCTTTTTTTTGCCTTTAAAGTTTTTTTTTGTGTTAATAATTAGTAATATAACTTTTATTATTTAATTTTCTTAAATTTAAGTGTCTATTATTTTTAAAATATATTTATTTATAAGGAATTTCAAATGAAAAATTGCTTGAGTTGATAGATTCTGTAGTTTAGCTGTTCAAATTACACAGCTGAGCTGTGCGTTTTTTATCGAGTAGCGGCCATGTTTGTCTGGTGACTCTGCAGTGAAGTTACCAGAGAAGATTGGTTTCTCGGCTAAACTTTTCCTTTACAAGGAGCCTACAAGAAGCCATGGGAACATACAGTCTCTCTGCTCCAGGGTAGAGGGATGACGTGGTTTCTTGCCTGGCCAACTCGTCGGCGGTGCAGTTACCTGCGATGTCTCGGTGGCCTGGTACCCAGATGAGACTAATAGCAAACTGCTGAGCCATCTCTTGGAGAGATTTGCGGCAGTTTGCCACCAATACAGAGTTAGTTGAAATTGCGCTAACTGATTTAAAAGCCGCATGGCTGTCAATGTAGAAGTTTAAGTTGCCTGGAGGAGCATTAGACTCCCAAAGACAGTTAAGAGCAATGAATATTGCAAGGACCTCCGCCTGAAGGACGCTGCAGTGGTCTGGAAGGCTGAAAGCTTGGTTTACAATCAGTAGTTCTGATTATATGCCACAGCCGACTCGGTTCTCTAATTTAGAGCCATCTGTGAAAAAAGGAGATGGCAGTTGTGGGGCCGGGTTGCATACATTTAAGTAAAAATTTATTTGAATTGCAGCCGATTGGTACATTACACTAGGCAACAGCCAAAAAATTACAAGAGCTAGACCACTTTTTACGATAGATTTCGGGCCCCATATGACGAAATACATTTTTTTTATGGTGAGATTTTTATTTTACCATTTTTAAAAAATCCGGTTTTTTTTGTACCTTTTTTTAGAGGTGCGCCCACATTTGTCTTCATTACTCGAGAATGACAAAACCGATTTCCAAAAGCTTTACTTTTTCTTAAATCTTATAAATAAATCAATAATTCATTAATATAAAGTTTAAGATATAAATCAGGAATTTAAGACACATTAATTTTCGAATTGAGAAAATTATGGATTTTTGTTTAGATTTTTTTTGTTTAAATTCTAGGAATAGTCAATTATTATTATTATTTTTATTCATAAAAATCTATGGAGTGACGGCTAAGTAATAAGCATATAACCAGTGAAACAAGTTTTACGCAAAGATTGATTTTCGCTTTATCGGTCCCATGCAGCTATATGTTATAGTAGTCCGATTCTAACTAAATTTAGACAGGTTGTATAAGACAATACGAGATTCATAATTTGTAAGTTTGGCACAGATAACTTAAAAATAAAAAAGTTTTTCATACTAAAGTTTAATTATCGGCCGTTTCTATCGATCGTTTCTATGGCAGATATATAATATAGTGGTCCGGTTTCAACCAAATTTGGTTAGGATGCAAAGGGCAATTAAAGATACTCAATTTATGAGTTTAATTGAGATAAAAAAAAATAGTTTATCATACTAAAACTTGCTACGGCTTTATAGCAGCTATGTGATATAGTGGACCGATTAGAACTTACTTCGGTAAGGATACATAAGACCAACTTATCTGCATATTCTATTAGTTTAGCTAAGATATCTCAAAAAACAAAAAAGAATTTTATACTTAAACTAGATTTTAGACCGATCGGTCCTATGGCAGCTATATGATATAGTGGACAGATTTGAACAAAAATTGGTGAAGATGTTAAAGACAACATAGAATACACAGTTTGTGAGTTTAACCTAACATGCTTTACATATAAATTTATATTTCGTTTGAACATGAATAAATAATAATGTTATCTTTACAAACAAACAAGAATAGAAAAAGAATTGATGCTATTAACTTAATTTAATTATTTGACAAATAAGAATTTAGTTTGTCCCTAAATTCCGTTGCGCTACTAATTGTTTTCAAAAATTGTGGCATTTGATTCCACAAGCGAATAGCGTGTACAAAGAAATGCTGCTCTGAACTGACAAGCTTATTCCTTATGTTGGTGATATTATTAGTTCTTGTTGAAGCTCCGAATCGAATTCTATTATATAAGTAGCCAGGTTTTTTTGTACATACTACTTTATTCAAAAAATATAAATGTTCTAAAGTTAGTCCACGACTTAAAATTCATTCCATAAAGGTTCCTAGCAAAGCGTGTTATATGTTCCCCCCTTTTTAGACCCCGTACTTTTTGTTTTATGAGATATCTAATACATAATAAGCATATGACTTGGTTTTATTTATCCTGTCCAAAGTTGGTTCAAATCGGACCACTATATCATATAGCTGTCATAGGACCGATCGAGTGAAAATCAAGTCTTAGTATAAACAACTTTTTTGTTTTTTGAGATATCGTAACCAAACTGATAGAATATGCATATCAATTGGTTTTATATATCCTGTCTAAAGTTCGCATCGGGCAACTATATCATATAGCTGTCATAGGACCTATCGAGTGAAAATCAAGTCTTAGTATGAAAAACTTTTTTGTTTTATGAGATATCGTAACCAAACTGATTTAATATGCATAACAATTGGTTTTATATATCCTGTCCAAAGTTGGTTCGCATCGGGCAACTATATCATATAGCTGTCATTGGACCGATCGGGCGAAAATCAAGTCTTAGTATGAAAATCTTTTATGTTTTATGAGACATTTTAACCATTTAAGTTAACTAAATATTTTTTAATTTTTTCCATTATTAGTTTTTGCCATAGTAAGTACGGGGTCTCCGACAGTCGAGTATGCTCGACTGTAGCACCGGCCGACTAGTTTTTATTGTAAAAGAATCTTAATATATTATTAAAGGATACATTTAGTTTATTCTGAGAGGCACTATTACAGTTTCCAAATAATTGTATCCCATAACAGAGAGCAGGTACCAGATAAGTTATAGCAATTAGGAGTTTTAGTTCCGTTGATAAAAATTGTCCAGTCATCGAAAGTTGTCGATTCATGCCATATGTTTTTCCTGCCTCCTTGAAAACATGGTCCGTCCGGGATATTGTTTTGTTAATGATTATGCCAAGATTAGTGGGCTGATCTACATTACCAATTGGCGTATTGTTCACTTTTATCTTAGGCAGATTATTAGTGTTAAATAAGTTTTTATAAATTGGGATACACTTACATTTAGAGACATTTAAAGACAATCCATTAAACCTAGCCTATTTACTAAGATTTGACAATTCCACATTACACATATTTACACACTTAATTATTCTGTCTAAAAAACAACTAACATATATTTGAATATCATCAGCATACATATAGCATAACAATACGAAAACGAAACTGGGAGATCATTAACATACATTGAGAAAAGAAGTGGACCAAGGATTGAACCTTAAGGCACTCCGCGCTTAAGACTTAACACTAGGCAACAAATTTGAACTTTTTGGCTATTAAACGAACGAAACCCATTTTTTTGGATAGATTTGGGGCCACAAACGACGAAAAACATTTTTTTTTTTTCTATGGCAGAGGTTTTTTTTTTAGAATTTTTAAAAAATCTGGCTTTTTTTTTCTTACTTTTTTTTAGATGTGCGCCCACTTTTGTCATCCTTACTTGTTAATGCCAAAAACGATTTTCAAAAACAATACTTTTTCTAAAAGTTAATAAATATATAAATATTTCATTTATACACAGTCTTAAATTTAAACCAGTAGTTTTAGAGCTTTCAATTTTTGAATTAAGAAAATTATGATTTTTTGCTTAACTTTTTATTCAACTTTTTTTACTTTAAAATTCAAGGAAAGCTCTAAAAAAAAATTCATTAAATTTTCTATTTTATTTACATAGCTGTATCATAACGCGTTGTTTAAGTTATGATTCATTAAAATCTAAGGCGAAAAAGCGATATAATATTATTTTTCTGTATCGATGTTTTTTTTTCGATTTTTATGACTTCCTTGTGGATCAGCATGACCTTTAGTAAGAAAATTTGTTGTATGTTTTGAGATAACTTTACCAATCTCAGAATATCAACTTGTTACTGTCTTTCACATTTTGACCGTGTCAAAAGCTTTGCTAAAGTCCAATAATGTCAAAACGCATACGTTTCCATTATCAACTTATTCTCTTATATCTTCAGTAACATCTAATATTGCACTAGCGCAGCTTCTATGCTTCCGAAAGCCGGACTGCTTATTGCACAATAATGAGTATTGCGATAGAAATTTATTAATCTGATCTGCCATTAAATGCTCAAACATCTTAGAAAGAATGGTCTGTATTCATCCGTGGCTTTAGGTAAGGGAATAATCTTGGCTAATTTCCAAACATCGGGAAAACTTGACGTCATCAATGCAGTGTTACATATACGCGTTATATGGTTGATAATTTTTGTCAGAAATAATTTTATAAATAGGGGATGTATTTCATCTATACCAATTGCACTCGTTTTATTTTTAAGGACTGCACTTTAAACATCACACGAAGTTCCACTTAGGGCCTGTTTTTCAATGTCTATTTAAGGGATTTGATAACTATACAACAGATATTTTGACGTAAAATGTATAGAAATCAATGTTAAATTTGAATTTAAGAATACATTGAATAACCGGCCCTCATAAAATTTAAGCTATTATCACAGTTAGTATTTCTTCTAGAATCAAGGTATGAATTAGTCAGAGTTTCAGGTACATTGGATTGCACAAATTTTCGGTCCAGGTCATCCATGTCTGTGTTGCTTTTGTGGGAAATTTTTGATTTACCAATGCCTAGTTTGTTCAGCTCAGACTATTTCTGTTTTGTTAACTGTTAAACTTGCTCGAATAGTAATTGCGTTTTGCACTTTCAATCATTTTGTTTACTGAGCTTCGTAATAATTTAAATTGCAGATAATATTCATATGTCTTGTATCTTCGCCATTTCTTATACGCATGATCAATACCATGGCAATACCTTGATTAAACCAAGGATTATGACTGGCTATTATAGTTTTGTGTTTAATAGGCACGAATCTATCATACAGTACACCAATAAAAGTTGATAATTGCTTTAATTGAGAGTTTACGTCTGTTAAAGAATAAATTGAGTTCCAGTTGCATAAATCAATCTCAGTATAGAGTTGTCTATAGTCTACATTTCTAGAGTATCTTTAACATACGGTCTAGTCAGTGCGGTGAGTGTTGAAATCATACGTCAGATATATCAAATCGTGTTTTGGAAATGACGGTACAGCGATCTGGTCATATTAAAGGATCTTATTAGTGTCAGTAACAAAAAATACATCAAGTAATTTATCAACCGTGGCCGAGAAATGAGTGGGAATCGTAGAGTTTGGTAATAGGCCCATAGAGGCCATTTCATTAGATAGATGCCGTTCTGTCAACATATTGCTATTGAGATCACCAGGTTTAACTACGTCAATGTATGTTAGAGATAAAGTCGAAATTAAGTCAATCACATCTGTGAAGACAGTTGTACGGTTTGGTCGATAGAGACAGCCAATCAACATGTTTGTTGCACTTCCTTTAACAGCTACTTGCAAAAAAAAATATTCTTTGAGTCTTTCGGAGGGTTGCTTGCATATAACTTTAGTATTCATTTTCTCATTGATAAATATTGCAACCACTCAAATATATACCTAAGCTCTTCAATTTTTTTGCATAAACTGTGAGCCTTTATGTGGCATACATGCAATCCGTTTCATTGTTTGCTAAGAACCATGATTAAGGTGTTGCTATTCGCTGTGGAATTTCCTAAGTTATTATTTGACATATTAAATTAAAAAAACCTATTAGTAGCGCACAGTGGGACAGAAAGGGGTTGGGACTGTATTTAAATCATTTTTTCGATGAAAGCGATTGTAAAAGTAATAAATGCATTCGATAGAGAAATCTTCAAAGATTACAAATCAGAATTGTGGGCGTGACAGCCTCTTAAAGCTCACCCTTATTTTAGTGCGCGCACAAATGTGCAAATTTTCATAAAAATGCAAGCCTTAAAACTGTTTTGTTGTCAAATTCTACGACCGATCTTTATGTTTTTGATTTCATCTGAAAAGCATGTTCATTTCTAATTAAATGCCGTAGAATTTTGTTTCGTCACTTGTTGACTTTTTAGCCCAGAGATGTTTAAAAAAACACTAAAATTAGGCTATTTTCAACTTTGATGGAAGATAAAAAAAATTGGACACTTTTGGACACCATTCCACTATTTCAGGACGCTTTGGAAATCAATTCTTTAACTATATTTTCCAGTTTTGTTTGCGCCGATTTGCGCCTTTTTTTTAAGTGCAAAAACTGACACAACCCCGCATAAAAATGGTGATGGAAGAAGAAGAGCGCAGTGCAATTTCATACGTTCTCGCTATGCTAGGCATCATACAAGATTTCAAAAAAAAAATTTTATTTTTTTTAATAAGCGTAATAACTCTTTTTTATATATTAACAATGCTGTTTAAAGAATAAAAAAGATTGAAATTTATATTTCGAACAAAAAATAAATAATTTTTATTCTACATGTAAAATATGCATTGAAAATATTTTTCAACTTTGACCGAAAGCCCTGCATCAACCAGTGGGCCTATTACGCAGTGAAAACACTAATTTTAAAGCTCTAGAGTTCTTTATTAAATGCTTTTTAAATTTAAAAAATTTTTTTTGGTTCCAAAGATATGATTTTTGTACAGCAAAATCAGAGATTGTCCCACTTTGTAGCGCGCGCAATATAAACAAATTACCTAAATACGAAAGATTTTGATTACGTACAAAAAGTATAACTCTTAAAAAATTAACTCTTAACTAGTACATATAACATTTAAACACATTGAACTAACGAAAGAGATTATTCTCAGTTGCAGCTTGCTCTTCCCTAACTTCTTCGTTGTTATCAGCAGCAGACAAATCAAGAGAGTCAGTGACGATAGGCTGCAGTGCATGTAGGTATTGCATGATCTCTACGCACAACACCTCCCCTCCTACACTTTGTGTTACGTGCACGACTCCACGATGTGTAAAAACGAAAGAGAGCCGCTAAAGCTTTTCCAAACGCATGTCCTCTTTAAAGATAGCATAATTCTTCTAAAATTTTCATTCTCAATGAAAGGAATTCTATGAACCCGCAGATCACTTGCGATTTTCTCATCGGTATGGGCAGCAAGTTTTCTCTCCAGCTCACCCATGTGACCACGCTTCGGTATCCGCTTCAAGTTAGAGAAATCGCTTCTTCAGCTGCTGCACCTCATCGGACATCTTACTAAGTCTGTCATGCAGATCGTGCAAGATGCGCTCCTCAGATTGACGAATACTGGCCGTGATGTGCTTGACCTGCTTACTCAGCTTTTGGTCAGTAAGCAGGATCAACTGTGGGTAAGGAGCATCCGAAGTCCGACAATTTTTCAGATCCATGGAAGAATTTCGGCGATGGCGCTTTACTGCCTGAGCCAATTGAGCAAGCTGTGAGTGTTTTTGGATAAT